>NC_034605.1:55993783-56038607 GCF_900095145.1 Mus pahari | reverse complement strand
TTCTTTTCTTTCTTTCTTTCTTTCTTTCTTTCTTTCTTTCTTTCTTTCTTTCTTTCTTTCTTTCTTTCTTTCTTTCTTTCTTTCTTTCTTTTTTGATAAACCCTTTTCCTTAATAATTGACCAGTCCGTAGCTTCAGTTACAGCAACTGAAAACATATTCACCTTGAGACCCAAGACCCAAACTAGGGACCTACTTCCAGTCTCCTCCCCAAGCCTGTCACAGGTACCTGTGGTCTGATTTTGGATCCATGCTATGTCTTACCTCACTTTGCCCTGGGGAGTGAGTGGTTTACATTGTGACATTAGCATAGAAGTTCCTATTACAGCTAGTTTGTGACAAGCCCCGGTGGTGGCCCAAAGATCAGACTCTGTGTGGTTTGGCCCCTTCCCAGTCTCCCTCACAGGCAGCATGTGTGGGTGGCTAGCCCAGCCGGATGCACCCTGAGCCTTGGAGTGGGTCAGCCAGGTTCCCAGTGGCATCCTGAGGAATCAGTGTAGGCAGGATGCTCATAAATCATTCAACTGTTTTCAGGGCCGTTCCAACCAGAAATGCTGCCTGTCACTGTCCTGGGATGGTGACTTCTGTTTAAGGAATGGGTTATGAAGGGAGCTTGGGAGTTTGGGGCGATAGCTTTGTCCTGCGTGAGATGTCATGTGGGACACGCCCAGGGTCCTAGTGGGGCTGTGTCATGGTTTGAATATGCCTTAGCCCAGGGAGTGGCATTATTTGGAAGTGTGGCCTTGTTGGAGGAAGTGTGTCACTGTGGGCATGGGCCTTGATACCCTAGTCCTAGTTGTCTGGAAGCCAGTATCCTGTTAGCAGCCTTCAGATGAAGATGTAGAACTCTCAGCTCCACCCACACCATGCCTGCTTGGACGCTGCCATGCTCCTGCCTTGATAATGGACTGAACCACTGAACCTGTAAACCAGCCCCCATCAAATGTTGTCCTTTATACGAGTTGCCTTGGTCATGGTGTCCGTTCACAGCAGTAAAACCCAAACTAAGGCAGGCTGCTCAAGGTGCGCGTATCTCAGAAAGACGCCCGAACATCTCATCTCTACCATCTTTTTTCTGGTTGGTCATTGCACAGAGTTAGACTGTCCAACAGTGAAAGAGACAAAGGTGGCTTGAGAAAGGCCACAGCCACTTAGATCCTCCCAGCCAGAGGTGTTTGGGAAGGACACCTCATGACTTCCTGGGCTGTGCCATTTGTTGCCTGAGGAGGAGCTGGGGGGTGGGGGCACACGTGGTTTGGTCTGGAGGAATCACTACAGCTGCAAAGGGGAAAAAGCTTGGAATAAGTGACTTCCTGTTTCACAGGCTGCTCTTTTTTTGTGGACTTCATGTCCTCTCGTATTCAAGCCCCCTCCAAGTTATGTCTCTTGACTTCAGGCCACAACAAGAACTCCAGCAGGGAGTTGTTGCTTACTGGAAGCAGAGAGCTTCCGTTTGCAAACTGTGGAGGGGAACAGAGGGACGGTGGGGATGGTCACAGGACACTTGAGTGTCCTTGATGCCACAGAACTGTCCCTCATGAGCACCTCAGGGAAAGAGGGCTTGCCATGTAAACCTATCAAATCACAGGCCTTTACATTGGGGGGGGAGGTGTTGCTGGGGCTAGAACCTGGGGCCTCTTATTTGTTAGGCTGGCCCTCTTTAGCAAAGCTCCACACACCCCACACACCCCCAGCCCTGGGGTAGGGGACTTCCAGATCGGAACCAGGCTGTTTGACATGGCTTTGTACTGCTCAAACTGCCAGTGGTAGGAAACAAAGCAAGACCTGTGCTTACCTTCCAACCTTTCCAAATAGCACTTTAAACACACACACACACACACACACACACACACACACACACACACACACACTAAAAGGATTCATAGAAATATAAAGATAAAAGAAGATATGGAATCTACTTAACTGGCGCAAGACAACCAACTGTATCTTAAGGGAAAAGAAAAAAAAAACCTCGAAGCAAACAGTTCAAAGCAGTATTTGTGAGCTCTGTGGTAAGAGAGGTGGCTCATTGTGCTGGAATACGTGGCTCCTGCTCATTGTGCTGGAATACGTACAGGGGCTCCTGGGACCAAGTAGAAGACCCTTGCTTGAAGCTGAACTGTCTCCCTAAGTGACTGAGCCCTTGGCTTTGAGAGCATGCCCGAGAGAAAGCTGAAGGCTTGTCTCCGAGGCTTCTCCCACCCAAAGACTGCTCTCCAGAGCCTCTGGGTCAGGGTTATAGACACCCGTCCTCCACACTTGGAAAGAAAGAGCTGGAGAAATATTTCAACCTGTGGGCACTTGTGAGTCTTCCCAGTATCCCAGAATGGCATCACCGTCTTGGGGTGAACAACGTCCTCCCCCACTTCCTGCAGTGGGGCAGCTGGGGTCACTGAGCACTGAGCCTCACTGGCTGACCCGTCCTGGTGTGCACTGTACTCCCAAGTCCTCTGTTTGGGGTTTGGCTTGGTTTTGCCTGCTCAGCCACCCCCCTCCCAACTTCTCTTCAAATAGCAGTGTATCCTTTCTTCATTAATAATAGTTTCTTAGAACCAGCAATTCCAAGATGTTCATACTCTAGTCTGTAATTTTCTATATTTCCTTTGATACAGGATCTTCTCAGGGGATCTGGGGTATCCCAGAAAAGCACACTCAGTTCAAAAGAAAAAAGGGAGGGGGGGGAAATGCTGGTCTGCCTGCAGTCTTCCATCTTGGATGTTTGCCTCCGTTTCTTCAAGTCTCATTTTTTTTTTTTTAAATCTATGATGATCCCCTGTAACAGCCTACCATTCAGCAGAGAAACTGCGCAGAAAGAGTGAGTATTCAGTCTTTGCATTCAAGAAAGATCAGACTTTAGAGTCTGTGGGTGGCGCGCGCACACACTTGTTAGTGTGCATCGTGTGATACACACAGAGTTTGTATGCGTGTGCTTTGCTTGGTGGGTCGGGTGTGCTGTGTGGTATGCATGGGTATGTACACCATCCCTGTGTGCTATGGTGTTTACATGTTGTGCGGTGAGTGTGGTGTGTAGCTGTGCTGTGTAGGCTGTGTGTCTGCTGCGGTAGGGAACTCCCGCTGAAGCCTTCCGTTTGCTTTTCTTCATTTGGAGACTCTGCCTCACCGATTTGCATGGCCCCACTACCCTAGGTGGCATCAGACATTAAGATCCCTAAGAGCTGAAAGAGCCTGGTAAAGTGTCAAGGCCACATGGCTCAAGACACTAGAGGTGGTTGTCCCTGAAGGGTCCCCTTGTGCAGGGCTGCCTGCTATGTCAGGTGCGAGACATTCTGCTGGCTTAATCATCTGTAGGGATGAGGTTTAGGGTGAGCATGAAGTAGTATAACTGGGCCACACACTTTTCTGAATCAGAGGCCCCAGTGGGGGACAGAGAGGTTGATCTTCAGGGCAGTGCTACATTCAGTGTTTGGCCCAGGGACTGTCACTCACTTCCAGAGGGAGGTCAGAAGCTGCCACAACTCTCCCAGGCCTGTTTCTTCTTTGTGGCCTGACCTCTTGCCTGGGACACATGGGCTACTGTCTCTGGGAGTGATGTTCTGACCTGGGGTGCTTGTCCCTGTGTCAGGCAGGATACAGGATCCATCTGAGGACTCTGCCCAACAGCCTCAGTTATCCCTGGTGCTGGATCTGAGTCTGGGAATAAAGAAAGGTGCTAGTCAGCACAGGGTGTGTGGGGGAGGTGATTTCCACCCCTCTCTGAACAGTTCACACGTTGGGGGATGGGGTTCCTTTAATCTCTGAAATCTCTCTTTTATTTGATCTGGGGCTGGGGAATTGCTTAGTCAGTAAAGAGGACCTGGGTTTAATCCCCAGAGCCCATGTAAAAAAAAGTTTCTTAAATCCTAATGCTCAGGAGACAGGAGCTTGCAAGGAGAGAGGCCCAGACCAACAAGAGAGAGACCCTGTCTCGAAAAACCAAAACCAAATACTAACGATGACAACAGCACAGTGCCTGGCCTTTTGAGGAATGACTCACGCAAGGTTGCCTTCTGACCCACCCGTGTATACGTGTGCATCCACAAACGCAAAATAAAATATAAGTACCTTGTCTGCCCACCGGCTCTGCTTGAGATGCAGAGGGGGTTTTGTGCCTAGGAACTCAGCAGCGTCCGTTTAACAACATGAAGCAAACATAGGCACTTTATTGCCGTGTGCGCTTCGGGAGACCCCTAGGCCGAGGTATTTTTATGAGCTCCTAGCAAGACTGTTCTAGAAGCTAACTAACTGCGCTGGCTTTCAAAATTCCTCTTTGTTTGTGAGTCGCTTGGAGGTTCTCTGGGAGCACTGGGATGTTGAGAATGTGGGTGGAGCTACGGAATGAGCCCACGTCTTGGGTTTAGGAGAAGTTTGTTTTTATTATTATTACCTTAACAGAACTTATGTAGGTTAGAATAGTTTAATAAGTATCTGCACTTAAAATACCCAGGGGAAAAAATTTAGGGACTTGGGAACTGGCTTCATTTGGGGGAAAAAAAAATCGCTACATGATGATTTGGCACAGGCTACCCAGAGAGTGCCTGTGGTTAAGGAGTGGGGGTTGGGAAGCAGACATGAGTGTATGAGCACACGCTGTGGGGGAACCTGTAATAGCTGAGGCTATTGTCTGTCTGTCTGTCTGTCTGTCTGTCTGTCTGTCTTCCCTCTGTCCTCTTCCTTTGTCCCTCTCCTGCTCCCCCTTCTCTTTCTCCTCTTTCTTCTCTTTCTCCCTTTGCCCTTGTCCCTGTGCTTTCCTTCCCCCACCCTTCTCTTCCTTCAGTCCTTCTTCAGCCCCCCTGTTGGCCAACACTAAAGGCCTGCGTCAGCACACTCTTAGCCCTCTTAAAGTTACCGTTTTAACTTGCTGTGCGTTCACAAATTAGAGAGTTCTTTTCCTTTCCTCCTTCTTTCTTCAGAGTATATGGGGTTTTCGGTCTCTGCCTTGTAAAAATGCACATGGCATAACGTTTGACGCCTTGTGTGCTTTGATTGCGCTTTGGGTGGGATCCAGACAGCCTCTCCTGGCCGAGTGTCAGTGCCCACTTCCAGAGTGCTTCACAGCTGAAGCAGAAATTCTGTCTCAATAAGTGCCCCCAGCTCCCAGAAATCACCATTTCCTTCTGTGTCCATGAACTTCACTCTGCCAGGGAGCACACGGGAGAAGCAGAGGAATCATAGGGTCTTTGCTCTTCCTCCCGTGTCTCTTGAGCACAGCGCCTGGAGCTAGTGTGCTAGGCAGGCAAGCTCCCCTTGGTTTCAAAGGCTCACTTGTGTCCATGGAGCATAGGAAATGTTGTGCACTATTCCATTCTTATCAGGCTCAATTCAGATCATGTCAACAATGCTCTTTATTGGCTTATAAAACTTTTTTACATAGCTATGTCAGTCCTGGAACTCACTATGTATGTAGACCAGGCTGACCTCGAACTCACAGAGCTCAGCCTGCCTCTGCTTCTCAAGTGCTGGGATCAAAGGTATGCGCCACTGTAAGTGACCATCTTTTATTGGTTTAAAAAAATAATAATAATAGTTTTTATTTTTATTTTAATTTTTAAGTGACGTGTGTGTGTGTGTGTGTGTGTGTGTGTGTGTGTGTGTGTGTGTGTGTAGATCACAGGATAACTTCTCTCCTTCCAGGATGTGTGTTCTCAGGCTGTTCGGTTTAGTGGGAATCTCTTCACCACCTGATCCACTGACCTTAACATATTTTAACTGAGTTTGAGTATTTCTTGTCTATTGCCTCTTAGGGAATGGCCTAACTCATTTGTGTAGTTGTGTGTGCTACGGGGGGGGGGGTGTTCATGTGCCAGTATGCACTGGCCACAGTGCACATTCAGAGGAGATCAGACCATCTTGGGTGTCTGTCTTAGTCAGGGTTTCTATTCCTGCACAAAACATCATGACCAAGAAGCAAGTTGGGGAGGAAAGGGTTTATTCAGTTTACACTTCCACATTGCTGTTCATCACCAAAGGAAGTCAGGACAGGAGCTCAAGCAGGTCAGGAAGCAGGAGCTGATGCAGAGGCCATGGAGGGGTGCTGCTTACTGGATTGCTCCCCTGGCTTGCTCAGTTTGACCTATTACAGAACCCAAGACTACCAGACCAGGGATGACACCACCCACAGTGGGCTGGGTCCTACCCTGCTTGATCACTAATTGAGAAAATGCCTTACAGCTGGATCTCATGGAGGCATTTCCACAAGGGAGGCTCCTTTCTCTGTGATAACTCCAGCTTGTGTCAAGTTGACACACAAAACCAGCCAGTATACAGTCTATTCTTTCCTGCCATCTCTTCCTGCCATGTCTCTTCCGGTTTCTTTGAGCTGGCCACAGGCTTGCAGGGGCTCTCCTGTCTGCCTCCACCTTCCATCACACTGCAAGAGTGTTGGGAATTGCAGATGCACGCTGCTGCAAATGACTTCAGGACTTAGGTTTTTGGAGAATGGCAATTACTTTGATCCATCTCCCCAGGCCTCTTCCTTTTTGTTTTCAGTGTTGATTGAACTCAGGGTCTAATGTGCGTGCTAAGCAAGCGGTATATCACTGAATTGTATGCCTGACCCAACTTTTTTTTTTAATACTATTTTTATATATTAATACTATACTACTTTTAAACTATTGTAAATTTTTTGTGTAAGTATTAGGGATTGACCCCAGGCCAAGTGCTGTCTCACTGAATTCTTTTATTACTATCTTACTCGAGACCTATGGAAAGTCAGAGGTGCTCAAATTGGTGGCTACGGGGAAATGTGAATGAGACACTCTGTCTTTTCTCTCAGAGAGTTAAAGGTCTTTAAAGAAATGTCTAGCTTGCTTTCTGTTGCTGTGATAAACTGCAGGACTCAAACCAACTTAGGGATTAGAAAGGTTTACTTCATCTTTCAGGTTACAGTCGATCCCCGAGTAAAGCCAGGGCAGGAGCTCAGGGCAGGAGCTCAAGGCAGAAACTGAAGCTGAGACTGCTATGCAGTGGCTGGTGCTCACTGGCTTGTTTTCTCATATAGCCCAGACCCACTTGCCTGGGGATAGCACTGCCCACATGGGCCGGACCCTCCCACACAGTTAGCAATTAAGAAAATTCTTCACAGATAAGGCTCCAGGTCAGTCTCATCAAGGAATTCTTCAGTAGAGGTTCCAGCTTCCTAATGTCTCTAGGTTTGTGTCAAACCTAGGTTTCCGTCAATCGTCTTAGCAAGAACCTCCTCCCCCTCCCACCCCCCACCCCTGCTGCATTTTTCTAAGATCAGAATATTTGCATCTACTTTATCACCTTCACTGCTCTGACCAATCAGAGCGAGGCACAGGACCTGCTGGCTAGTTACTTCTCCATTGCTGTGATAAAACACCACGACCCAAATCAACTTACAGACCATAAAGGTTAGGGAAGCATGGCAGTAGGCAGCTGGGGCTCTGGCAGTGGTGAGATCCCATCTTCAGCCACAAGCAAGAAGTTCAGTGAGTGAACCGGAAGCGGCAGTCTGAGGTAATAAATCCTCAAAGCCCACCCACAGTGACATATTTCCTCCAGCTAGACTGCACCTCCTCCCAAAGGTTCCATCACCTCCCCCAGTCAAACACAGCAGTCACGGACCAAAGGTTCAGATATGTGACCTGTGGGGGACACTTCCCATTTAAACCACCACAAGACCCCTTTGCCTTCTAAATGAGAATCAGGCGGAACACGCTGAATGCACATGCTTGCTGGTGCCTCACTGTGCACTGGTCTGCAGAGGGTAATACTTTTTGCCTTCCTGAGATACTTTGGATTGTGGCCATTTTTCTTGATTAAACCCCCCCCCCAGACCCATTCCAAATGGTGGGCTGTGTCCCAGTAAAGTCCATGGAGTCTGACGAGTGGCTGGTGAGGTGGCCCTTGGGGAGTTTGTTACCTGGCTCAAAGGACCAGGACATCCAAATCCAAGTGTTGTGTGAGAGGGTAGTTGTAGGATTTTGGATCGGATCTTCCCGGAGGCAAAGAGAGGCTTACGGTTAAAAAATGAATGCACTCTGTTTCACCTTGGAAACGAGATAGAATGTGCCTTGTGGGAAACAATTAGGTCAGAACATGCGAGGCTGCCTTTCTAAACGACCCTGACTCTTCTCTCCTGTGCACAGGAGAGAAACTCTGTAGTTTTAGTATCTGTGGGACACTCTAAAGCCAGCCAGTTTCCATCCCGCCACCCCAGGGAAGCTGGAAGGAACCTCAGGCTTGCTGGTTGTGGGGCTGGGAGACTCAGGGCCCCTTGGGCTTCCTCAGTGGGTACCCCGGTTTCTGCATCTTCAACGTCGGTACTGAAGTCTAAGGATTGGTTGTATGAGTCAGAGGAGCTACTCTCTGCATTTAAAGAAAATCCAGGTGCCTTCGGTTCTCTTGTCTGTCATTCTAGAGTTTGGGAACAACCACATTCATGATGAAGACCTTAGTGGTGAGGCACAGGGTTCTTGGAAAAGCACGGTTGAGCTTCTGGCTGATTTGGAAAGGTCAGAGCACTTCTGCTCTGTGGAAGGCAGCGAAGCCACAGAACTACCATATTTACCAGGGGTGCTCTCTAGGCTTCTTCTCCAGTGGGAGAACAAGGAGGCTAGTTCTGAATTGGGGGGCACATGGGTGGAGAAGGCTAAGCAGACCCCCACAGGCCTCTTACAGAGCCTCTGCTGCCTGACTTTCCAAGGGCGTCTGAAATACCGCATGAGTGGTAACTTGTGGGTTTGTCATTGTGATGGATGCCGCTTGACAGACTGCAGTGTATACCACATGCACAGTTGTAGACTGGGTGAGAACAGACAGAGCACGCAACAGAGCGGCTTCATCTGTGCTAAGCCGTACAGACTTCTCACGCTCTTCCCTGGACAGTGTGATGACCGTTTCCATGGCGTCTGCTCTGTGTCAGATATTAGTCATCTGGAATGACTGTAAAGTATATGTAGGAGGCTACACACAGACTCAACGTAAATAAACACTGCACCGTTTTACTCCAGGAATCTGAGCAGCTTTGGAGGTCAGTGGCCTCAGTGAGGCTCTGGAACTGACCTCCTGTGTGTGTGTGTGTGTGTGTGTGTGTGTGTGTGTGTGTGTGTTTTGGCTAAGGATTGAAGATGTTGCCCATCACGGTGGGGAAGATGGTGGTGGGAACTTGGGGCAGGTTAGAAGCTGGCACTCTGCTCCCCTTCTTTCCGTGCAGTCAGGATTCCAGCCTATGGGGTACTGCTGCCCACATTAGGGCCCTCTCGTGTCAGCGACACAATCCAGGAACTCCCCTCACATGCATGCCCAGAGGTTTGTTTCCATGGTGATTCTAAATCAAGTGGACAGTCAAGATGAATCACAGCAGCCACATAGTTTATACCATCCTATCAGACTAGAGTCTGAACTATACGTGTGATAGGGTGTGCCCCAAGTGACAAGGCTCTCACACAGCTCCTTTAGATGGATGAACGCCGGGAATCAGAGTAGCCATAAGGGAGCCCCGGGAGGTACAGAGTGGAGTCAGCGTTCTTCTCAGTGGTCAGCTGATTCCTGCACATCAAAGCTGCATGTTTTATATATGCCCAGATTTGTATTAAATTAGCTGACTAAGCAGTCCTTTCCTTTTTTTTTTTTTTTTTTTTTTTTAATTCCAAAGATTTGTTTCTTAGTTAATTGTCCTTCAATAACGGATCCCCTTCTTACAATCAGAGTGAGTTATGAGCTTGGTTGGCTTTTTGTTTGTTTGTTTGTTTGTTTGTTTCAAGGCTGTGTTTCTCTGTGTGGCTCTGGCTATATCGGAGGTTGCTCTGTAGATCAGGCTGGCCTCGGAATCGGAGATGCCTCTGCCTCCTTCATGCTGTGACCACCTCCTTCTGCCTACAGTCCTGTTTTTCCAGATGCGAAGTCTAAAGGCTGCGATGGTTGGGCTGAGGGGGCGGGGCTTTCATGCCCTGTGTCTGTGGCAGGTTCTGGCATTGAGTCTTCAGCACAGGGGACAAGGTAGGGCCTTTGCCTTTGCTTTCCATTTGGTGACTCTGGCCTTCCAGTGTGACTTTCTGGCAGGTTCTTTTTATGTAAAAATGTTTGCCAAGGTTGACCTAGAATTATAGCCCAGGCTGACCTCAAGCTCTTTGGAATCCTCCTGCTTCAGGCTCCAATATGTAGTTGCCATATATACCCTATTAGTTTATTTATTCTCTCTCTCTCTCTCTCTCTCTCTCTCTCTCTCTCTCTCTCTCTCTCTCTCTCTCTCTGTGTGTGTGTGATACAGAGGAGGATGTCAGGTGTCTTCCTCTGCCTTATTCCTTTGGACAAGGTTGCACTGAACCAGAAGCTTGCCATTTGAACTGGCAGACTGGCTGGCCAGAGGGCTCTGGGATCTGCCTGTCTCCATCACCCAGGACACAGCCTTTTATGTGGGGCCTGGGGATTTGAACTCAGGTCCTCACGCTTGCATGCTTTACCCACTTAGCCATCTCCCCAGGCTCTCTGTGTTTATTCTTGACAGCCTTTCCATGCTTGGATGTTTGCTGTTCTTAAATTCCCCTTGGCCACCTAACCGGTTTCAGTACCGTGGTCACTTAGAAAGCACACACCCCCCCCCCAGTTGCCCACATCAGCTCTCTGGTTTCCTCTCTTCTCGTTTGAAGCACCCACATACAGATGGCATTCTCTGATCCCCCTTCAGGCCCCTTCCTCCATCAGTTCCCAGGAGGGAAGGATCTCAAGAGTCACAGCGTGACTTTCCACATTGTCCATCGGCCAGATCTGGCTCTCTGCTGCCTGGGAGGGCTGTGTGCACGCAGTACAAGATTAGTGACGCCACAGGACCTGTCCTCCAGGCCTTGGATTTAGGCCTTTGGCACTTAACGATCTGCTTGGAGCCACTTGGCTGCGATGGCCCCAGGCCTTGCTACAGAAAGTGGGTGTGGGGCAGTGCTCTTTGTGGGACCCCGAGCCGCAAATTGCGCCTTATCTCAGGGGCCACTTAGCTTTGGAGTAAAGGCAGTGGGATCTTTTGGTCTCTAGGTACTTAGAGATTAATGTTTTACCAAATTATCAATAGGTACATAGATATTCTGTAAGCTAATTCTTCTGTTCTCAGTGTGAATGGATACACATTGCTACTTGTATGCCCTTCTGCTTGTGTCTTTGTGTGTGTGTGTGTGTGTGTGTGTGTGTGTGTGTGTGTGGTTTGCTGTTTATGCATGCATGCATGTATGCATATGGTGCTGAGTGTTTGCCGTGCAGACTCGTGCATGTGCATGCATGCACACAAATGCAGGGTATATGCTTGTTTGATCTCCTGACATATGTATATTTACAATGTACATATTGTGTGTATGTGAGATGCATGTATTTATTTGTGTGCCCCCATGTTTGTGCAGTGTTTATGTGCCTGTGTTTGTGAGTGCTTTTTGGTTTGGTTTGGTTTGGGTCTGTGCATATTTATGACTGTGTGTACACAGCACGTGGTATGTATTATGTGTATGTGTGCATATGGGCTTGTGTGGTAGATGCCCATGCGTGTTTATGTATGGCTTCCTGGCATATGTGTGTTGGGGTGAAGAGAACTCTGAAGAACTAGGGCCAGTTTCCTTTCCTGCCCCTGCCTTGACCATTTCTCCATGACAGTGGGGTGGGGCCTCTGGTGTGTCCTGCAGCTGTTTGGACACTTCTGGCCGCCATCGTCCAGAACAGATCTGCTGTCCCTGACCATCTGACAAGGACATTCCCTTACCCTGTGTGCACTCTTGCAACCCCTGGGAACAGGTTGGGTGACACCCACATTGCTGCTGGCATGCGGAGTTCACAAGTCTTCCCGACCTCTTTTGGTAGCGGAGGATGTAGGCCACTCTTCTGGGGTCCCACACAGAGTGCCCACTAGGACCCCAAGGCCCCGCTTTTACTGCTTCCTCTTAAATCTGTAAGAAAACATCTCTCCTAGCTTTGCCTTCTCTGCAGTTCCTGTGTGCACATCTCTCCTTTGTCAGGTCGTTAGCGTGCACAGACACTTAATCGCTTTGCCTAATTAATTCCCTTGCACCTACTTTAAGACCTACAGTTCTTTCCCTCTGCCCCTTCATGCATCCTCAGCAAGGTCCCTCTTTCTTGGGTTCTTGTAGAGGTTCAAGGTTAAGGGACGACTCTGATAGACCCAGCACCTGTCGTTGAATGTCTTCAAGCTGCACGCCGAAGCTGGGCTGCCTTCTTGCCGTTCTCCTGTTCAGAAGCTGCCTCAGTGCTTGCTCTGTGAGCACGGGAGGTTATGGGGTGAAAGGCGGGAAGATAGGTTTGGGCTGCCTGGCACCAGGTGTCTGAGGCGTCTCTAGCTGGAGGCAGGTCAGGAGGACATGCTTAGGGGCACCTTAGGGCCCGGTCTTCATGGAAGGCAACATGAAATCACGGGGCCTCAGGTTCGTCTGTAAGATGAGAGACTGGGTGTGGGGTGCTCAGATGACCCCCTCTGGCATTCGGCCCTCATTTATCTCCCATCAGTTTTCTTCTCTCTCGGTCTGGAGTGGATGCTTCCCTTGGGGCTCTCGCCTCCATTTGCAGAGAAGGAACCGTTTACGAGCTGCCTCCCCAAACCGACAAGGCTATTCTGACTTTCTTTACAGAACTAGGTCATCACACAAGAGTCAGTGAACTCTGGCAAGTCTTTGTAAGTCAGGGAGACCTGATGATGTTGCCCATGGGAACCTGGGTGGGGGTGGGGGGGCCTCACCATGGCCAGGTCTGGACTGAGCTTGCTGTGTGGCCCTATTTTGCTTTTCAGGCTCTTCCCTCTGTCCTTTGAGCTCCGGTCACAGGGCTGTCCCTCGGCACACATATTCACCTTCCTCAGTGGGACAGAATGACCTAGGGGCTCCCTGATGGATGGACCTCACAAGGGGGAAGCTGGGATGTCCTCAGTGGGTTAGTAGTTGGCTTCTTTCCCGGCTTTGGTGTAGACCTTCCCAGGATTCTAGTGTTTGCCTTTGGAAGAGTGGGTTTCTATGTGAGGCTGTGCTCCCAGACTCCCTGCCAGTCACGCCTCAGTGTCTGCTCTGGAAGTCTGTCGCCCGCCCACTGGAGGCGCAGGTTCACCTTGGATCTAGCCCTCACACATTTGCCCCGGTGCTTCCTCTCCCTGCTTCTAAGTCCTGCTTGCTCAGGGCACCATGGATGCCATAGTGATTCTGATTGGTTGTCATCTTCCTCCAGAGATAGAACTTTGGGCTACATTTATCAGCCCTTCGCCAGAGTGACTTACGTTTTTTTTTTTTATTAGCCTAGTAGACATCGGTGGCGTCTTAGACAGGAAACAGTCCAGAAAACCCTATTCACCTTCTTTCGTCCACACGCGTGGAGTGAGAGAATATCTGCCCCACGTCTCTTGCGAGATTATTTTGAGCTCAAAGAAGAGGTGGTATTTGAATGTACAGAGAAAACGTAATAGAATAGTTTCAAAGCTTTTACTTTTTAAGATTAGGTAGCTTCACTGTGAGACGCAGTGAAAACTGAAAACTCATTTCTTCTGCTCACTTGCGACTCTGCTTATTTTGACCTCAGTACCTGCTGGCGTGCAGGGTCTCCCCCCCCCCCCAGTTCTGTGTGTGCCTTCAATACAGCAGTCACCTGAAAGCACCCCAGCCCGGGGCACCGAGTCTGCCCTCTATGGAAGAACAGATTTCATGAGGGGAGGCGCAGTGTGCCTTCCCCTCCCTCTTCTGCCGCCCACTCTTTCAATGAGCTGTGTCCCTCAGAGGAGCGGATGTGAAGAGGCAGCGGAGAGAGCTGGAGCCCAACGGTGTTTGCTGGGTGCCAGCCAAGCAGAAAGCTGAGGCCCGTCAGGGATGATTAAAGAGCCCAGTGTTGGAAGAGAGCAGGCCTTTATGCTGGTGGTAAAATGATTTGAAAGTAGTAAGAAAAATGTAGGTTTGGACAGAACATTGTTTTGTTTAATCAGTTCTAAGCCCAAAAAGAGAAGAAGAAAAAAGGAAAGCAAAGTGCCCTTGGAAGTATCTTTTATAGGGATTACGCTATAGATCTGAACATTTCTCTCATCCAGTTTATAAGCTTAACGTTTAAGAGGACGCAGGTAGGTGAGTCTCTCTCTCTATTCCTCGGGTCTGATGAGGCATTTTCTCTAATGGGAACCAGAAGTAGAAAAGAAAAACAAAAAACAAAGTAGGGACCACGCTGGTGTGGGCAGGCACTGGTGATGGGGAGGGGATCTGTCAGCTCTTCTGGCTGAGCAGTCTGGGAAGGGCTGGGTCTTAGGAGAGAAGAAACGGGATACCTGGGACTGGATCATTTTACGAGGAGATACGGGAATCCGAGGAAAGTGAGACTTTGGTTGTCTTTAAGCGTTTCTGGGGGGGGGGGTAGTGGACTGGAATTGTGGAGAAACAGAGGGTCAGAAGTATGCCTGAGGGGAGCAGGGAGACAGGCGGGGCTGTGACTCTGTGGGGCCGGGTGCCACTGGCAAGGGTCAGACAGGGGAGTCTGGGGTGCCGAGTTCTGAGCAGGGTGTCCTTTCATCTATGCTCAGAAAGTGATCTGTAGGAAGTTGGTCTCAAGGGCCAGGGGGACAGCTTGCAAGGCCTCCCTTGCCCAAGTCCCAGCTTCTGTTGGGCCCTGTGGAGTTTATCCTTCTGGAGACATTAAATGTTGGTATTAGTCAAAAGTGGAGGCTGGTTGAATATTCTTGAGTGACTGGGAGATTTTTGACATGTGCTAATGTCGCTTAAGCTGTCCTGGTGTGGGGGTGAAAGGGACATCAGCTCCTAGGGCCAAGCAACTGAGCCATAGGCTAAGGGGAGAGGGTGTCTTTCTCCATGTGGGCTTTGAGGGTACTGTTTGGAATTTAAAATAAAAAAGTATGTGCATCAGTGTGTGTATATGTGTATATATGTGTCTTGGGTATGGAAGTCAGAGGTCACATTGGGTGTCCATCTCCTTTTTTTTTTTTTTTTCTTTTTTTTTCTTTTGAGGCAGGATCTCTCATTTTTACTTAGAATTTACCAATTCTGCTAGCCCAGCTGGTCACCAAGCTCCAAGCAGCAATCCTCCCCGTAAAGGATTGCAAGTGTGTTCTACCGTGCCCAGAACTTTTATCTGGCTTCTAGCTCTTCATGTTTGTGGAGCAAGCTCTCTACCAAAGCTGTTTCCTGTCCTTGATTTGTTTTTAATGCTGTTATATAGCATTTTCCTGTATAGAAACACATTTAAGATGCTAGAGCCTCATTACCTCTCAGGAAGCACACAACTCAGAAGTCTCAGGAAGTCTCAGAAACTTATGCAATTCACAAAACCCCCATCCCTGAGGTTATAAAAGCAGTAAGGATGACAGGATTGGAGACCCCACCCTGGGGAACTGCCTGCAAGCTATTCAGAGCCCCAAGATCTAGCATGGCGTCATCACCTCTGCTGGATGGCTTTTAACCATGTAGCTGTCTTTGAGTCATCTATACACATGTAACTAACCCCCACTCATATTTCCTTTCAGAAACCCCAATAAACTCCTTGCTTCAGCAGGTTGGACTAAGGTGATAGGAGTATGTAGCAGAGGCTGTTCCAGACCTGGAACTAGGTAGAGTTACAGCCTTCAAAAGCCCATGCCTGTGACCTTCCACCAGCCCCTCCTCCTGAAGGCTCCACAACCTTTCAAACTGAAGTCTGAAGAACATCAGATTCAAATTACAGTAAGGCTTAAAGCTTCAGAACTATGCACTTGAAAATGGTATAGTTTTCACTGCGTGTGTCTTAAGTCTTAGGTGGAGGAGATAGCTGAATGTGATAGCAGAAGTTGGTCCCTGGGGGATTGGGATATGGTTTGAAGGCAGAGTGAGTGTCACTGAGGGGTCTCAGGTGTAGATATCATCTTTATATTGCAGTGCTAGGTCCTGTCTGCCCAGAAGTGACTTCTAGAAGGAGAAGCCGTGAAAGACATTTGTCAGTTTCTTCCCTGTGGTGTCAGACCTGAGCAGTGTGGCCACAGTGTTGGAGACAGGCTCTTATTTAGTCTTTGGAATCTTATGTCAAGCAGAAGTTGACAGTACTTTCTGGCTCACTGATCAGTCTACTCTATCCAGGGGCACTTCCTAAGGGAGGCATGGGAGGAAAGGCATGATGCTTAGAGCCAGTGTCCAGCATGGAGGTCTTGGCTAAGTTGCTAGATGCCGCTCTGAGCTTCATTGTAGCAATGCATTTCGTTCCTTTGATGATCCTGGCAGTTAGCCCGCTTGACAAGCGAGGAAACGAAGACACAGGCAAGAGAAAGGACTGCCCACGGTGAGAGGTGCAAGCGTGGTAAGGGGTGGGCTGCATTCTTCCGCTGATGCAGATGCAGGCAGAGTTTGAGCATGCTGTGGCATGGCCTGTTCCCCAGGAATGGAACAAGGGTGCCTTTCTTTCTCCTCATTGGGCTAAGCTCTGTAAGTGTTACCTTGTGACCGAGATAGGAAGCCAGAGGTTAAATCTGTGAGAACCATCTGAGGGGCCTGGGCCTCACAAAGTAAAGGTTGTAAACAGCCTGCAGCAGGTGCCTGGTGCTGACTGGCAGGATCTCCATGCCAAAGGGACTGAGCTCAGATATGTGATGTCCTCACATGGAGAAGCCTTCACTAATCAGTTGCTGGTATTTTAAACTGCTAAGCCACGTGGCTACATTTGCTCTAAAGCGGCAGAATGCTGAAGACACACAGATGCAGATATATGTTATATAGAATTCCGCAAGCAAAACAGCAGTGTGTTAAAGGGACATCACTGACAGTTTGCCTAGAAAGCCCAAGATAGTTCGTCAGTTAGGAAAATCCTGTGTGTACACATATGCTGTGTGTGCACGTATGATGTGTGCATGTATGTGTGCGCATGTATGATGTGTGTGTGTAGTGTCTTAGGGTTTGTATTTCTGCACAAAACATCATGACCAAGAAACAAGTTGGGGAGGAAAGGGTTTATTCAGCTTACACTTCCACATTGCTGTTCATCACCAAAGGAACTCAGGACAGGAGCTCACACAGGGCAGGAACTTGGAGGCAGGAGCTGATGCAGAGGCCATGGAGGGGTGCTGCTTACTGGCTTGCTTCCCCTGGCTTGCTCAGCTTGCTTTCTTATAGAACCCAGGACTACCAGCCCAGGGATGGCACCACCCACAAGGGGCTGGGCCCTCCCTTCTTGATCACTAATTGAGAAAATGCCTTACAGCTGGATCTCATGGAGGCATTTCCCCAACTGAAGCTCCTTTCTCTGTGATAACTCCAGCTTGTGTCAAGTTGGAAAGCCAGCCATGTAGTACAGTGGGCTACATTCATGTGTACAGATCGGAGAGCCACCACTGATGTGGGTTTTCACCCTTCACCTCATTTAAGGAATGTTGTCCTTCACTGCTGCATTAACTGGCTTTCACTGGTCCTTGGCTTCTCCTGTCCATCCCCAGCTCTTATCTCCTCATAGGTGTGCTGGATTTGCAGACACAGGCACCGCCATGTCTGGCCTTTGTGTAGGTTCTGAGTCTTCAGACATTAGCTTGCACATCCTCTAGCCCTAGTTCAGTATCTTAAACTTCCGTACTTGAAGGAACAAATTTGAAGGGAAAATAAACTCGGCAGCGGCTGTAAACACGCTTGTGAAATTTCAGAATTCCTCACCGCCAGAACCCAAACAAACCACCACAACAAAACCACAAAGTAGTTCGAGTCCACTCAATAAAGAGAATCTTCTAGAAACCCGTGGTGAGTGTTACGTTTTGAGTAGAACATTCAAAGAACAAGATGTAGATGTTTGCTTTTCGTTCTGCGAGTCTGAGCCTCGGTGACAATTCCAAGTGACCTGAGGAATTAGTCACTGATTGTATGGAGAACAATTCAGAGGAGCCAGTTGAGGATGACTGAGAATCAGAAGCTCTGAAGAAGCAAGGTGGTTGTGTGTGGATTAATCACACCAAGAGAGCAATGTTGAGCTGGGCAGTGGTGGCACACGCTTGGGAGGCAGGCAAAGGCAGGCGGAGGCAGGCGGATTTCTGAGTTCCAGGACAGCCAGGGCTACACAGAGAAGCCCTGTCTTGAAAAACCTAAATAAATAAATAAATAAATAAATAAATAAATAAATAAATAAATGGGGGGGGGGAGAGAGCGAGCACAATGTTGAAAAAGAAACCAAAGAAAGCTACAAAATTCTTAGGAGAGAGTCTGATAAGAAATACATCATCATCTCTGTTAGAAAAAACTGTTGGGGGTGGAGAGGTGGCTCATCAGTTAAGAGCACTGGCTGCTCTTCCAAAGGACCCTAGTCCAATTCCCCAGAAGCCACATGGCAGCTCACAGCTGTCAGTAACTATAGTTCTAGAGGACGTGGCACCCCCACATAGACAACATCCCAGGAAACCCACCAGTGAACATACAAATAAATACATTTTAAGAAAAATTAAAGAAAAGAAAAGGAAAAAGCCCCCACTTTAAGACAGAAGCTATGATGGTGTGTGGGAAGATCTTAGTCGGTTAAAATGTCACTTCCTGCCTCCTCTTTGTGAGTTCAGATCCCAAAGGCATTGCTATGAGGCTCAACACCGTCCAGCCCAGGCTGTCAAGATGGCTGAGCCAGTGAGGTGCTTGCTCCTCAGCCTGGTGATGGGAGTTTGATTTCCCCGAATCCATGTGGTGGAAGGAGAGAGCCGACAGGAGCAGGTTGTTTTCTGATTTCCACACGTGCACCACCCTGCATATGAATACGTAAATGGTAAAAAATTAAAATAAGTCAGGGCCACACTGAAAATTAGCTGCAGCAGAGAGGTGTCTTCCTAGATATCAGAGCAGACCTGTCTCCGCCCATTTTCTGTTACTACAATGGAACCTGACAGATGAATTGGGTGTTTGTTTGTTTGCTGCTTTTTAAGATAAGGTTTCTCTGTATCCTGGCTGTCTTAGTCAGGGTTTCTATTCCTGCACAAAATATCATGACGTTAAGGAGTGGGGGAAGGGGGGGAGGGTTTATTCAGCTTACACTTCCACATTGCTGTTCATCACCAAAGAAAGTCAGGACAGGAACTCAAGCAGGTCAGGAGCTTGGAGGCAGGAGCTGATGCAGGGGCCATAGAGGGGAGCTGCTTATTGGATTGCTCCCCTGGCTTGCTCAGCTTGCTTTCTTCTAGAATCCAGGACTACCAGCCCAGGGATGGCACCACCCACAAGGGGCTGGGCCCTCCCCTCTTGATCACTAATTGAGAAAATGCCTTACAGCTGGATCTCATGGAGGTCTTTCCTCAAGGGAGGCTCCTTGCTCTTTGATAACTCCAGCTTGTGTCAAAGTTGACACACAAAACCAGTCAGTACCCTGGCTGTCCTGGAACTTTCTCTGTACACCAGGCTGGTCTTGAACTCACAGAGATCTCTGCCTCCTGAGTGCTGGGGTCAAAGGTGGGTAATTTCTTAAGAACAGTTGTTTACTGGGCTTGTGGTTTTTAAAGGATAAGAAGTTCAGATGTGGCAGCAGTTTTTGGTGAGACCCTTGGAAGTGGGCGACACTCTGCAAATCCCAGGAGAAGCACAGGGTATTCTGTACCTTGAGATAGAGAACACCCTCACGTGGGTGACTTTTTATATCTCTCATTTTCTAGAGGAAATTTCCCACTTACACATACAGCTCAGCAGTCTGTCTGTCTGCTTCAGTCCCAGGAGCTGAAAGACTACGGGTGTGTACTTTGTAACCCATCAGTTGTTAACAGGCCAGACACCGCGGGCAGTGACTCTTCCAGAAATACCATTTCAAGTGACCCGTGCCAGGCACAGGAGTGTGGTGATGCTCCCCTAAAACAGGCAAGAAAAAAAAAAAGCTCCCTTTCCAGTCAAGAACCATGGAGTCGCCTTAATGGAATCAGTGTGTGGCCCTTGCTCTCTCTCTGGCCTTTGTCCCTGTGTGGTGTCTTCATCCCTCTGAAGCCCAGCTGAGAGCTCTCTGAGTTGTAATCACTGCAAGCCACAGAGACCTTCAGTGGTACCCCTTAAGATTTGGGATGGGCAGAACCACCTGTGTGTGTTCCCTGGGAGCCCCAAGAGAGTTCTGTCCTGTGAGTGGAAGCTGGACTGGTTGGGAAGGATGGGACATGGCTACTCTGAGGACAGAAACGACACGTGTCGTCCCACAAGCTCAGGCTGTTGGGTTTCTCGATTGGCCCTGTGGGAAATGGGAAATGGTTGCTGTTTCAGGAAGCGGATGTCAACACGTCCTAGCCTGGGCTGACATTGAGGTTCTTTGGAAACTGGTGGTGTCTTTGAGGTATGTTCCGATTTCTGATTTTCCTTTTTGGACTTCTCAAGAGACCAAGGGAAAGGGGTGCCGGGTTTTCTGACTTGCCACTAAGCTGCTTGGCTGGAATCTGTCCTGGCTGGAGTCCTTCCCCCACCCACCCCCACGGCAGGATGTGTGTGTGTGTGTGTGTGTGTGTGTGTGTGTGTGTGGAGGGAGGGAGGGGCGGAGCTCCAGTTAGGAACCAGCAGGGAACAAATGCTAGAGATTAGATGGAAGAGCATCTCTGTGTTCCACGTCAGCTCGGGGAGATCATGGCTCCGGGAATAGTACCTAGCGCTGTGCCAGGGTCTGGGTCCAGGCCCGGAGTGCTCAGGAGCTTCTGTATTGGGGAGGGGAGTGTTCTAATGTGTGTCAACTGCATAGGGGACTTTTATTCTAGAGGCTCCTTAAAGGGTGCACAAAGGTTGCCAGACCGCAAAGGTAGGTGCTGATTTGGCTCGCCTTTCCGAAGCTGCCTTTGGTGTCTGGTTTTGAGCCCTAGTCTCACCCCAGGCTGGCCTCCAACTCTCTATCCTGGTTGACCTCTGACTTCTGATCCTCCCCCCCCCTCCCCTTGCTCAGTGCTGAGATGCCAAGTGTGTGCCGTGTGTGCCGGTCCTGGTTTACGTGGTGTTGGAGATCAGACCCAGGGCCTCCTTCATGTCAGACAAGTGCTCCACCAATGTGGCTGCATACCAGCCACGGCTTTTGTGTTTCCACATGCTCATGGGATGCTTTATTGGCTGAACCGTCAACTGGCATCTTCTGGACCACCCTCGTTGGAGGTGGCTTGGCCAGGAGTCACAGAGAAGGAGGGGGAGGGTGTTGGAGGTGGTTTCTGTCTGTGTGTCATCAGAGGGAGGACCAGCAGGCCCTGGGCTCAGATTACCTGACAAGAGAGATGAGCCCCTTCCACCTCTCCCACTGTTGGATGCGCCATGTGGCCACCAGCTGTTAGTGTGGTCCTTTCTTTACAATACCCATAAGCAACAGCAGCCACACAAGTTCTAGACAGGAGGGACCTGCACGGAGTGTCCTCTTGCAGGTTTGGCTTGACCTATGTAGCAGCCCTGGAGGGACTCCCTGTCACCCCTTCTGTTCTCTGCTTTGCTCGGCCTTGGGAGTGGGGCCAGCACTTGGCAGCTTGCTTGGGGCCAGGCGTGACTCCTCTCCCTAAGTATTGGGGCCTCTGAGCCATCTGCCAGTTTCCCTTTTACTGGTGAGGTATTGGGGTGGGGATGGGGGAACCAGGCCCAGCTCTCTGTTTTATTACAGTCTCTCTTCCAACCAAAGCGATCCTGTGATCATAGGAAGAGCCTTCTTGCTATTCAGAGCCAGTGAGCAAAATAAAATGGACGGAGCTATAAACTTTAAACACCGGGAAAGAACGCCACCCTGTTGCCTGGACTTGTCCCGCCTTCTTTGCCAGCGTGGTTTCTTTGGTAAAGAAGGGAGACCCGTTTCCCCGAGCAGAGCGCCACACCCTGAAGTCCTGAGTCCACCTAGGGCTTCTGGTTTCTTTCTAGTACTTTCTCTGTCGGGTTACCTCATCTCCTGTTCACACAGGTTTACCATGTTCTTTCAGAGGAGGTGAGGGACATCCTTCCCACGCCACTTCCCTCCTTGCCAAGCCTCCTTTGTGTCTGCCTGCACAGAACAGACTTAAGTCATGGACACCCCCCCCCCCCGCCGCGTGTCTCCTTGAGTGGTAGAGCTTAGATACACACGTTGAACATCATTGGAAGACAGCATCCAGGGTAATGGATGAATTCCTTCCCACAGGCCAGTGGTTTGTACTTAAAGTCTGTTCCTTTAAACCCGCAACGGAACAAATAGATCTTAAAAGCATAAAAAAAAAGAAGCTGGCAAGGGGGGAGACCCAGGAAGTAGAGCTTTGTCTCCATCAGAGACACAAAAACAGTAACCAGGTGCTGACAAGGAGGGTTTGGAGATTTTGTTGGAGGGTAGTGCCCAGTCACCCAGGGCCTCAGGGCAACTTAGCATCTGGAACAGTACTGTCTCCGCCCAGGTAATGGAAGGAAGGGCGTGTGGGAGGCCCAGAGATGATATAAGGGTGGTATAGACAGAGTCAAAGGTGGAGATGGTCCTTGGACTCGGTGGTTATCAGACCCCACCCACCCACTCAAGGACCGGAGGACACACAAAGACAGACGGACACTGCTGTGATAAGGTTCGCAGCTTTGCAGGAATTTGAAAAAACAACCCAAATGCTCCCTGACAGAATGATGGGAAACAATTGGTTTTCCTATCGAGTGCAGCCTTGCATTCAGCCCGGCGGACAAAGCGAATATCCAGATTGCCCTTACTACATAGAGGCAACACCGGCTGTGGCAAGGCTGTGTGTGTGTGGCTTTCAGGAATAATGGCTAAGGGTTGCTGACAATATAAAGTTAGAATCAGGGCACCTTCAAAGAGAGGAGGAGAGGTCCTTTACCAGGTCTTGGGTTCGTTCACTCTGGAAATATTATACACTAAATTAAAATAATCCCAACAAACGTTTCCCCCAAACTCAGAAAAGGGGTTGCTAGAGGCTTTTTTCTCTTCCCTATAGTACCGTCCCCACCCCCACTCAGGATGACAGCCAGGCCCCGCCCTTGAAGGGTCCTTCGAGGCCATTCTTCTGTGCATCTGCCTTAGGAGACTTGGGCATTAAAAGCTGCCTTCCTGGGGATTGTGAAAGGGTTTGAATTTCCAGACCATCCTGGATAAAAGGAAGGAAGGCAGTCCCCTCCCGGGGAGCTGCGGGCCTCCTTATTTACGTATTCCCAGGGCTCCTCCTGGGCCTTTTAAATGTTAAGTAATGGGTTCATGACCTGTGGTGAGACGAAAGATGCCCGGCAGGTAAAGTTATCTCTCACTTTCATCTGTTTAATCTCCCTGCTTTGGGCTACACACTGAGAGCCCAGCAATTACACTCTTCCTACCCCTAGATGGAAAACCGAATTTCTTTTTTCTTTCTTTCTTTCTTTCTTTCTTTCTTTCTTTCTTTCTTTCTTTCTTTCTTTCTTTCTTTCTTTCTTTCTTTCAAGGAGAGAAGTTTATTCCTGGGATGGAGTTAGGTGTGCGTTTCCAGAGAAGCAACTCAGAGGAGCTTCCTAACTGTCTTGCAGAGAAAGGGGTTGGGACAGGTTAGGAGGGAGACTTCCACACAGCGTAGGGGAGGGAGGCCGAGAGGGTGCGTGGGGACTGCAGCAAAGCTGGAGGTGTGTCTTACGTAAGGGGAGAGGAGTCCCCCCCCCCGCCCCCGCCCCCGTGAGTGCAGAGAGCTTGCTGTTAGGTCGTGGTTCAAATAGAGCCTCCCATGAAGAGTTGCCAGAAAGATGGCAACAGAGTTGCAGGTAGGTAGAATCAGCTGTGTAAGACGGATGCGGGTGACCACGCGGGTGACCACGCCCCGAAGCAGTGGTGGGAAGTGGTGGACCCTCCCCAGTTCCAGTGATCATGGCTGTCTTTCCCCCCACCCCCCTCTGCCATCACACATTTTGGTGAGGGCTCCGCTCTCTTCAGGTCCTCTCTCACCCAGGCATTTGGCCCTCTCCTTTGTGTCCCGAGTGACACCCCTGAGCGGTGGCCCAGGCCCAGGTGGCTGGAGACACAGGCTGTCCAGTTGGGGGACGCTCTTGAGCCTACCCACCCCCACCCCCATCACTGCCACCTGACCCCTGGGAGTGATGGAGAACTATTGAGAAGGAGGCTTTGTCCAAGGCTGGGTGCTGGGCCTGTCAGGGTGATGGGCCTCGTCCCTGTCACCAACCTCCTCTTAAAGCCTTGAGGAGGCATCTTTGTTAACCTTTGACCCCTTTGTTCCCCTCCTCCCTTTGTTCCGGCGAAGCCGCAGGGCGGGCGGCCTCCTCAGGGGCCCACTGACAAATGGGGTGAAGGGAGCTGCGGAGCTCGCTCTTGGGAATTTTCAGCAGAAGGTGAGGGCAGGGGTGCTGGGAACGACCTGGTTGGCTTCCTGGGCTCCAAGGCTCGTTAGCGTGTCCTGGCAGACGGCTTAGTGGCCCTTCCCTGGCAACACGAAGAAAACTACCCAGCCGAGGGAGTAAAACTGGCTCTCCATCCATCAGTCCCCTCCCAGCACGGGAAGCTCTAGCTCAGTTTAGAAAATGTGATTTAGAAAGGTCCGAAGACTTAACTCAGTGCATGCAAATTTCCAGCAGATTAAGTCCTGACGGAGGCGGAGGGGGAGGAGAGGAGCCCACATTTTGCAGGACTGGAAGTGGAGGAGCGGTCCGCTCCACAGTGGGCGTGGTCTTGGCTGGGACCAGCGGTGCCAGAGCTCAGCAGCTCAGGCTCCAGCCAAAAAGCCGGGAGAGGAACCAGTTCTTAGATCTGTCAGATGCTGACGGATGCAGTTGGATGGTGGGGTGGGATTTAGGGAGGCTCTTCAGCAGTATTAAAATTCAGACAGTATTAAAAGCTGTCTTCGAGGCTGGGATGCTGCTCAGTGGTATACTTACCTAGTTAGTATGTGGGAGGCCTGGGCTCCAAGCCCAGCATCTCAAAGAACCCCCAAATCGTCTCAGGAAAAAAAAAAAACCCGGCTGTCAAGCTCAGTGGTTAAGAACACTTACTGATATTTCAAAGGACTAGGGGTTGGATCCCAGCACCTACCTGTAGTTCTACCCCAACCCATCCAAAGCTTTCCTCTTTGATCTTCATTTGCACTTTTGTGAGTGCGCTCGCGTGCGCGCGCGCACGCGCACACACACACACACACACACACACTAAAATGAAAAAATGAAAGGGCAGGTGTGGAGAATTGAAGCTGTGAAACACTGACTCTCTGTCTCTAGAAGACCTGCCTTTTCTTTTTCTTTTAAAAACGGTGATCAAGAATGAATGAGTTATTTGTAACCCTGGGAGGGGAGCAGTTGGGTACACAGGGCAGTATCCCCTCCACATCCCTGTTCTTCCTGAAGGAATCTGGCAGGTCACAGCATCTGCGAGCCAGCTAGAGAACTAGGCAGCAAATGAATCTATTTTTTTTGGGGGGGGGGGAGCCAAGAAAACAGAACGAGGCAATGGGGCTTTGGCTTTAAGAGGCAGGACCTCCGAAGGGTAGACCTTCCGGCTCTGGGGCCGGATCCTGTGAGACCGCATGCTTCACCTGGGGTTTGCTCTGCAGCGGGATGAACAGAGAGGTTCTGGAAAGCACTGTGACCGCCCACCTTGACTTCTGGCCCAAGGGTGTGTATAGGCTGGAAGTACTCCGGGCTTGTGATTAAAGAAGCTGACGTCATTACCCCTGCTGGAGAGGCAGGGTGTGATGGGACATGGGTTTGGGTGGAAAGTAGCGTCACTTTCTACTCTTCTGTGGCTCCTGAGTCAGTCAGTTTGTCTGTCTATCAGTCAGTCTGTGTGTGTGTGGTCTGTATTAAAAAGATCAATATAACTTAGGAAAAAAAAAAGCAAAGTAGAAAAAAAAATCTTAAAAGATGTGTTCCCTCTTTTTGCCTGTCCCTTTCCAACACACGCTAAAAGGATGCTGTCACCTCTCAATCAGGGATGGGCTCCCTGTGTGGTGGAGTGGCTTCTGGGCAACTCACCTCTCAGCCCAAGCTCCTATTTGTTGTCAGTGCCAACATCCAGGCCCCTTTCCTATGCCAATCAGTTCCCATGGCCTTGAGGACTGCTTCCTCTTTAAAATGCACTGTGTGTGTGTGTGTGTGCTCGCGCACGCGCACGCGCGCGCTTGAGCACATATGTGTGGTGAGTGTGTACATCTGTGTGCTGGAGGCCAGAGGTAAAAAGCAGGGCGTCTTTCTCATTCTCTCTCCACATCATCACCATCACCATCACCATCATCATCAAAACAGGGTCTCTCACAGAATTTGGGAGCCCTTTCAGCCAGTGAGCTTCGGAGCACCGCCCCCCCCATCTCTGCCTCCCCAGCACATGTGTTAAGTATACTCGGCCTTTCACGTGGGTGCTGAGGGCACAAACTCAGGTCCTCATGCTTGCCTTTCTGCAAGCACCTAACCAACCGAGCCACACTCCCAGTCCTGAAAAGTATGGATAGTTAGGAGTTTCCCAGGGGAGCCTGTCTGTGGCTGTCGTCGGGCTTGGTTTTCATCCATGGATAGTGAAGGCCCTTCTTTGTGCGCATGCCTCATAGACAAAGGGGGGGGGGGAACCTGCAGCTGCAGTTGGGCATGCGCTCTGAGTGTCTTGTTAGAGGCCAGCCTGGTGTGACAGGGAACTTCTAGAATCCTAGCCGGATGTCATCCAAGACACTCAGTGTTTGCTAGATAACAAGCTTGCTTATTTGGGAGCTATGGTAAGTAGTGAGAAATACCGGCCTCTGTCTGTGAGGCCAGCCACTCACGCGTGGAGAAGGCTGCGGGAGCAAGAGAGGTCGTAAGACCCAGGAGCCTTCAAGTAGTGTGGCCTTTGTGGTCTCTTGGGCAAGGTCCCGTCATTCTTCTTTCTCTTCCTTTCCTTTGCCCACATGCGAAGTTAGTGAATGCATATTATTAAAGTGTTACTCTGGTATATTTTTTTTTTTTTAACTTAGCTATTAAAGAACTTCTCAGGCATTTTCTTGGAGAAATGCAGGGTTAGTTCTGGGACCCTGTGGCATTCTATGCACTGTGGAAGACCTCTTAAAACTCTAGGCTTAAGTAAATGATGGGTTCCCCACCCTTAGAGCTTCTTTGTTGGCCTCCTTTTGATGAGAAAATAATTGATTATCTTTGGGGTTCATAATCCCTGGAGGTATTTTATAGCCTTTTCTCTAGGCTCCGGTGCAGTTGGCAAGTTCAATCTAATTACAGCTCTGTCAGTGATGCCCCAGGGGCAGGGACAGGGACTGAGGCTCCATGGCCCCTCCTCCTGGCTCTGCTTAGCTCAAACCCTGAGAGGCCCAGAGGCTAGTCTGAATCTGTCAGCCGAGGAAATGGGAATCAGGCACTTAGGCCAGCCTTGGAGGCTTGGAGGGTTCCAGACTGGTGTACGTAGAGCGAATATCCCAATAAAAGGGAGTTACGGTTCGTGATCTCTCAGTGCAATATGAAAGGTATGTTGATACTACACTTGGGTCTATTAAAAGGAAAATAGACTTATAGTCTAAAACATGAGCATACTGTAATTAAGTTCTTTATTACATTAAAAAAGAAAGAAAGAAAAAGCAAGCAAGCAAGCAAGAAAGCAATGCTGTGCTTGTTTGAGCCGAGAAGAGCGAGTCGGAGTCTGGCTCTGGCGTCTAGCCTCAGCGCCGATGGTTGCTGAGTCAGCGGGTGATGGTTGCCGAAGGCTGGGTGGGGGTGGCAGCTTCTTAAAATAAGTCAGAGCGTCCTTCGACTCACCATGTGAACACTTTTTCTGGACCGTGTGATGATGCTCGCAAGTTTTTTTTACCACCAGAGAATGGCGTTCTAGACGGGACCCACCATTGCTTGCCAGCGCAGTTCATATGTGTTCCTTTGTGTGTTTGTGTACAGGTATATGTGTGTGGGTGCTCCTTGTGTGGTGTGGGGAGGGGGACGTGGCTGGGCGCTTTTAAGTGTCATTTCCTCAGGTACGGTCCACCTTCTTTAAAATGAAGAAGCCTGGGGCATACCTGTTAGGCTAGGGGAGTTCCCAGGGATCTGTCTGGCTCATCCTCTTCAAGATAAGGTCTTACTATATAGATCTGGCTGTCCTGGAACTCACTGTATAGACCAGGCTGCCTCTGGACTCACAGAGATCGCCCGTCTCTGCTGAGATTAAAGGTGTGCACCACCCCACCCAGCTTCATGCCTGCTCATTTGATGTGACTTCTCAAGAGCACCAAGGGCTTTACTTGACCAAGCCGTCTCCTCAACCCCGAGTTCATGCAGTCTCCTAAACCTGTTGCCGTCATTTCTGCCTCTCTCCTCAGGATAGATGCCACATGAAGTGACCAGTTCACACTTAACAAGCCGCCCCTCTTACCTGGGCTTGCCTGCGTTCCTTCTTCCTTGTTCTCCCCTTCCTGCCTGTTGTTCCCTTCGACCCTGGGGACTTGACCTCCCTGCAGTCTTGACCTCCCCGATGTCCTCGATGTCCGGGAGGATTGGAGGGAACATCTTCCAAACCCCTGCCGTGCTGCTCCTGTGTGTCACAGATGTGCTTAGCACCCAGGGTGATGAATCCTTTCCAGAAGGGTTTTGGTTCCCCTGCCCAGGTCCATCAGGAGAACCGTCCTCCAGGGCAGTAACAGTGCTGTACAGAATGGATAAAGACTGAAAGTTGGGAGGACAGTGTTCCTTACTTGTTTGGCCCACGGTTAGATACGACAGTGCGTCGTGGCTGTAGGAGTGCGACATTGCAGCTACATTTAAGAAGCAGAGAGAGAGAGAGTGATGGATGTTTCATGTTCATCTTTCTCCTTTTCTTTCAGTCTAGGGCCCCAGGCCTTGAGATGGCACTGCCCATGTTCAGAGTGGGTCTTCCCCACTCGGTGAACCTAACCTAGATACTCCCCCACAGACATGCTCTGAGATTTGTGTCTTCAGTAGTTTTAAAGACTGTCACCTTCATCAACAGAATTAGTCATCACAGACCCCTTAACTCTTGGACTACTGAATGAATATGGTGTTAAAGGGTGTGGAAACTGTAGCCACACTGTCGGAGTCCACCAGAGCTCTTAGGGTTAGGCACATTGTCTGTGATCAGTCAACTTTGAAAGGAAATTTGCACCCTTTTCTTCTGAGCCACAGGTCTTGACAGTGGGTTTGAGATATTCATTCAACCATTGTGTGCTGTCTGCTGGCCTTGTTCCTCTTAAGGAACAGAGAGCCACAGTGGATTTGATGTGGTTCTCAGGGGCCCAGGTTCACTACTACATTGGTTCATCACAGTCTGCCTGAGCTTTGAAGCTTAGACAACCAGTTCCTGGCTTCTCCTCTCAAGCTATGAAATCCTGGGATGGCTTCTTCTTTCAGTATGAGTCTGTTTCACCAACACCCAAAAGTGTGTCTTGACATAGCTGGCTTTGTCAGTGACCCTAGCTTGGTGTTCTGGATGGCTGCTCCAGGTTCTCCCCACTGCGTCGTCCTGTACCTTTTATGGCAGGAGGTGACTGCCTTCTTTGGACCTCACCAGCCAGCCTTTGTCATCTACTGCTTCTTTCACCTCTCTAAGTTGGTCGGTCATCTGTGGTAGGAGTGTCATAGTCAGGGTTTCTATTCCTGCATAAGACATCATGACCAAGAAGCAAGTTGGGGAAGAAAGGATTTATTCAGCTTATTCTTCCACATTGCTATTCATCACCAAAGGATGTCAGGACAGGAACTCACACAGGGCAGGAACTTGGAAGCAGGAGCTGATACAGAGGCCATGGAGGAATGTTCTTTATTGGCTTGCTTCCTCTGGCTTGCTCAGCTTGCTTTCTTATAGAACCCAAGACTACCAGCCCAAGGATGGCACCACCCACAATGGATCCTCCCCTCTTGATCACTAATTGAGAAAATGCCTTACAGCTGGATCTCATGGAGGCATTTCCTCAAGGGAGGCTCCTCTTTCCGTGATAACTCCAGCTTGTGTCAAGTTGGCACACAGAACCAGCCAGTACAGAGAGGACGTTAGCTCATTGGGGGTATACCCTGGGAGAGCATACTGGGACCCCAGCCCTGTCTATGTTTCTGTCCTTGAGTCCTGGCTGTTATACAGTGAGCATCTTTACTCCTCATGTGTTTGATCATGGTGTGATTTCTCACCTTGTACTTGAACAAAGCAACTGGGCCAATTGCCTGTGCACTGAAGCCTGAAACTTTGACCCACACACAACCTTTTTCTCTTTTACATAGGCGCATCTCTGGTATTTTGTCACAGTGGAACTAGCCAAATCCTTTGGCTGGAACGATCCTGCTCTGAAGCAGGGGTTGATGAACTTTCTTTCTTCCTTGAGTGACTTCAGTTGTGATGAGGGCCCCGGAGCTTTCCTGGGCTAGGGGCTTTGCCAGTCTCCTTTTTATGCCACAACTCAATGTTCAACAGTCGAGGGCAAAAATTACATACTGTGAGCCTTTGTCAAACCTTCCAGCCACTCTGACAAGACCACCGGACTCGCTCCTGGAGAGTCCCCCCCCCCTTTTCAAAGTTCTCTGAAGAGGGGAGTTAATTTGTCAAAGGTAATTTACAACTTGAATTTTCAGGGGAGAACACAGCTTCCCTGAAGGCATGGCTCTGTGGACCCTGGGATTCCACTGCTCAGCGGTAGGTGAATTATAGGGTGTTGGTGCAGCCCCTGGGTGTTGTTGGGCCAGGCAGGCACAGTGGACTACTGTGAAGGAGGTGTGCGCTTCTACCTCCCTCACCCATGCCTGGGATTCCTATTGGAACCTGAAGTTTCTTTGTGACTTTTGATCATGCTGAGGGGGGGGGGAGGGAAGGAGGAGGGGAGGGAGGGAGGGAGGGAGAAAGAGAAAGAGAAAGAGAAAGAGAAAGAGAAAGAGAAAGAGAAAGAGAAAGAGAAAGAGAAAGAGAAAGAGAAAGAGAAAGAGAAAGAGAAAGAGAAAGAGAGAGAGAGAGAGAGAGGAGAGACCAGCATGACCAGATGGACACAGACCTGGGTGTATAAATGCCTCCCGGTGCCTCCTTAAGGCTCCCGACACAGAGAGCATTGAGAATCTCAGAGTTTAGCCCCTTACCCTTCACTGAAATGACAAGGGGGATCTCCTGTGACAGTGCCAGTCAGACACAGGAGCTATACACGTGTTCATGCGAGAGTCCACAGCCAGAGAGCACCCCACAGACCGTGGACACAGGAGCTATACACGTGTTCATGCGAGAGTCCACAGCCAGAGAGCACCCCACAGATCGTGGACTTGCTCTGACTTTCCTCTCAAACCAATTTATTCTGACAGAGGAAACAATGACCGAACAAATCTTTAGAATTTTACAGAACCGTGAAACTCCCCTACAGATAATAACTCTGTTATTGACTGCTGTGTAAGAACATTACTCTGTAACTTAGGGCTGTTTAAAGAGCAACAGTGGTTGTGTGTGTGTGTGTGTGTGTGTGTGTGTGTGTGTGTGTTGTATGCTTGTGGACTGGTGTGCACCCCTATGTGTGCGAGTCTGGAGACCAGAGGTGATGTCAAATGTCTTCCTCTTTCACTGTCTACCTTATTTTAAATTACATCTTTTTTAGATTTATTTACTTTATGTGAATGTCTGTTTTGCCTGCGTCTATGTTTATGCATGAGCATGCCTGATATCCATGGAGTGTCAGGTCCTTTAGAACTGGAGTTACAGATGGTTGTGCCACCGTGTGGGTGCTGGGAATTGAACCCAGGTCCTCTGCAAGAGCAGCCAGTGATCTTAACCACTGAGCCATCTCACCAGTCCTCCCTAAAGACAGGGTTTCTCACCAAACTCACAGCTCACTGTGGTGGTTTGAATGAGTTTGACCCCCTACTCTCATGCATTTGTATGCTTGGCCCACAGAGAGTGGCACTATTAAGAGGTGTGGCCTTGTTGGAGTAGGTGTGGCCTTGGGGTTTTTCCTTTCTTCCTTCCTTCCCTCCTTCCTTCCTTCCCTCCCTTCCTCCCTCCCTCCTTCCTTCCTTCCTTCCCTCCTTCCTTCTGTCCTTCTCTTCCTTTTCTTCCTTCCTTCCTTCCTTTTTTTACTGAGCTCACCCAACTTAACTTGTTAGTCTGGTTTCTTTTTTTCCCTCTCCTTCTGAGTCTCGTGACAGTAGGAATGTCAGACATCCCACGATGTCCCACAGGCCTAATTTGGTTTCATCACATTTTAAATATTTGTTTCAGTTCTTAATTTTCAAAAGATTTATTTTGGTATTTTAAATTATGCGTGCCCCTATGAGGTTAGGTGGGTGGGTGTGGGGCGGAACCCTTAAGAACGGGTGGTCATGAGCTGCCTGACATGGGTACTGGGAATTGAACCCAGGGCCTGTGGATGAGTAGTATGCGCTCATGACCCCAGGCTGTCCGTCTCTCCATTCTCACAGGTTCTACAGCCTTTACTGCCAACCTTTCTAGGCTGTCTTTGGATGATTCTGGCAGGGTTTTTTTTTCCCCCACCTTGTTGTGAGAAGCTTTCATTTTCAAATTTTAGTTTTTTCAAAATAACATCTTTGTCTTTGCAGGTGGTCTCTCTTTCTGTTTGTTTCTGGAGTTGCCCTTTGTGGTGGATTTTCTGTAGCATGATGGAAGTCTTCTTTGTTGAATGATGGCAACACCTGTAACAAATCATTAGTGTATAGTGGCCATTTGATATGCTCTTGGACCTTTTTGTGTGGAGAAATTTTGGATCGTAGCATGGAGAGTTTAAAGTGATATTTTGGAAGCCAGGCAGTGATGGCGCATGCCTTTAATCCCAGCACTTGGGAGGCAGAGACAGGTGGATCTCTGAATTTGAGGCCAGCCTGGTCTACAGAGTGATTTCCATGAGAGTCAGGGCTATACAGAGAAACCCTCAAAAAATTAACCAACCAACCAATAAATAGATGAATGAATGAATGAATGATATTTTGATTCTGAAACTGGGTCCTTTCCTCCTATGTGGACTTTGGACTCTGAGTCCAGGGTCTTCATGGAGAGGAGTGGGGGTTGGGCTACCCGGTCCCCAGCAGGGGCCTGACTCTGTGCCTCCTGCATCACTGATGCTTTCCCTGCAGTACTGGACCAGGGTGGTACTGTACTTCAGTTCTTCCCAACATCTGTTTAGGGGCAGAGCTGCACATGTGTAGCTCATGGGTGGTCTGTGGCATTTGTAAACAACCCAGGGGATTGCGGCATTGAGCATTCTCCTCTTTATCATGTCCCTGTTCTTTCAGTTTCTGGAGTCTCCTTTCTGTCTTACAACCCAGAGCTTTGGACTTCAGCTGCCCTGATCCCCTGTATCATGCCCACAACTGGAGCTAAGTAATTTGAGGATGGAGAGACACAGGGGACAGTAACAGCAGGTTCTGGGTACACTTTGGACCCCAGGTCCTGTGTGCACAGGTGTGTTCTCCTCTGAGTGTGAAAGCCAGCCCTGCCTCCATTGCGTCCCACCTCCCCCTTCCATTATGCCTGTGGTACTGTGTTGAAACCAGAGGGCAATAAGAAGAAAATAAAATGAAATAAAATTAAAATGTGTATTTCCAAACCTACAATGTTCTCTGTGTTCTCTTCCCACCCTTCCTTTCCTCCAGTCCTATTTTCTGTCTACCCTCTCGCGCTCCACTCCTCTCTTCTCTTGTCCTTCTGCCTTCTTCTGTGGGTAGATGTAACTAGAAGGTTCGTCCCAGGTATGGGCCCCTTGACTTTGGACCTCCAAGCTTCCAGATGAATGAGAATCACATCCTTGTTCTTTATAAATTATCCAGCCTTGGGTATACATCTGTGCTGTTGTAGCTGCACAGATGGTTAAATTCCAGCTGGTTTTATTTTTATGCAAGTTTGAGTGTGTCATGTGTTGGTGTGGATATGTGCACATGTGTGTATGTGTGTATAGACAGAGGGTCAGAGGGAGATGTTGAACATCTCCTATAGCGGCTCTCCTTCCTCCCTCCCTCCCTCCCTCCCTCCCTTCATTCCTAAGAGACAGGATCTCTCAGTGAATAGGAAGCTTTTCATTTTGGCTAGACTTGCAGAGATCTACTGCTACTCACCCCATAGACGTTGGAGTTGCAAGCTTAAGTCGCTCTGTCTTTTTATGTGGGTTCTGGGGTCTGGAACATAAGTTGTCATGTGGCAGACATAATCTCTGGCCTCCTGATGCTTATTATTATCTTTTGTTATATGTGTGGTGTCCATGTGTGTGTGCAGGCGGGCCTCTGTGCATGCATGGATGTCTGTGCATGTGTTTTTGTAACCTCATGGAGATTGAACTGTGGTGTCTTCCTGGATCCTCTCCATCACACCAGGCAGTGTGGGGCTCACCAGGTCTTGGCTAGTGTCTGCCCAGCCAGCCTGCTCTAGAGATTCACTGTCTCTGCCTTTCAAGTGCTAAGACCGCAGGCAGGAGGCCCTCATGACCATCCGGCTTTTACATGGGTGCTAGGGTCTGAACCACATTATTCTTGATGTGCGACAAGCACTTTACTGGCTGAGCCATCTCTTCAGCCCTCTAATGCCTGTTTTGTTTTGTTTTGTTTTGTAGTTAAATTAATATTGCCAAATTTTAGTAGCTGCCATGCATCCTGTGGTTCCAGCTCCAGGGAGAAGCTGTCCTGCAGAAGGCCGCTCTGTGAGCAGTCAGCAGGCATAGGTGGGTGGGAGAACAGATGTGTTTATTCCCTGGACCATTTTGACTGCTTGAAGGCCCTGGAGGTTGTGACTTGGGTAGATAAAGCAGGACAGGGCTGTTTCCTTCATGTGTGCTGGTACGTTTGGATGGCACAATGTCCTGGAGGTGGCGGTGGGGACGTCTCTTGAGGCACAGTTTGGGAGAAGGTAGGACCCGGTTATACTGGCAGCTTGAGTTTAGCTGGTTCATGAGCCCTAGGAAAGCTAGTGGCTGGGGCTCATATTTTGAAAATGTAATGTTACCGTGCTCTCTCTCGTCTAGTTGATATCATGTAACCCAAGCTGGCCTAGAGCCAGCTTTGTAGTCCAGGCTGGCCTCCAGCTCATGGCAGTCCTGCCTCAGCCTTCTGAGTACTGGGGTTGCAGTGTAAGCTACCCTGGCGGGCTCCTTGTGTTGTGTAGTCTTAAGGAGCGAGAAGGGAACATCTGGAGAAGGTTGGTTTCTTGCTTGCTTGCTGGATGACAATATTTACATAATTAACCTTGATTATATGATGCTTCTTTAAAAATGAAGTGATGGGCCAGGCGTGGTAGGACACGCACGAAATCCTGGGACTCAGGAAGTGGAGGCAGGAGTGGTACCTGGGGGAACTTTGGCAGGTGTGGGGGGGGAGGTTCTTAGCTCATTAATGAAAGTATTTCAAAGGAGACTGAGAAAGAGGTTGGAGGGACAATTTTATTAGAGTAGAAGAGAGAAAAAAAAAAAAAAACAACGAACCATGATATCATGATATGGATTAGGTGAAAATTTAGGCAGCCACTAGGACGAGGTGGAGAAAAGCCAAGCCTTTTAAGTTAGGCACGGAATAGAAATGGGAAGCTTATTGAGAAAGGAAAAGCACCCGCAAGAGCAGACTTGGGCAAGCAGGCAGAGGAGAGAGCAGAAGCAATCAGAGCCCTGTGGTTGGAGGTCATCTGATCGCTTGGGCTTTGGATCACGCATGCGCACATGCGCACAGGCAAACTCAGTGCCTTAGATACTTCCTGGTGAGTGCAGTCCCCCCCCCCCCAATCCTCTGCTAATCTCCTACTTTCACAGGAAGACTGATGGTTCTCTGCAAATATGTATATGTGCCACATGTTCACCTGATCCCCAAAGGGCCAGAGGAAAACATCAGATCTGAATGGCATTGAAAGGGGGTGAGGGGCCGCCATGTGAGTGCTGGGAACCGAACTCTGGTCCTCGGGAAGGCAAGTAAATGCTCTTAACTTCCGAGTCCACTTCCAGCCCTTCATGGGTTAACCCCCCCCCCCTCCCCGTTTAAGCATTCTCAGTTCCTCCTCTCCTGTCACAGAAGGACAGGAGTTTAAGGCCAGCCTGGGCTGCACGGGGACACAATGTGTTGGGGAAGGAGATGGAATGACCCCTTCCTCATTTGATTCCCACAAATATTTATTGGCTGACAGTAATTGTGTATTTATAGGGTACAGTGTGTGCTTTCATTTAGGCATGCATTAGAGGAAGATTCTGCCACCTAATTAGCACATAAGTCACCAGTATGATGGTGTGTGTGTGTGTGTGTGTGTGTGTGTTAGTTAGTGTTATTTTGAAATATACTATAGTTCTTTAACTGGTCACCATGCAGAACTGAAATGTATCCCTTTGAGACTTTGGCAAACACTTCCCCTGTCCTTAGCCCTTACTCAAACTTGAACCCAGATGCTCTGGTGTCCAACCCATTATTTATACATGATTACCAAACCATCGTTCTGGGGCCTCAGTTTCTAAAGGAAGGCAGTATCAAATTGAGCTTCCCAGGATTGTGAGAAAATATCAGTGGCCGTGGATTTATAAAGCCGGGAAGACGGCTCAGTGGACTAAGTCCAAGCGTGTAGGACTGGAACGTGGATTTCTAGAACCTATGTAAGTGCTGGGCAGGCATGGTAGCCTGCCAGGGATTCCAGTGCTCAGAAGGTGGAGATGGGGATTCCCAGACCAAGCTAGTTAGATCGCTAGGTAGACTAGCCCTTCGGGTGAGCCCTGGGCTCATTTGAGGGACTAGCGGGAGGAAGTGATGCACAGATCAGGAGGAAGTGATGTCACCAAGGGCGTGTCCTAGAGGGATATTGCATTTCCAGTAGCTTCTTGACTCCTTTTACTTCTGGACCACTGCTAGGTGAAGATTTCTTCTATACTGTGTGTGCTACCTGTGCCCTGCCTTAGTGAATGTTGTGGAGAGCAACTGGAGAAGGCTGGATGTCAGCCTCCCCTTGGACCTCCACATGCATGCATGCATGTAGGTGCACCTACACCTGTATACATACTTCTGTTCAAACATATGAGTACACCCCCCCCACACACACACACGTGCTTGCCATACATGTTAAAATAAGAGAATTGCATTCTTGGCTTAGACAGTTGCATTCAGTGGTCTGCTGTCCTTGGCTCTGGGGTCTGTAATAAGTCAGAGCTCATGGGAGCTTGTAGAGACACCTTGTGGCTGTCAGGAAGCGGAGAGGGAGACAGACAGTTCCACCACCTCCCAGGACTGAATGCACTAGGCACAGAACCAAGCCTTTATCACAGGGCAGTTACCCAAACTAGAGCACAAAAGCGCCTCTTTTTTTTTTTTTTTTTTCCGGTTAAGTTGGGCAAAATGCAGAACCTGAGCCTTACTGTTGAACTTTTAGATTCCTTGAGTTCCCATTCTGGCTTAAGGGTGAGGTGTCTTCATGTGGCTTTCCCTGTTGGTCCTGTGAAAGGACCCAGGAGCACGCTCTTGCAGAGGCTCTGTTTGTTCTGTGTGGAGTCACCATATCTGAAAATCACGCTGAGAAAAGTTTTACCCTTAGCCTGACCATTGGAGGGTTTTGGAAGGAGCCATACCATACACTTCCCGCCCGGGGGGGACTCCCATACCCTAGAACTTACCTAAATTTACAAAGCTTGTGGGTTTGATCATTGTTAAAGAATTTTATCTTCATGCCCCTCCCTGGCCTCTTCTTTGGAGCAGACAGAGAGAAGACAGAACAGAGTGCGTTAACAGTGACATAAATAAACCACAGGGCCCATTTGGATTCTCCAGATGTGATTTATCTGTTCCTTTCTTTGTCTTTTAAGTATGCTGTCTGAAGTGAGCTTGGCCTGAAGACATTCCATCCCATCAGTGTCTGGGCAAGCCCTCGGGGATGTGGGGATTCACAGGACTTCTGCTTGGAAGGGGAAGCTGGACCTGGGACTGGCTTGGCAAGGTGGCTGGCCTGCCACAGACGTCTGATTCATGTGACTTTCACGGTCCAGGCCAAGTCCCCTTCAGACACTTTGATCTATGGCAACATTTTCCTGCAAACGTTGGCAGGGGAATATAAAGAATAATTGAGAGTGTAGCTCTTAAATACAGGACTAGACTTCCTGCCCCTCCTTGGTGTGCACTGACAACCTTCCTATTCCTTGTCCATCTCTAGCAGTCTGATGTCCATGGCTGTGTTCCCAGCATTCTGGGGATGAGGGTATTAGAGACACATGGTGTGCTCATGGTCTGGAAGATGAAGTTACATGAAGAAGTTGTCCAAAAGCCAATGTTTCCTACTCCTGTTATAAGTTCTCTACCACCAGGCTACACCTCTGGCCTCCAATGCCGTCTCTATTGCAAGAACCAGATGTGTTCTGACTAGAAGCCAGTCAGAACCACAAAGTTTGTTTTATTTGATTCGTTTGCAGAGCAAAGTGTCCTATGGCCTAGATAAGCCAGGATTGCTGCTGTGTGCGGTGGACATTACTCTTGTATGACAGGAATGAGGGCCTCAGGTGTTCAAGAGGACATGGAAACTCAATCTCCACACAACTGGTTTAAGTCAGGAATGTCTCCAAAGGCCCACCCATTGAAGGTTCCTTCAACAGCCTGTCCTGCTGTTGAGACATGGTGGGGCCCTTTAAGAGGCAAAGTCTAGCAGGAGAAAGTGATGTTACCAAAGGCGTGTCCTAGAGGGATATTACATCTCTGGACTCTTCTTGTTCTCTACTTCCTAACCACGGCTAGGTAAAGAGTTCATGTATATTGTGTGCGTGTGCACTGCCTGTGCCCTGCTGTGCTGCCCCCAGCTTAGGCAACACCACAGCTCACCTCAGCTGAGGCTCAGGCTGAGAGGCAGGGGTCTGTGCTGTGGTGGGCAGAGATGTTGGGTGCTCACAGCGGCTAAGCTCCACCCTCTCCTCATTGGCCACGTTGTTTCCTTCTCTCTTCCTTTCTCCCCTGCCTTTTCTTTTTCTCAGTTTTTGTAGGTTCCTCTTCCCTCCCACTTCCAGAAACTCTAAATTGGTCTTTGTAGAACAATTAATGTCTTTATTAGCATATATTAAGTATATAAAGTAATGGGTTTCATTACATTTCACACATGTATATTTCATATTTTTGATGATTATTCAGTTTTCAATATTCTCTCTTGTTCCAATTTCATTCCCATTGATCCCTTTTTCTTGCTAGATATTCCCCTTTCTACTTTAATGTTCACCCTCCCTGTGTGTGTGTGTGCCTGTGTGTCTGTGTGGTATGGTGTCTGTGTGGTATGGTGTCTGTGTGGTATGGTGTCTGTGTGGTATGGTGTATGTGTGGTGTGTATGTGTGTGTATGGAGGATGGGGTACGGGATATGATTCATTTTATCAGCATTGCTTAGAGAAGCATGGGTGAGGGGTTTCCCAGAGGAACAGGGACTACCTTACCTGTGGTTACACCACTGAAGAAAATGTCTATTCCTCCTCTAGCAATTGTAAGCAGCTCATGGAGCCTCAAGGATAGCTCGGGTTTTGTGAGCCCCTCCTGTTTTTGAGGGTCTTCTGTGTATCCCAGGCTAGCCTGGAACTCATAATCCTCCTGCCTCCTGCTTATCCATGCTAGGGTTGCAGATTTTATTTCACTGTACCTGTTTCTAGCCATTCCTAAGACATCTGACTTTTTTTTACTTTGTCTTTGGTTATGGACTTCAGCCCAGAACCTCACTTATGCAAGGCAAGGGCTCGGCCACTGGCTTCCAGTCACTACTGTTTTTATGCATCAGTATAATTCAATATACTGTCTAAAATCACAGCATAGATTTCACATATTTAGAGTTGCATAGTCAATCTTTAGGCCATTTCCCTCACCCCCACAAAGATCTCCGTGCCCTTAGCTGTCACCTGCTGTTCCCCACTCCCACAGCCATCCCTAGCCACCTGCAGGGGTCCCACTGTACTTGCATGATCTTTATATTTCACGGATGTGGTCTTCTGTGATTGGCTGCTAGGCTGATGGTTTGGGGTTTATCCATGTCCGAACTCCTGTCTGTACTTAGACCTCTGTGTGACTGAATCATAGCCCTTTCCTTTGGTACGTTGTGTTCTGTGTACCTGCCATTGTACGGATATTTGAATGGTTTCCGCATTATGGCTCTTATAGCAACGTGCCTGAATATTGATGTCCAAGTTTTTATGTGGGAAGACCGTTGGGCTATTTCCAAGTGCCCACCATACATTAAAATCTGAGTGTGGGCGTCGACGTGTGAGGGTTCCGGTCTGTCTGCATGCTCTTAGCCAATTTCCCTCACTCCCCACATCTTTCCCCTCCCTTTCCTGACTTTTTCACTTCCTTCTTCCTTCCTCCCATTTCCCTTCCTCTTCCCGAGTGTGCATGTGCACATCTGTGCGTGTACACATGGGGGCCGGAGGGCCATCCTCAGCTAACCTCTTCTCACTCTGCCATTTTCAGTAGAACTGTCTGTTCTCCTTTTGTTTCTTGTTGCTGTGACAGAAACAACTTAGGAGAAAAGGGTTGTTTTGGGGTTTTTTTTTGAGTGCAGTCTTTTACAGTGGGAGAAGTAAGGGCAGCTGGACCCTGCAAGAACCAAAGGATCGCATTCCATTCAGTCAAGAACAGTCAACCATGGACTAATGCATGCTTGCTAGCTAGCGCTTAGCTCACCTCTGTTAACAGCCCGGGACCCAAACCTGGGGAATGGTAACTCCCACTTTTAGGCTGGGTCTTCCCACCTTAACATAAACAAGACAATTTCCCCCCTCCAGAGATATGTCCATAAGCAACCTATTCTGCACAGCCCCCTCACTGAGCCTCCCCAGCTGGTACTACATCATGTCAGGCTGACAGGCAGTTAAGGATCCCCCATCCTAGTTGGGAGATGGTATGTCCTAGTTGTTTGGAATTGCACTTCGTGGATGGCCACCATCACTGATCATACTTGTGAGTGCCTGTTGGCCATTGGCACATTGCAGGAGGAGGAGATGACCAGTTAGAGCCTTTGATTGGATTTGATCAAGTTGTCTTAAACAAGAGAAATTCACACCTCGCTCTTCTGGAGGCTGGGGGCTGATAGTCAGCGTTGGTGAGGTCAGGCCCACCTTTTCTGTGTCACAGTACAGACAGCAGCAAACGCTCCACTTGGACTTGTAGTTAATCTCAACTGGGGCCACACCCACATGGTTTGGGGGGTCAGCCTGATCTATTCCCAAGCTACACTTTGGTCAACATGAATTTAGGGGAGATGCAAACTTAGTCTATTTTTTTTTTCTCTCTCTCTCTCTGTTTCTCTCCATCTCTGTCTCTGTCTCTGTCTCTCTGTCTCTCTCTGTCTGTCTGTCTGTCTGTCTGTCTGTCTCTCTCTCTCTCTCTCTNTGTGTGTGTGTGTGTGTGTGTGTGTGTGTGTGTAAAAGGGAAAGAGAGAGTGGGGGAGAGAATACTTGTGTGTTGAGTGTGCATGCACTTGTGTAGCCAGAAGACAACTTGTTTGTTTGTTTGAGAGGCAGGATGTCTCTCTGGCCTGGCACTTGCTATGCAGAGCCTGTATTGAGTCCAGGAATCTCCCCTTCTCCACCTTCCCAGTGCTACAGTTACAAACACATGCCACCACAGCTCACACCGTGGTTTCGTTTTGTTTTGTGTTGTTTTGTTTTGTTTGTTTGTTTGAGGGTTCTGGGGACGAGGCCTACTGACCAAGTTGTCTTTCTAGCCCTCCGTTTAAACATTCTGTCACCTGCCTCTTGAGAGAGAGAGAGAGAGAGAGAGAGAGAGAGAGAGAGAGAGAGAGAGAGAGAGATCCTTCCTTGGCAGCTCTTTGTCCCCACACCTGGATTTCTGCATGTGTCTTCATTTGTCTGGAGTGCAGGAGGCAGCCCTGGTTGTAAGTTCCTTTCACATACAGGGAGTTTGGAAGTGTTGCGGAAGACCCCATGACACGGCCGTGTGTCCTTAGGACCCCGCAGTGTCCCCCTCATGTGAGAAAGAGTGGGCTCTCAGGGAGCGAAGGCCTCCTTAGGCTGATGGCTATCTCTTCTTCTGTCAACCTAGAAGCTTTTCAGAGCTGGCCTGGTTTTGTTGTTATTGCTGTTTTGTTTGTTTGTTTGTTTTCTGGTGCCTTATTCAGACCACCCCAATTGGCGTCTCTCTCTCCCCCTTGAGGCTGCAGCTATTTCCAGAATGATCCCTCGGGCCCTGCTGGAGCAGTGCCCTGGCCTTGTGAACTGACTGCACGTGTTCTCACGCCCCACAGAATAAGCTGAGGGGAGACCTTATATGAATTTGAAACCATGGCCTTTCCATGCATACCCAAGTTCACTAAGTAACGACTCAGAGACTGATTATTATGATTAAATGCTGAGGCCAAAAGCTAGGACTTGTTCCCCGACTAGCTCATAACTTAATTATCCCATGTGTTCTAAGTCCTGCCACGTGGCTAGGTACATGGTACTCAGGTTCATACGCCCAGCTTCCTTCCGCATTCCTGGGTGAATGTGCTTCCCTCAATCCTAGAAATCCTCTCTCTACCAGATGTCCCACCTTCTAATCCTGCATTACCTCATTGGCCGTAGGCCTTTTTATTGACAAGTGAAACTTCCATCCACTACACTAGAGTTCACCTCTACTGAATTTCCTAATCACGATCACTCCAGGTTGAGGTGAGCACCTTTATGTGGCTCCAACCCTTAACCTTTCCTGTCCCCTGGAAAACCTTCTCAAGATTTGCAGACTAGAATCAGAGACTCCAGAAAATACTTCAGTCTTCCAAGTCTAGGCAAGAGAAAGACTGTTCAAACACTCCTTAGCAGGGCTGAGACCCCACCCAGAACCTTTGCATGGTGTTGCACTCTCTGCAGGGACCTTCTGGGTCCTCACAGATGAACACCCAGACCTTGTACTCCTCCGGATCCGGGCTGCTTGGCATCCTTCCAGAGGCCACTCCCTGGAAGGGAGGACTGGCCTGCTTACCCACCCAGAGTCCTGTGCGACACTTGGCATTGCATGTGCTGCTGAGGTGTGTATGTTGTTGGGGACAGAGGTGGCAGGGAGTAGCACTGAGTTCTGATTCCTGATCCTGTGCCCTGCTTGAGTGAACCCTACTGTGTCACCCTTCATCCGGAAGCCGGGCGATTGGACCACATCTGTGATTAGGATTCCGGGTAGCATATGGAAACCCCGAGAGCCAAGTGTTCTTTGTGTGAGCACACATCCCAACTATGAATGAGCGTGAGGTTTTTTTTGTTTGTTTGTTTTTGTTTTTTTTTTCTCTCTCTTGTTTTCAATTAGGACTGCTTCTGTGTATAGAAGCCATACACTCACATGCCTGTTTGTTCATGTCACATGCATTTCTGTGAATGCATGTGTGCACTGTGCATGTATGTTTGTAGTCTTCTGCATTTGCCCAGGTAAGTCACCAAGGGTCAGCGCCTCTGTCCTGGTTAACGTGAGACAAGGAGCTCCCATTGGCGCTCCTGTCCCTGGGTCCTGCCTGATGAACTGTGGTCTTTGTTCTCAGGTGCCTCAATTAAGTGAGCAGGTTGCGCCTGGCCTTTGTTTCTTCTTCCCTGGGCAGGATCAGGACCGGATTCTGGGTGGGAACTAGCCAGCAGTTTTATTTGCTGGGCTGGAAGGGCAGCCTCACTGCAGGCTCCCTGCGAAATCCAGAGGAGGATCTGTGGGTGAAGTTTCCACCCTCCCCCTCTCCATTGCGTTAGCCCCCTTATTTTCTCCTGTTCATTTCAACAGGATTTATGCTTGATTAAGTTACCCTCTTTTATCATAATTAAAGAAAAATGTGGTGGGAGGGCAGTGAGGGCTGTTCAATGAAAACCAGATTGTTGAACCTGCAGGGAAACAAGGGCCGCCCTGTTGCTCCCGGCCCTGCCCAGGCCCCGCCCAGGTCCCTCCAGGCCCCACCCCGGGAGACTCCTCAGCTGGGTGCAGAGAAGAGGCAAATCTAAGCTCTCCAAAGAGCAAGTCTTTTTCCTTGATGGAGACAGTGGCACTGCCCAGGCATGTCATCCCTTGGTCTGCATCCTCCTGGGAGCTGGCCAACGTCACCCTCTTCTCCCGAGGGGGGTTCAGTGAATAACCGTAGGTCTCCGTTTCTGAGGACTCTTTCCTAGTGAGGCCAGTAAACCTGCTCAGAACCTGCTGGAATGTTTTCTAGAAGTGTGTTTGGAATTGGTTTGGCTCTTGTATCCTGTGCACAGGTCACCCACCTCATCAAGGTGACGCTGTGAGAAGCTCTTGTGGCTGTGCCCGGTGGTCAGAAAGCCTTGGTTAGTTAGGATTGGCTGTGGATTGATCTCTGTGCTGAAGGGAAGTGGCCCTGTTGTTGCTTCTGACATCGTGTTCGTACGCAGGAAGATGAGGTTCTTCATCTCAGTAAGAAGATAATTTAAGAGTGGACCGTGGAGGGAGGTCAGAGGACACCCTCAGCTCTGTGTGAGAGAAAAGCAGCAGGGTGGTTGGAAACCGCGTGGGGAGGGGAGGGAGAAAGTCATGGTCTTTTCAGTTAAGCACTGAGGCTGAGAGACGGACAACCCGGCGTGTCATGGAAAACATACTTAGGCTTTAGGTCAGTCTTCCCACTCCCCAAAAGAAGAAAGCTAGGAAAGGAGAAAGAAGAAAAAACACATTTAATGCTTGACCGAGGGCTTATGTTGAGAGGGCACCTGGTCCCAGGCTTGCCTGCCTGTCCCAGGGCAAAAGGATTTCACCATGGTCATGGATGGGTGATTAGAAATATAAACAGACAGTTCATTACTAAAGAGACATGGCTTAGTGGTTAGAAACACTTCTTCCAGAGGGTCCAGATTTAGCTCCTAGCACCCACATCGGGCAGCTCAGGATCACCTGCCACTCTGGCTCCAGGGGCATCTGACATTCCTGGACAGACCCACTGACATGTGCACAAACATGCACATACCACAGACAGAGACATGCACATACCCACGGGCACATGCACATACCCACAGGCACATGCACATACACACAGACACATGCATATACCCACAGACAGTTAACATGCACATACCACAGACAGAGACATGCATATACCAGACACATGCACATACCCACAGGTACATATCCACAGACACATGCACATACACACAGGCATA
>NC_034605.1:55986832-55993143 GCF_900095145.1 Mus pahari | reverse complement strand
TGTGTGTGTGTGTGTGTGTGTGTGTGTGTGTGTGTGTGTGTGTGTGCGCGCGCGCGCGTGCGCACGCCAGCTAACTTCTTTTAAGTGTGGATCTTGATGCTTCAGCCTGTAGTCCCTGGACTCCTGCCACCCTCTCTAGGAAAGGCGGGGATTTAGAAATTTCTGGGGCCCGCAGGGCCAGTTGGATACTAGGAGAGGAGAAGGAGGGGCTCCATGTACAGACCACTGCACCCATCTATATGCCACCATGCCTGTGTGCATGCTGCCATACCCATTGTGGACTTCGTTCCTCCCCAGCTTCCTTCCCGTGTTTTCCAGTCTTCTTGTACCCACGTTCACTACTTGTAACTCCGTCTGCTGTACAGAATTCTCTTTGGCATTTTAAATGGGTTCATGGTTCTTATACGTGGGGAAAGGGTAGGTTCTGTACATACCTCTTCTTAAAAGTTCTGCTGTTCTGTTTGTTTTTCTCTTCTCCTAGTGTTGATGGCGAAACCCGGGACCTCTACGTTAGGCCATACAAGGTTCTGTAAATCATGCCTCACCTCTTCTGGAAAGTTCTATGATTTGGGTTTTTGTTTTTGTTTTTGTTTTTCTTCCCCCAGTGTTGAGGTTGGAGCCCAGGGCCTCCATACTAGACTGCATCCCAGCACCTCGTGTTACATTTCAGTGTTCCCTGTATATCACAATGGATAGACCCAGTTTTTGAACAGTCACAGTTGCCCTATGAGACATGAAAGTAGACTCAGGGACACCCAGAGGTCCTAAGGAGACAGTGTCTCTGAGGGAAAGTTAACAGAAGCTAACGATAGGTCTGCTTTATCTTTAGTCCTATCTTGTTATGGCTGGAGGGTTAACAGCATTTAAGAGTGCATACTGCACAGTCGCGCAGAGACCATTGTTGGTACCCCAGCATCCATGTAACAAGCCGGGAGTTCCTGTCACATGCCTGGAACACTCAAATGGAGACAGGAGACTCACTGGGGCTTGCTGGCTTCCAGCCTAGCTAAGAGAACATGAGTTCCAGTCTTGGGGAGAGACTCTGCCACCAATAAATAGGTGACCAGTGGCAGGGAGGATCCATGATGCCCTCTGCTGACCTCCTCAAGCTTACATGTTCACACCTGCCTCGTGTACATGTGAGTGAGCAAATGAATACATCTTTCAAAAAGGGAATACCGTTCCTTTAATAAAGAGAGTCTATTTTATTACACTTTGCTGCTGCTTACAGCCTAGGGTCTCCTACATGCCCATGAGGAGCTTGGAGCTGCACTACGGAGCTTCACCGTCAGGCCTAGGTGTGCATTTTTCTTTCTTTCTTTCTTTCTTTCTTTCTTTCTTTCTTTCTTTCTTTCTTTCTTTCTTTCTTCCTTCCTTCCTTCCTTCCTTCCTTCCTTCCTTCCTTCCTTCATAAAATAACATGAAATAAACTGAACACTTTGAGGAATGTGGTGTGTCTCAGCAGTGGAGTGCATTCCAGTATGGGCCTATGTTCATCTTAATCTCTAAACAAATTAAGAAATAAATATGAGGAAGACATGATTCAATGCTTACAGTTCTGGCTGCACTCCCAAAGACTCAGGTTCGCTTCCCAACACCCACATGGAGGCTCACAACTGTCTGTAACCCTAGTCCTAGGGTTCTGAGCCCTTCTGGCTTTGGTGTGTGCTTAGGTGTGCATTTTTAAAATGAGAAAACGACTCTGGATGAGCTGGTTCCGTGTCTGTGTACAGAATCTAAAGATGTTTGTTGCAGCTGTAGATACTGTTTAGGGATTTTGGGACTTGTCTGAAGTCACACTGAGTGTGTGTGTGTGTGTGTGTGTGTGTGTGTGTGTGTGTGTGTGTGTTTAATACCTGAGGTAAATTATAAGAACCAGGTAATGGAAAGTGTCCAGTTAAAAGTCAAAACAAAGTCTCATGCAGACACCCCAGAATGACCTCAGCAGACACCAGTGACTTTGCTCAGTGATTTGAAAGGCAGTTGTTTGCTTGGAATGGACCCTGTTACTGTTCAACATCTGCACACACTTAATGCAGCTTCAGTTTGCAGCCCAGGAGTTTGTAGAGACATTTTTTGTGACCTTCTTGGAACTATTAAAACACATCATGAAGATCTGGTCCCTCAGGAAGGCCAGCCAGGCCGGTGGTCAGTACGGACTCTCATGGTTTTCAAATGACAGCATCTAGAATGCTCATTGGAAAGCAGGATGCCCCATGTGAGGGAAAGATGGAGGGATTAAAGCAGAATGGCCCCATGGGGTCAAGTCTAGCCTTAGAGTCCTGTTTTTAGTTTTTGAAGACCGTCCAGATGGTCTTCCTTCGTGGTTGCACTAGGCTGGATTCCCACTGGCAGCATTGGTTCCCTTCTTCCACACCCTCATAAGTACTGGATGTATGCATGTCTTTGTGATGATTCCATTCTGGCCAGGATGAAGTGGAACTTCAGTGTCATTCCTTTTGTGTGTGTGCGTGTGTGTGTGTTGTATGTACGTGCGTGTATATGTGTGTGACTATGTGTTTGTATGTGTTGTGTTGTGTGTGTTGTGCATGTGTGTACATGCATGTATGTGTGTGTTGTATTGTGTATGTATGTGTGTTTATGTGCATATATGTGTGTATGTATGTGTTTTGTGTGTGTTGTGTTGTGTATATATTGTGTGTTGTTTGTGCTGTGTCTATGTATGTGTCTTTTGCGTGTTGTGTTCTGTATGTATTGTGTGTGCTGTGTGTATGTGTCTTGTGTGTATGTATGTATGTTTTGTGTATGTATTGTGTGTACTGTGTGTGTAGTGTATGTATTGTGTGTTGTTGTATGTGTGTGTATGTGTGTTGTATGTATGTGTGAGTATGTGTGTGTGTGTGGGGGGGAGTCATGTGCATGCGCTCATGCAGTGGAACACAGGTCACCTGTGTTTTCCTTGAAGCAGAGCCTCAGTGGTCTGGACCCTGGCTACTATTGCTGGACTGAGTACCTAGCCAGACCCAGGGATTGCCTGCCCTGTGCCCAGTCAGGGTTACAGACACAGGCTACTGTGCCTGGGTATTTCTGTGGGTACTAGAGATTGACCTCAGCTCCCTGATCTCAGCTCACTGACCTAGACCTGCTCCCCAGTCCCCAGCAGTTTGCATTTTCCTGATGATGAGTGAAGTTGAGCATCTTTGTCATTGTAAGAAAGGAATCCTGGGGGCCAGAGAGATGGCTCAGACGGTAAACATGCTTGCCATGCAAACCTGGTGTCTTGAGTTAGATTCCCAGAACCCACACAAAGGTAGAAGGGGGAAACTGACACCACAGAGTAAGTTAAGTTGTCTTCTTACTTTCCACATGAAACCACACACTCGCACGTGCACACACGCACACATGTGCACAGTACATACAGGCACATATGCACATTCACACATATGCATACATATGCATACATACACACACATACACCCACATGCACAGACACAGAAACACATATACATATACACACATACACTCACATATATACACATGCACACATGCGCGCGCGCGCAAACACACACACACACACACACACACACACATGTTTATAAAAACCTAACAAGGAGCCCTGGTTTTCTTGGAAAAGACAATGTCCTGGGAGCGGTAATTGTTTGAGGTCCTTGAACACAGTACTGTGGAGTGTTTATTTTCTTCATGCACCAGCGTGTCCAACCAATGCCTCATATTTTGCCATTATTTAAGAAAACAAAAAGTAAAACTTTACCAGAGCAGTTAAATGAGCATCAGGGCCCAGCCTGTTGCAGACACATCTGTAGTCTGAACCCTGTCTCTGCTGTATTCAAGGCTGTGGTCTAAGGCCTCCTCCTATCTGGAAAAGGAGGTCCAGGTTCCATCCAATCTACACTTCGGTCTTGGTCTTGACTTTCAGGTTGGGGGTGGGGAAGAGAGTCCTCTGCTGGCTCATTGAGTTGAGTGTTATCTGTCCTTTATGGATTGGAATTGCCTGACACACAGGTCATTAGAAATAGAGATCAGGACATAAGATCAAACCAATGCATTTCCTCCTCCCCACTCTCCATAAAACACATCCGCCCCTTCAGTGTGAGAAGACTCAACCAGCATTAGTCTCCTGCCCCAGGTGATAAACCTCTTCTGGTCTCTGCTTGCTCTGAAGTATTCCGTAATATAAATAACTTTTTCCTGCAGGAGGCTCATCTGTTTTCCATTTCGAGGTGGTTTGGACCACATGGGGATGGGGGAGGGGTGCCGGCTGGGGGATGCGGGCTGGCCTGGGAGCTCTGCAGAGCTGTCTCCTCCACTACTCTGCTCCGGACAGTGAGTCTGGTGGGTGTTGCTTTCAAGATCAAAGACAGACTGGAGCCCAGCCTGGCACAGGAACTTGAACTCCAGGGAACATCAAGTTGGGTGGCAGTGGACTTGCAAAGGAAGGCTTCCTGTCTACAGCACCCTGCCAGGGATGAGCCATGGGGGCCAAGCCTGTGCTGAGTGGGCATTCTCAGCCTCTGCCTCCTGCCCTAGCCTGCAATGTGCTCCATCTGGAAAGGAGAAAAACAACCCCTGGAAGACCTGCCCTGGAGAAGGGTGGTTGGGGGACTGGCTATTCAGCTTGGCCTTGAGGGACAAATAGACCGGAAGCCGATCCCAAGTTTCCCCTGCCATCTTCTGGTCTCCCTCTGTAGAAAATGGGGGAGCTGGGTTGGCGAAGGAACTCTTTCTAGTGGAAAGCTTGTGATGCGCTGTGGCTTGCAAATAGAAACTACCTTCCATTTGGGGTGTATTTTTCATGTAGGGACTTGGGAATATTTTCTGAGAATAGATCTTGTGTTCAAAGCACTGCCTGGCTTTATAGGTCAGGAGAGTGGTCAGGCATCTGGACCTAAGGATCTTGTGAAGTCACAGCACCCACTGACCTTTTATTTAATTTGCACGTTGATGTGTGTGCTCCATGCATGCACATATGCCTAGGTAGGTACACGTCGGGGGGTCAGAGGACAGTTTTGAGCGGTTGGTTCTTTCCTTCTACCAAGTGGGTACTGGGGATCTAATTCAGGTCATCAGGTTTGGTGGCAGACACTTTCACCCAGTGAGTCATCTCGCCAGCCTTAAGGTGCGTCAGGTCCTGACTCTCCCTGGGTTGGCTGTCTGTCTTCTCTAATACTCCATTCCAGCTGGTACCATTTCTGTCTCTAGGCCTGTATACCCGTTCTTGCCCCCCCCCCTTTCTTTCAGTGTCCCCAGCCAAGCCCTCCACACTGTGTCTGTCTGGTGTTCGTCCTGGCATCGAAAGGGGGCCCTTTCTTCAGTGCATCATCCCGACCTGCACAGCTAGTTTTGGAAGTCGTAGCTCTGTTAGAAGATGACCTGGGTGCTTGGATGACACACCCCTTAGGAGGCCTCTGGGGCAGTCAATGGAAAGGCATTCTTCAGAGCATTTTGCTTTCCAGAGTTCTTCTCCAGAGGACAAGCAGGGGGACAGCAGAGGGTACTTGTGGGAGGGGCCACAGGGACAGGCAAGTCTGGAAAGTCCCACCCCGTGTCTGCTTAAATAGCCGGTTCCCAGACTCTTGGGGGGGAGGGTGAGCCTTCGTCAGTGATTTCCTGGGAAGTCTTCATTTCTCATGAGACTGTCTTTATCAGCTTGGGCAGCCATAGAAGAGAGATGCAAACTGGGCAGCTGAAGTGCCTGCCTGTGCCCCTTGTTCACAGAACTAGAGCTGCTGGCCTGATGTCCAGGGACTAGCTCACTCAGCTCCCTTTGGGGACACTCACCCTGGCTTGTGGACTTCAGCTCTCTGGATGTCTTCTCCTTGGAGGGGTAGAGAAGGGCTCAATGTTTCTTCCTTTCATTGTAAGGGCAGGAGGGCAGGGACGAGACCCTTGTCCTCAGGTCTGACCGTTGCCCCCATCGCCAGGGTGATCATCAGATAGTGTCACAGTGATGTTTGCGCTTTTGTTTTGGAGAACACAACTGTAGACCTTGTCAAACTGTAAAACCTACCATATAGTATTGTTAGCATGTAGGTGTGTGTGTGTGTGTGTGTGTGTGTGTGTGTACTTCCATGTGTATAGAGAGACCAGAAGACAATCATCACTCAGGTCTTACACATTGCTTTTTGAGATTGAGTCTCTCATTGGCCTTGACAGGAAGGTTGCATTTGTCAGCAGCAAGCCCCAAAGATTCTGGCATGCCAGCATACCTGTCTTATTTTTTTTTTTTTTTTTTTTGGTTTTTTTCGAGACAGGGTTTCTCTGTATAGCCCTGGCTGTCCTGGAACTCACTTTGTAGACCAGGCTGGCTTCGAACTCAGAAATCCACCTGC
>NC_034605.1:55983195-55986597 GCF_900095145.1 Mus pahari | reverse complement strand
CTTCCTTCCTTCCTTCCTTCCTTCCTTCCTTCTTCCCTTCCTTCCTTCCTTCCTTCCTTCCTTCCTTCCTTCCTTCCTTCCTTCCTTCCTTCCTTTTTTTTCCCCCACACTGGGCCTGGAACTCAGAGCCCCAGGAAAACATCCTACCACTGAGCCACAGCTTCAAACTGGCATTCTCAGCTCTAAGATGAGAAGGTTGAGAATTTCTCAAGGGGATCCAGGTGGAAAACCCGTATCTTTCCACCACAATGATGATTGCTGTGGTAACGGCCCACCCAGGCAGCATCCCTGGCGCAGGCAACTCCCTTTTACCTCCTACCCGCTGCTTTCTGGGGATTGGGACTCTGCCTACATTGATGTACATTTTGAAGAATTCACCATCATGTACCCCTAAGTATGCAAATAACAGCGAAACCCTTTCCTTGGTAGAAGGTGGTTATGTGGTGGGCTTGAATGGACTTGCTGCTAGAAGGGACCCAGTGGGGATCCCTGGGGCTCTCTGACTTCGTTATTGAGTAGTAAGTAGAGTAGGTTGGTTTTGAACAAGGATTACTTGCTGCTGGCTTGCTGGGGTGCATACATTTGTGAAATAACTCTCAATCTGGGGTTCACCTCTCAAGATGGCCTGGAAGTCTAAGATTTGGGATAAAGTGTGGCTTGGCAGCCCTGACTGGATATCTCTAGAAGATACATTCTGAGTGAGTCAGGGCCTCCCCAGGGTCGACCTCTATCCCCCCCCCCTTTTTTTTAAATTAGATTCATAATTTTAAACTGTGTCATGAGTGTATTTTTGCTTTATTTAGCAACATTTTGCAAACTGTGAAATGCCGGCTTTAAATTCGGACAGATGCTCAGAAACCCGGGAAAGATTTCTTCCCCCTCGCCTCCCAGCTCTTCCCATGAGAACAGGCAGAGACAGGAGGCAACCCCCTCTTCTGCATATGGCCTTCTGCCTTGAAAATCCACCGGGCTGCTGCCTTTCTTTCCAGCCTGAGAGTCTGGGAAGGTCCTGGAAGTAGACCACAGCATCTTAACCAGGCTTGAAGGTAGACGTGGGGCCCAGCTAGGGCCTGCTAAACTCTCCATGTGGATGGCTAAACAAGATAGGCTGAGCTCTCCAGTTTAGACTAAGAAGGGGAGCAGATTCTAGACTGCTGTGATCTGAGTCAGGGCCCCCCCTCTTCCCGCCGCCATGAATTACAGACATGGAGGGTTCCTGATGTGCTGAAGATAGTCCAACGGTTTCCAGCAAAACAGCTCCTTTGACAGCCACTGGCTGGAAGCACAGGGTGTCTTTGGGGTTGGCAGTGCCTCTGGCAAGGAACCAGTTCTCCTGTTTGAGGGGAGCGGGTGCCCAAAGCCCACCTTGAGTGGCCCGGAGGTGGTCCTCTCGGGAACCAGAAAACAGGGTTTCTTTGTGCTCTGAGTTCCTAGGACAAACGAACTGGAGCTGGTAGCTCACCGACTTGCCACCAGGCAGCGGTTTAAATCAAAATAATCACTTTAAGAAACAGTAGGGAACCTAGCTGGAGAACCATTTCCTCTGGCCCGAGACACTAAAACACGGCCTGATTTATGCCGTTGGCCGGGGCAGCCTGTTGAAACGTGGAACTCAGAGTTATGAGGGCCCCTCCCCTCTGCCTGTCCACCGGCTGCTGGGATGAAATAGGCTTAAAGTCAGAGAGCTTGTGGAGGGCCTCCAGGGCCTGAAAGTGGCTGTTGAAAGGCTCCAGTCTGCAGGGAAGTGACGACTGGGGGGCAGGTTGTGTAGACAGACTGGCCATACAGCCCAGTCCTGAAGCAGCTGGAGCTATGTCTGGCTTGGTTGGGGTTTGAATTGAGATGTGTGTGTGTATGTGTGTGTGCGTATATGTCAGTGCATGCACACATATGTGTTAGTTAGTGTGTGTGGAAGCCAGAGATCAACTTCCAATGTCTTTTCTTGGTGTTTTGAGATGGCATTTCACTCTTTTGCTTTTGGGTTCTAGGGTTTTAGGGATTTGCATCCAGGTCCTCATGTGTGTGCTTTGAGTACCAGCTGCGCCATCTCCTCAGCTTCTTGATGGAGACTATCAGAAATGCTGTGCCATGTGCCTTTGATCCTCAGAGTCAGCTTGAGCACAGTTTTTGGACTGTCCTACGTCAAAGAGAGACATAGGTGGTCTGTATATGCGGGGTGGCGTGCGCAGGGCCCAAGACTATGAACCCTTAGACCCACTTTTTGTTGGTTGCTTTCTTCTCTGGGGGACTGAGTCCCTTCCTAGGAATTGGGTGAGCATGGAACTGGATGGCGACTTGGCTTGTGTTACAGCTGGGTGAATGATGGGCCGGGGGGTGGGGAGGAATAACTGAGGCCCCTGCCCCTTAAGCTCTGTGCCCATTCTTGATCCACAGCGTTCCTCTTCTTTCCCCTCACTGAGATATATTCTCGGTGGCTTCTTCTCCTAGGTCTTCAGCCTCTGGTACAGAATGGCATCCCCGGACCCTGGTCCCTGGTTCCAGGCATTTACAGTGGTTGGGGGAGAGGGTAGGAGATCAGAACCTTCCTGGTACCACTATGGAAGCAGACAGGTGACAACGATTCTCTGTGCTCTTCCAGCCCCACAGAGTCCCCACAGTGACTTGTTACCTGTGTATGGAGATGTGGCGGAGTGGCACCTCACTACCATGATGGTTTATGTGTGTGCTGTGAATAGAACCCAAGGCTTCATGCATTCTGGACAAAAGTGCTCGCTAGCTATGCCACATCCCCACCCCACTCTTTACAGATGTTCATCTAGATGTAATCTAATAGTTAGGTTTTAAATTCTATCACTTTAGATAAACCCATGGAAATTTAGAATCAATTTAACAATTGGTATGTTCCTTAAGCAAGGTAGTTTAAAAACTTTTTGAAGATATATTTTCTTTTATTTCATGTGTGTTGGTGTTTTGTATATACACATTTGTTCTACGTGCATGCAGTACCCTTGGAGGCAAGAAGAGGGCATCAGATCCCCCCGAAGTGGAGTTAAAGTTGTGAGCCATACATGGGTGCTGGGAATTGACCCCAGGTCTTCTGGAGAAGCAGCTGTTGCTCTTAACTGTTGAGCCATCTCTCCAACCCCCAACTTAGTACAGTTTAAAAGACTGTATCTTCATGAGCATCAGATCTCCATCTGTCTGTGTATCCCAGCAACAGATCTCAGTGAACACAGGAACTGTCAGCAAACTTTCAGACTATGCTATGGTCAGAGATCCTGTGAGTCTACCAACATCTGCTTCGTGGAAAGACATTTCAAGTGCTGATGTGGCAAAATAGAAAGAAGTAGCTTCTTCTTCTTCTTCTTCTTCTTCTTCTTCTTCTTCTTCTTCTTCTTCTTCTTCTTCTTCTTCTTCTTCTTCTTCTCTTCTTCCTCCTTC
>NC_034605.1:55975167-55982785 GCF_900095145.1 Mus pahari | reverse complement strand
TTCTTCTTCTTCTTCTTCTTCTTCTTCTTCTTCTTCTTCTTCGCTTTTAAAGGGCTGCTATAAGTCAAGAGTCTTGGTAAAGTTCCAGAAAGTATTTTCTGTGGACCTGAAGAGAGGCAGAGTGTGACAATTAGCTGCTGTCCTCGGGAGTAAGATGCTCTCCTGGGGACAGGTCACCTGTGCTGATCTGCCTGCTTTGCAGATATTGGACAAAGGGAAGCGTATGTGTCTTCAGGACTTTCAGTTGATGGCACACTGGGGACAGATGGGCTGGAGTAGAAGACTCCATCTTACTCCATCTTGGTCCCTGATCTCCCTGTGTTCAGTGGAGGCTGGACCAGAGAATTCTCACCTCAGCCTGAACTTGCCTGTGGGCACACACTTCTTGCTGGCTTGTTCTCACCTCAGCCTGAACTTGCCTGTGGGCACACACTTCTTGCTGGCTTGTATTTGTGACTTTGACATTCCTAACCTGTCTTTAATGCTGGGACGCATTGTTACGATGGAATGTGCATGTCTGTATGGTTTGGGAACTTGGTAGACTCGGAGGACTGAGCCCCTCTGGGGCTGTGCTTCTCAGCTCTGGGCTTAGGTACTGTGCTCCTAGCATCACACTTAGCCAGGCACGTAGAGTTGTGGAGAAAAATTGAGCAGAGTCCCGAGCTGTCGTTGGTTCCACTTGTGACTTCCTGGCCAGCTGGGTGATGAAGTGTTGTGTCTTTCTCTCCTTCTCACTGTGTGTGTAGCCAGTACTGACTGCCAGGAACCAAGGGTGGATGCTACCCAAGAGCCAGGGAATGAGCTGACTGCTGGCTGGGTTCCTCAGACCCTGAGCAGGCCCCCATCCAGAACTTTCTGGAAAAGGTGGGGAGCATTGTGCTAAAGCCTGGAAAGGAGACTCTAGAACCAGAGTGGATTTAGTGAACAGGGAAGGAAGCCAGTGCAGCAGCATACACAGCGAGTGTCTGTCTTAGGTCTGCCTCTAGTAAGCCATGCCCTTCCAGGGGGCCACAGAACTCCAGCTTTCTTCATTCATAAAAGGAGAGGGCTGAGCGAGGAGGATGTGATAGTGCAACCTTGGGTCCTTGTGGCATTTAAATGAGATCACACATGATAGCCCTGTGCAGCCGGTGGCATTTGTTCTAATTATTCACGTCTCCTCCCACCCCCTCTGCACCCCATGTGTTTAAGCCACCCACTAAAGCACCATGATTTCATTCCCCTCCACTTGCCCCAGGCCTGCCACCTAAGATAGCTGGACCGACATGGTATCATCAGGGGGACATGCAGAGCCTTGGGGGCCTGATGTCTTCAATGGGGATTGCTCTGTTATACTGCTAACACTAGGAGGGCAGAGCAGGCAGCCTATGAATGGTGTCTTGGGCATCATCACAGGGGCGTGGTCAGCCTACTGGGCACTTCTTTAAGGAACTGAAAGGAGTGTGAATAAAGAGAGATTGTGGGCCAGTGTTGCACAGTGAATTAAAGGTAGGCAAGAAAGTCAAGGCCCAGCAAACACGTTGATCACCACGTGGCCTTCTGGCCTTAGATGAGGAGTCTGCCTGACTCCTGATGCCCCTCAGGAACCTCTTCCCCCACCAGGTAGATGGCACCACACTCTTGATGAACACTACTGTGCTCACACCATAGACATATCATGTATTACCATGTCATACCCACAGATACACTGCATACCACTGTGCTCACAGCCATAGACACCACATGTGCTCCATATTCTCAGATACATAGTACCACACTACAGTAGAGACACCATACCATCTACAGACATCACACACACACACACACGCACACGCACATGCACACACACACATACCAGGCATACCATGTGCCATGGTTATATAAACATGATCACACTGCATGCACCACACCCATCCACAGCCATGTAACATTACGTGGACACTTTGACATTCTTACCCATGTTCTGCACACAACCATATTGATACCCACAGGCACACATGTGAACCACACTCACACGCACAACCATGTTCACCACCACATACTCACAGACATGCCATAGGTATCACACTCAAATGCTATAGAAACACACCTGCATTGTGCACCCTGCACAAATCCCATGAGTGCTGCACAGACCACACACGGCATACTATCCGTACTTGTACAATGCACACCCCATGCATATATGCTTCACAGACATATATGGTACATTTGCGTGCACCACACATGCTCACACACAATACATACATACCCCACCACACACTTACATGTACCTATCACATCATGCTCATATGCTACACAGATCCACATGGATAGCATGCCTGGAAATTCATACACATGGGACAAACATACACATTCATATTCAGGATACCCACAGGGCACACCCTGCCCCCCCCCCCCCCCCCATTTCTGACAACACTAGGAATGGTGTCACCAGATTCTGGAGTTGTTTTGATAAGGAAAATAAAGCCATCACATCCCACCCTCTACCAGCATGGCTGCAACTTTGCCTCCTCAGGAAAGAAGGACCCCCCCCCCAGCCATCTGAGACATAAAGCAGTTAGTCAGTCTTCACACAGGCCATTGTCACACAGTTGTAACCATCACTGTCTGGCCACGATGCCATCCCTGCGCCATCCGCAGCCTCTGCTCTGTTGCCCTGTGGCAGGGGGCACCTCCACAGGTTTGAGGGGCGTCCCTTGCATTTGTCCACAATCATGCCATCGCTGACTCTCTGCTCAGGATTGATTCATATATTAGGGTTTCTCCTTTCCCTTTCCAACCAGCGGAGCTTGTCCCTTAGAGCCCACAGCACCATGTCTGTCTTTTGCTGAGGTGAACCGCTGCTGCTGCGGGGGAACGTGATTTTCTTGTTTTCTGTGATGTGGCATGCTTGCCTGTGTAGATGCTGGGCTTCACGGACAGCCCAACGTCTGCACAGTTGGGAGGAGAAGCACCATATCTAGGCTGCTCTTCCTAAAGCTACATGGGAAAGATTTTTCCCCCCCCTCTGCAGTAGTAGAGTCTGGCTTGGCGGTGTACCCTGAGGTGGCACAGACAGACTTGGTTCAGGGACAACCCTTGTTACCTAGCCCGGAGCAGAGCCATGGGGAATGAAGGGGGGGGGGAGATTTGCCCCTGCATGCCTGAGGCCCTGGGTTTTATTTTTAGCACTACAAACTAAATCAATAAAAGTTTTAAGAATAAAATAAAGGTTTTCCGCAGGAGGACTTCTGAGTCTGCCTTGCACTCCTAAGACATGGGGGAGGTTTCCAGATGGGCCAGCAGCAGGGGTTGGGGACTTCCCAGCTCAACCCCACAGGGTGGGCATGCTCGACCACCCTGCAACCTGAGGGTAGCCATCCAGGGCTCAGTCCCATGCGGTCTCTAGAACCTTCAGATCCTCTTACTGTCTTAAACTGGGTGACGGTTGGTGACTGGCTGTGTCCCAGGAAGCTGCCTGGTCCATCTCATCTCAAACCATCAAGCAAATCTGCAGAGGGTACATTTTCAGGATCTCGAGTGGGAGCTGGAGGCACAGGTATGGCCAGGTTAAGGCGAACAGCAGTGATTTTTTTTTTTTTAACTGCCTAATAAAGTATAAATCCCAAAATAAACTTTTGGACAGGCAGTAAAATTTACATGTCAACAGGCAAAAATGAAACCAGTTTTGTGAGGAGAGAGGGAGTATGGGTAATTTCTCCCCCCATCCCCCGTGTGTTTAAAGTGGCAGTTTGACAATGAAACCTATAATTTGAGGATTTTTGTCTTTTATGTGTTACACTTAGAACATGTGAGCACGTGGCACTTTAATTGCCGTCTCTTGTTCTTTTACATCTGCCACATATAATACAAGGGGTGGGGAAAATAAATTGAATCTACAAAAGTGATTTCAATTTTTTTTTCTCTGCGTGACTGGAATTCTCTCTCTCTTTTTAAAACAGTTTTGAAAATGAGACAACTAGGAGATGAAAAAGTTATGAGATATTTTTGAGAATAAGAACTGACCCCTTAATTGATTGGGCCCTTTGCCCAAACCCCTTAAGATCCCTTACCCTCTACTGTGCTAGTAAGACAGAAGTGGAGGGCTGTTGTGCTGGGGGGGGGGGGCACTCCTTCTCCTCCCCTCTGCCTGGGATGTGTCATGTCTCCTAACTGCTTTTGGTCTCCTTGTAGTGGATGTGGTGTGCTCTCATTATATGGCTTTTTGTTCTAAGACCACATTTACAATTCTAGTTTATGTATCTGAGTGTCTTGCCTGCACATATGCCAGCGTACTGCATGTGTGCCTGGTGCCCACAGAGGTCAGACGGGGGCATGAGATCTTCTGGAACCGGAGTCACGGATGGTTTTGAGCCACCACGGGAGTGCTAGGAATGGAACCCAGATCCGCTGGAGGAGCCAGCCTTAGAAGTTAATTTTGAAAGGAGAGATGTCATGGATCCTCTCTGATGACTCAAAATCAAATAGTCTGACGTCATTGCTGCTTCTTCCCTCTAAAAGCATCCTGGATGCTGTGGACCACAGTTGCAGACAGAGTCTGCAGACTCTGTGACGCAGTGTGCAGACCGAGACTTTCTGGATGGTGGCTGCCCCCTGAAGGGGACCCTTGGCTGGAACCTGTGCTGGTAGAGGCTACTTTGTCCTCTTGCCTGGCTAACCAGGCTGGGAAAGTGGGTGAGATCCCAGACAGGAAGTGGAGGCCGCTAGCTCCTGACAGCAGGTCTGTGAACTGGCAAAGACATTCTCCTACCTCAACTCTTGTGGTCAGAGCGGCTTCCTGGACTGAGGTGCAGGACACACAGGACCTCGAGTTCTTGTCAGGCCTCGCAGTACCTGACAGGGATGCTTATGTTATATACTCCCGTGCTTTCTAAAAGCTCACAGGCGGGCTGGAGAGATGGCTCAGTGGGTAAGAGCACCCGACTGTTCTTCTGAAGGTCCAGAGTTAAAATCCCAGCAACCACATGGTGACTCAGAGAGAGAAAGAGGAGGGGTAGAAGGGAGGGAGGGAGGGAAGGAGAGAGAGAGAGAGAGAGAGAGAGAATGAATAAATTAGTGTGAGTATGTGGGGGTGGGGGTGGGGGTGTGGTGGGTGTGGGTGTGGTATGTGTGGTGTGTGTGGTGTGTGTGTGTGTGGTGTGTGAGTGTGTGTGTGTGTGTGTGGTGTGGTGTGTGTGTGTGTGTGTTTGTGTGCCAGATGACAACCTTGGGTGCTGTTCCCCAGGAGCTCCACACCTTTTTAATTAAGAAGTATTTTTGATCAGGGTATCAAACTAGCCTGGAGTTCCCCAAACAGGCCAGACTGGCTGGCCAGTGAGCCCCTGGGAACTGCCTGCCCTCGCCCTCCCAGTGCCTGGATTACAAGCACATGCCTCTCTTTAGAAGGTTTTTAATATGGGTTCTGAGACTCATACTCAGGTCCCACACTGGAAAGGCAAGGGCCTTTCTGAGTGAGCTGTCTCCAGAGCCGTCCTTTACTTTCATTTAAACATTTGCTCCCTGCACAAGGTCATTGAGTCTCACCCATTGAAATTAAACTCTCCGTGGAGTCCCAGCATTGCCTACTGGGGAAGCTCAGAGCAGTGAGACCCTGTCTCAGAAAGAACGCAGTGTTTGAGAAGGGACACCCAAGGATGTTCTCTGGCTTCAACACACGTCCATGCACACCTGGACATACACAGACATATATACGGACACAACAAACAGACACACACACAGAGAGAGAGAGAGAGAGAGAGAGAGAGAGAGAGAGAGAGAGAAAGTAAATTAGAAACGTGATGTGATGGTCTGGGGGAGAAAACCCATCTTATTTTATTTATTTTTGACAAGTTAAAAAGTTGGATAATTACGAGGGGAAAGAATCATACAGAGGGAAGTGCCCACAAGGCGACATCACCCAAGAGAGAGACGCCACTTCGCTTTTTCAGGTCGGAACAGAAGCACTGATGCTGTGAGCTCCTGGGCGCAGAGGAGAGCTGCGCCTTACTGGGAACATCGTCTTTGTGCGCATGCGCGAGCGCACCTGCACGTGTGGGTAGGAAGGGTTTTCAGGCCGATTTTGGTTTGTTTTCGGGCTGTGGGGTGAGGGCCGGGACAGTGTGTGTAGGAGATGGGTAGTGGAGGTTTTCCCCTGGGGCAGCAGTAGAGGTTAGACTGTGTGTCGTCCCAAAGAAGCCACTGAGTCCTGCGGTGCTTAGGTAGTGTAAGCTGCTCCAAGGGTGGCCTCGCACATTTGCTGATCAAGGCATAAGCAAATGTCTTTGCAGTGAACCCACTGGGATGCGGCGAACACTTGGCTGATTGGGTCGAGAGCAGCGAGGCCTCCACTTCTGTTTCCTCCCACAAGGAGAGTGTACTTGAGGACTACAGGGCCCTCCTTGGGCCTCTTGTGTTGTAAGACAGACTCCACTGGTTTAGAGCCCCTCTTCCTCTTGCCCACCCTCTCTCAGTGGTGTTTTTGCCCAGAGACATAAGGCAGGACACATTCCTGGGCCAGACTGGAAAAGCAGTCATTTCCTGGCAGAGAGCGTGGTCCAGTTATAAAGTGGTCTCCTGTGAACAGAGCCTGCGCTGTTGAGTTTTATTGAGGCTGTGCTTGTCTTGAGCCCCATGGGAGTCCGTAGCTGCAACAAATGGAACTTTTCAGCGGACCTGCGTGTGTACAGCAGACCACACCTTCCTTGGTCTCCCAGCCTGTGGTTAAATCACAAAGGAATCCGTGGGGGGCGGGGGACCCACACTCTTTAAGAAGGTCTTGCAGGTTTTCCTATTACTCAAGCCACACGGGTTTGGGTACTACATTGATTTTACCAATGTCCTTGTGACTCTCAGGGGCAGCCCTTCTCCACTAGTGAGCATTTTGTCCCTGTGGTACTGCTACATCTTAGTCTTTGAGAGTGAGGCTTTGGCCGGGGCAAATGGGTGTTGGATGTGACAGACTCAGACAGGCTCACACCAGGCTGGGTTCCAGGCTGATGGTGATCTATGACTGGGCTGGAACACACACACACACACACACACACACACACACACACACACACACACACACACAATGCCAGTTGTTCTTCAGTTGGACTGGCTCTAAGGGCCAGTGGTCAGCCAGCATGTGAGTTGTAGGCAGCTGTCCTCGGGTGTCCCCAGGGCTTATAGGGAGTAAGGAAATGAAGCATACTGTCTGGGCTCTAAGCAGATTCAGACCAATGTGGATACACTGGAGCCCAAGAGAGACGCAACTGTGGGTTCCTATTGCTCCTGGCTCCTTGTCTTGTTCCCAGAAGTTTCTCTCTGCTATTCTGTCCCGAGATTTGTAGGGCATTTCCATGATCATCCTTGTCCTTGGGAATGAGAACTGTTCTTAACAATCACCAGCTAGAGCTGGGTGTGGTGGCGCATGCCTTTAATTCCAGCACTCAGGAGGCAGAAGCAGGCGGATTTCTGAGTTCGAGGCCAGTCTGGTCTACAGAGTGAGTTCCAGGAAAGCCAGGGCTACATAGAGAAACTGTCTCAAAAAGCCAAAACAAACCAAAACAAAAAAAAAAATCACCAGCTAGGCCAACCAGCTCGTCTCTGAAATGGGGGCAAGGCCATGCCATAGGAAGAGGTCACCTTGCTTAGGTATGTGATGCATTTTCCTAAAAGT
>NC_034605.1:55922684-55974917 GCF_900095145.1 Mus pahari | reverse complement strand
TCTTACAATTTTTTTTTATATGCATACATGTGTGGCATGTCTATGTATGTTTGTATGGAAATCAGAGGAACCGTTGGCTGTTGGTACTTTAGCAACATCCCTGTGGCTTCTTGGGTTCTTTCATTGGCCTGAAACTTTCCAAATGTAGGCTAAACTAACTGACTAGTGAGTCCCAGAATCCTCTTGTTTCTGCCTCTGGAATGACTAGCCTTAATCACAGGCTGGGAGACCTAGGAAGGTGTGGTCTGCTGCACACATGCAGGTCCGCTGAAAAGATCCATTTATGTGGGTTCTGGGGAAGAACAAGCCAAGCACTTTGCTGACTAAGCTGTTTCCCCAGTCCCAAGATGTCGTAATAAAGGCACAGTGAAAGAACATCCCTTTGGGACTTAGACCCTAAGTCCAATCACAGTGGACCTCCTGGCAAGGCTCACGGTAGAGGATATTAGAGTGAGCGTCAGGCTGGTCCGCTTTGGTGCTTTCGGCCCTTTGGAGCCAAGTAGAGCTAACCAGGAAGACCAGCAGGAGAGCAGATGATGCATGCCAGGGGTTGGCTGGCTCTGGTCTGCATGCTGGCACAGGGCTCGAGCTATTTCTCCTAGGAAAGAGAGTTGCTGTGCCAGGCGCAGGGATGTACTTCATGCAGGAAAGAGGAGAGCTCTGGGCATCTGCTGAGCCTGAAGTTGTCCCAAGGTAAAATAGGAATTTGGTTTAAGTGTCTTGAAGAATTGGCTGCTGCTTTTTGGGAGAGACAGATGGTGGGTTTCAGTCAAAGCTCCCAGAAGTAGTGTGGGCACCAAGTACCCAGTTTGTCGTACAGATATCGTATGGTGGAAATCTAGGGGACAAGGAATGGGCAGACTGTAGTGAGCTGGGGTCCGGGAGCCCTGTGATCACTGACAAGGCTGAGCAGCACACAGACTGATCATGTTTTTTTGATTCGGGTAGCAGTATGTCATGCCTTGTCCAGTCTGGAAAGAGAGAGGGCAGGGGTTTGTCATTAGTTCACTTCTCCTGTTGCTCTTGAAGCTGGTGGTGGGGTGGAGGGGGAGGACGAGGGAAGGTTTGGTCTGCACTGACTCGTGCACATGGTTTTGTTATTCAGTTTGGGGCTATTGGCATATTCCTACTGAGAGAGCTGTGGTAGGCTGATCTCCCGGGGCCTGCACTGGTATCTTCTTTGGGGCTCAAAGTCGTTAAATATATGAGTATATGCACACACACAGAGTCCTCCTCTTCCTCTTCCTCCTCCTCCTCCTCCTCCTCCTCTTCCTCCTCAGCATCACCATCATTATCATCATCACAACAACTATAATAAGGGGCTGGAGATACAGTTGAGCAGTTAAGATAAGCACCAGTTGTTCTTCTTGAGGACCCGGGTTCTGTTCTCAGCACACACATGGCAGCTCCTAGGCAACTGGAACTGTAGTCCTAGGGGTTCTGATACCCTCTTCTGGCCTCTGCAAGCATTAGGCCAATATGGTGTACATGCGTACAATGTACACACAAGCAATCCATGAATATACATAAAACAATAATTTTAAAAGATTTTAAAAATAAGGCTTTAAAAAAGAATCCGCTCTTCTGCTTCTGAATTATAATATTTGGGTAACTTGAGTGAGTACAGTCAGGGGTCAACCAGAGAAGCAAAAGTGGCCAGAGCTAGCCAATGGATGTGTCACTAGAAAAGGACGTGTGAGGATAGCATCCGGCAGTCGCTGTAACCGGATACTGAGGTGTTCGTGATAGCATGGGGCAAGGGCCGTAGGCAGGTGGTATGGATGGACAAGTGCTTTATCCCTGATCTACATCTCCAGACCCCTTGTAATTTTTATAGGTACACATTGAACAAGACCCCTGTTTCCTCTGCAAATAAACCGCCACCCACTGCCCACAGCTTTGGAAGGGCCGTGGACCGCCCCAGCACATCCGCAGAGCAGCCGCTGTGTGCTGCTAGCACTGTGTGTTCCCAGCCTTGCTTCTGGGAACTGTGGTTGCATTGTAAGATAGAACCTAATCACATAATCCATAAGTCCAGTGGGCCAGAAGAAAGGAAATGCTCCGAGTGAAGGCTTTGAAAATAGAAAATGTGGAAAACTTGTTTAAACAGTTTCTGTTGACCTAAGTCTGAGTTCTTACGCGAATTGATCAGGGTTTATATTCAGACTCATAGGTGTGTTTAAACACTTCGCTGTTAAGAAAACCAAGCCAGGAAACGGATGATAAAATATAGGTGATTTATGGCGAAAGTAATGCAAACAGCCGTCAGTAGGCTTTTTCTTTCTGTCTTTCTTTTTTTAACTTAGGGATGGAGTGGGGGTGCCCGGCTCTACATCAGCAGATAAATTATGGTCCGGTGATGTGTTCCAGAGAGTACAAAGTGTTTGCTGTAGCTCTGGTCCCAGCTCTGGATTTGTCTCTATTAATGCATCACACCCATGAACCCGTCCTTGGCAAGAAGATGTGAACTACTTAGCCCAGTGGCTGGGTGTTCATTTCTTTGTCTCTGTCTAGAAGAGGGCATTTAGGCCAATGGCTTAATTACTCAGACCAATGGCTGGGCGCTCCTTTCTTTATCTCTGTTTAGTGAGTTACTGTGTCTCACTGGCTTCAGGGAGTGTGGACATAGTCACTTGTCACACCCAAGGTTGTTGTCTCCCATGGGGTGTCAGTCAGTGCTGCTTGCAGATGCACACACCCAGGGAACTCTCACAATGGGGTTGGGTTAGACCTCATTCCCCCTTCACCTCAGCTGTGCTCTGTGGAAGGACCAGTCCACAGCTTCATTTGCTCAGAGGGGACACAATGTGTGATATTTTGTTACCATCCTCTGAGGTTACTTTGAAAATGGCAGTCTTCGAATGATTGTTGATCGTCTGATGGCTGGAACCATAAACTGCTTTACTGTCAAACACAGGCAAGTGCTGTTGAAGTAACCTAGAGTTCCCAGTCACTGTGAAGGCATGTCAGCGTATCCGAAGACAACTGAATTTAACAATTCATCCTCTGGTGGACTGAATGTTTCAAAAGATGCCAGTTTTTCCAGTGTAGCCAACTTTTAAGATGCCTTCAGTCCACATCCCAGTGAAAGGACAAAATGATCTTGTAGCCCTCTAGGAAACCACTAAGAGACCAGGCAAGCGATGAGTGTGCGGAAAGGAGATCTCATTATGCATAAGAGTACACTTGAAACAAACGCTGCAAACATTGTACAGCAGTGCCCCGAAGCCGTGAAAGTTAACGAAGAAGGAGGAACCAAGTATCAAGTGGGTTTCCAGGAAAAAGAAAAAAGCTCCTGGGAGGTGAGAGGATTTGAAACTTCTACATTGTTGCAGGGCAGGGGTGGAGTACGCCTTAAATCCCAGTCAGCACTTGGGAGGCAGTGGCAGGCGGATTTCTGAGTTCGAGGCTAGCCTGGTGGGTTTCTGTCTGTTGGTAGGCTTTTGTTTGTTGTTGTTATTGAGACAGGCTCTTGCTGTAGCCCAGGTTAGCTCTGAACTCAGGCCCTTCCTGCCTCAGTATCTCCAGTATTATAACAACAGACATGTGCCACCCTGCCTGGCTGGTGTGGAACTTTAATGCTCTGAGGTGGTCACTGTGGAGAAGACACAGTCTCTCAATGATGTTGCTGTTGGGAGGTGAAGCTTAGTCTGAGGATGTGAAGTCACTGGGGACATCCGACCACTTCCTTCCTATCTTTCACTTCCTGTCTGCCAAGAGGTGAGCAGTCTCCTCATCCATTTGCCCCCAGTTGCTGTGTTGTGCTGCCACGGTGTGAGGCCGAGTGTGACCCCCACAGCTCAGATCTTTCCTCCTCTGTCACAGGCTTTTGTGATGCTTCTGAAAATAGGGAAAGCTAGGTTCTTAGGCAGTTTCAGGAGACGTGTAAGTTGAATTCATCTGTTTGGAGAACATTGCAGACAGCACAAATGGAACCTTAACCAGAAATCCATTTCTAGGAACTTGTTCTAGGAAAACAGAAAATACGTACAGGGTGCTGACCCTGGTCTTGCTTGGCATGGCAGACAATTGAGTGATCCCTGGGATCCGGAGCAGGGGAATATCAAAGTACATTTGCTAAGTGACTGTCCCAGTTTGATAACTGTCGCCAAAGCAACTTGGGAGGAAAAAGTTTACACACACACACACACACACACACACACACAAACACACACGCACACACGCACACACACACACACCCTGATAAGTCCATTTAGTGTTCCTTGTATGTAAATGTATTTAGGACTGACCATATGGGAATGGATAAACCATCAGGGGGCTTGACCCAGAAAAGAAAACAAGACATACCTCATGATATCATCTGGGTTTTATATAGCCCGGGCCCATCTGCCTAGGGGATAGTACTTCCCCCAGTGGGCTAGACCCTTCTACTTCAGTGAGCATGCCCACAGGCCAGTTGAAGCAATTCCACAGAAGAGGTGCCCTCTTCCCAAGTGTGTCCAGTTGACACCCAGAACAAGCTGTGACTCTGACATAGAGATGTTAGACATGCAAAATGCCAAATTTAAAAAAAAAAAAAAAAAAAGATACAGTAAGAATCCTTAGGATAATGCACATTCATGCAGATATAGGAATGTTTGTATCATGCAAACATTACTCTCATCAGGTAACACACTGAAAGTGTGTTTAACCCCGAGGCACTGTGCCAGGCATATAGGGGCATCCTGAGTGTATGCAAAAATTGCCTGCAAGATGGAATCCTGAGGGTGTGTGTGACAATGTTATTAATAGAATGATGTTATTGTTGTCAATTATGAAAACTACTTTGCAAAAGGACTCTCATTTTGTAGCAGTTGTACCAATTATTATACCAATATGTAGGTATATAATATAATTTTAGAAGCCAGAAAGAAAAGGACTAAAATATTGTGTGTGTGTGTGTGTGTGTGTGTGTGTGTGTGTGTGTATGTTGGATGTTTGGTGTGTGTGTGTTTTGTGTCTGCGTGTTGTGTATTGTGTCAGTTTGTGTATATTATGTATACATAATTATGTATATTATGTATATTTGGTATGCGCATGTTGTGTGTGTGAGATCTTGTTAAATGGACCACAGAGCTTCCTTTCTTAATTATGTTGTCTACTACTTCCAAACTTTTTGTTTTTATAAGTGTTTTAGCATGGGAGCTGGCAAGGCAGCATCCCCCTACTTAACAGATGAGAATACTGAGGCCTGGGGGCTTCATATATCTGAGGATTGGACTGGGATTTACACCCAGGGGGTCTGGGATGTCTGCCACAAGACAGTGACACGAATCCAACAATAGACAGGGTGAGATACTCCTTCCTCCCTAATCCCAGCTGTGTGTGAGCAGCACAGGTCAGATGGCCACTGTGCAGCAGATTGGAAGGTCCTGCTGGACCAGAGCTCAGTAGCCACATCTACGCCTCTGCGCTAGCTTGTGTACCTATCTTGTCCTTGTGGTGAGCAGCAGTCTATGGAAATGAAGTCAGAGGCTTCTCTGGTGTGGCTGAATTGAGGTCTCCGTGCCCTCATTTCCCAGCAGGGAGGGAGTCCTCCTCACCCTCTCTTTAGGACTCATCCTCCGGCCTCCTTGGTGCGGGGAATCGAATGCAGAGCTGACTCACATGTCCTGTGATTTGAGGACTGTGGCATTGGCTTCATGTCTCATGCCATGGTGGGTGCTCCGTTCCCGCAGGATGTTCCAAAATACTTGAGCTGTCGACGGGATAACGACGACGACGGGATGACACTGACTTCGTAGGGTTGCTCACCTCGGGATGCATGACAAAGCCCTGCATCTGGTCCCCAGCACCACATAACACGGGGTATGGCCGTTGTCCTAGTTGGAGTTTCTACTTCTGTGATAAAACACCATGACAAAAAGCCACTTGGAAAGAAACGGGGTTATTCCAATTTGTAACTCTAAGCTCAGTCTGTCATCCAATGAAGTCCAAGTAGGAACTTAAAGCACAGGCTGAGGGACAGGAACTGTAGCAGAGGCCATGGAGGGATGCTGCTTACTGGCTTGCTCCCCATGGCTTGCTCAGCCTGCTTTCTAATAGAACCCAAGACCACCAGCCCAGGGTTGGCACCACCCACAATGGCCCTCCCACAACAATCATCAATCAAGAAAACACGCCATTGGCTGGACCATAGGTCAATCTTGGGGGAGGGGACAGGGGGGAGTTGCCAGATGAAGTCCGGTCTTCCCAAATGACCCTAGCTTATGTCAGGTTAACATCTAACTAGACAGCACAGTAGTGCACACACCCAGAACCCAGCAACAGCATCTGAAGTACAAGGGCATCTTGGGTTATACAATGAATTTGTTGGAATCCATGAGATCCTGTCACAAAGAAACAAGCAAAAGAAGGAAACCAATTAAGCCAGAAAACAAACAAGACCCACAATGAGAAACAGTAAGAAATTTAAAATACCGGAGTAACCATTTTCAGCCAGCTGAAGACTCCCTATTCTTCCCTGCGTCCCTGGCTAAAAGGTCTTGTTAAAAATAAATAAATTAAATAAAATAAAACAAAATAAAAAAACAACTCTGTAAATCTGGCCAGACATGGTGGTGCTCACGTGGGAGGCAGAGGCAGGTGGATCTCTGTTCCAGACCGGCCAGGGCTACAGAGTATGAAGAAGCCAGTCTGTCTTGTAGGTCTAGCAGCCCTCCATTTAAGTCCAGTGGAGCGAGCTTCTCAGAGCTTGTGTGTGTGTGTGTGTGTGTGGTGGTGGTGGTGCAAGTTTGTTACTTGCTGTCTTGTGTTGGAAAGGTCAGTTTAGAAACTTTGGGAAGGTCATGAAACACTTGCCCCTCTGGAAGGGAGAGAGGCTAATTACCATTTCTCAGAGCACAAGGAGGAAGTGACCTGTGGGTGGAGGCACATTCCAAAGGATGGACCTCTCCCACCTTAAGACAAGGGAAGTCCTTGTCACCCTATTCCCTAAAGACCAATCAGTTTAAAGGGTGTTCTGCCCCACCAATCATTGTGCCTAGTTGCTGATGCTGTAGTCTGCCCCTGGAAACTATATAAAAAACTTGAACTGGTGCTGGGGGTCACCACCTCTCCTTTGGGTCTGGGACGACCTCAGTGCACTGGAACAATAAATTCCTCTTGCTTTTTGCATGGATTCTGGCTCCATGTGGTTCACTCAAGGGGTCCCCGGTAAGCTAAGGCTCCCCAGAGTCTTACAGTGTTTTCTCTGTGGGAAGCTTGAACTGTCTCCTAGCAAGCCCTACTTTCTGCCAAGATCTTTATAATTCAGGTGGAAGAACACCCCCATTCCTGATCCCCCCCTCCCAATTTCTAAAACCACCTCTCCTTACATGGTTGCTCTCGTGTGGGGAAAATTTCACTCTATCGCTCAGGGCTAATCTTCCCCTATTCCCAAACACCTCTTTTGCACATAGGGAGAGCTTCTGTGTATCTATCTTGTAGTCAATGGCAGAAATAACACAGACTTTTCCTTTTGAGAACTGCAGTGGGTCCCAGCTGTATGGCTTGACTTGGGGGACACAACGGAAGCCTGGTGCTGTCTCTTCTCCCATTTCTATGAGCCCTGCCATTCTGTGGGCTGCAGAGCCTTGGGTAAAGGGGGCCTTGTTTTGCTGGGAAGAAAACCCTGCTTGGCAGGGCCTTGAAGCCCCTCCCCGATGTCTGCAACCTCCTAATTGCAAACACATGAGCTCGTCTCCTTCCCTCCGAGGATGCCTGATGAGGGCTGTGTGCATCCCACCCCTGGTGTCCTGGTTTTCGTCAAGGAAGCTGGGGTGTCATATACCAGGGTCAGAGGACAGCTGCTTCAGGTGGGGAACAACAGCGTTTGCTTGCATTTTGTCTCCCTCCATTTCCTGCAGCACTCCTGGGGAGGGCCTTTGAAATCTCTCTCCCTCCCCGCCCCCCCACAATGTGTTTGTGATTACAGACATCTGAACGTGCTGTCTTGCATAGGGGAGGACTTTGACGTGGCGCATGTGTGTTCTTTCCCACTCCTGAGAGGACACTGTTTCTCCCTGATACACTGCCCTGAGTCTTGCCACCCTCGCCACCCTCGCCACCCTCTGGACCTTGAGTCTCCAGGAGAGGGAGATGCTACCACCTCCAAATCGTCTCTCAGCATGAGTGCGACAGGATATGCAAGAGGCTTGCCACCTGGGCTTACTTTGTTTTGAAACACTGGCTTTGAACCCACTCTATATTAATAATCAGGGATGGTGCTGGAGAGACAACCATGAAGAATGAGGACAGGATTCTGGAACTTCAGAACCCACATGTCCTGCTTTGTTTCTGAGATAAAGACCAAGCGCAGGACTGTGGCTGTGGTTTAGCAATTCAAAACAGTGGCTGTCCTTGCAGAGGATTCTCAGGTCTCACATGGAGTCTTAAAAATTTCTGTTATCTCCATTTCCAGGGGAATTGCACACCTTCTTCTGGCTTCCAAGGGTTCATATGGTTCGTGCGTGCTACAGACACTCACATACAGATTCACACAGAGACATACGTGCACACACATCCCTCCAAAATACCATGACCAAACAACCTGGGCAGGAAATGGTTTGTTTTATCTTACAGGTTCCACCATGGAGGAAAATCAGAGCAGAAACACCAATAGATTTGGAGCTTAAAGTAGGGTCTGTGGAGGGATGCTGCATACTGGCTTGTCCCCATCTCTTGTTCAGCAGCCTTTCTTACATAGCCCAAACCCACAAGCTCGGGGATGGATGGTACCACCCACAGTGGTCTAACATCAGTTAGCAATCAAGAAAATGTCCCATAAACACGGCTGCGGGCAAATCTGATAGAGACAGTTCCTCAGCTGAGGCTCTCTCATCCCAGCTGTGCCAAGCTGACAATATGGGAAAATGCCATGTAGGTGTAGAGGCCCATTTGTAATCCAGCCTTGGACTCTGGAGACCGGCGATACCCAGAGCAACTTGGGATAACTGACATTAGAGAGCTCTGGGTTTGACTGAGAGACCCTGCATCAGCGAATAAGATGGAAGCGAGGTGGTGAATGGTTCTGCCATGAACTGCAGGCCTCCACATGCACAAGCACGCATATGCACTCCCCCTGCCCCGCCACCCCCCCCCCCCAGCACACATCTGAAAAACAAAACGGGCTGGAGAGATGGCTCAGAGGGTACGAACAGGTGAGGGGTGGGGAGGTTCTTAGCTCACTTCTTTTTACTTAGTCTAAGACCACAGCCTACGGAATTGTGTTGCCCACAGTGGACAGGCTTCCCGCTTTAGTAACCTATCTAGATATTCATCATTAGGCATATCCAGAGTCTTTATCCCAGGTTCTCCATCCCATCAAATTGAGGAAAGTAGAACCAGAGAGATCTTTCCTCTTGCACCTGTATTTCTAACCTTTTTGGCCAGTAGCTGGGCCCGAAAGCCCACAAGCTGTCTCCTCACAGATGCACCATTAAGCTACTGTGCCCGGCTGTCTCAAGGCAGTACTCATCCCTCCTACAGGGAGCCACAGGACTTCTCTTGCCCCTCACATTCCAGAAGATTCTGTTAGGAATGCTTCCATCATTGTAATCCCTGGCATAGGACCTTAAGGGTTTCAGCCAGCACCTTGGGTCCAGGAGAGAGCCGGGGGTTTTAGTGAGAAAGAAAGGCTTGGCTGTGTACAGGCAAGTCTTAGGTGTGGGTAGAGGCTCGGATTGTAGCTTTGGAAGGTGTGTGTGGCATACGACAAGGTTGTGTAGTTGCAAGCAAAAGCTCCCTTTGAGTGGAAGGAAGAACTTTAGCCAGGCGTATCAGATAATGGCAATCTGTCATCTTGCAAGTGGCTAATGTGCACTTCTGTGACACAGATTTGAGTAATTAGAGGATTTGATCTCCAGCCATGTGAAACCTATACGAACATGGCTCTCTGTTCTTGGAAAGGAGTCAAAGGCTGAGGCTGTTCGAGCGAGTCGAAAGTTTTGAAGGTGGCCACAAGCGGGATTGATTTAACTTGGCAGAAACTACAAAAACAAACATGGGCTGAGAACAGCAAAAGCTCTTGTGATCCTGCCCTGGCCTTGGAGAAAAGGAAATGCTTTGTCAATTGCACCCCGGGGGCGGGCAGGAGGGCTGGGAGGCTCCCCACCCCCACCTGAGGATTTTAGTCTGAAACAGCTATAAACAAAATCTGGAGAGGCTCAAATAGCCCATGGCCCCCTTCCCTTCCTCCTGCGCTGGTTAAGGGCTAGCTGGGACATTGCTCTTTAGCTTCTACCCTCTAAGTAAATCTTAATCAAGATCTTCAAACCCAACCTTGACTCTCTTTCCGTTACCATGGATACCAGTGAGAGCCTCATCTTTATGCGATGGCCTTGGAACTGCTCAGTCAAGGGCATCCCTGTTGGTGGGTGGTGGACAAGGTGTTTGTCTTCCAAGCTCGTGGGCATGGCAGGTTGGCTCTGGGGTCCACTGCCTGAACTATTGTGGCCCACATGAAGCCTGCCTTCCTGGAATGGAAGGCGCAGAACATTGGCTCTCCAAGGCTTGGCACAGGGACCCTTCTCTAGCTCTGTGTGATAATAACAGACTCTTCTAAGACATATGAATCCGTCCAAGGGTAAGCTTGTCCTGACTTGCTGGACCTAGCTGTGTTGGTTGACACTGTGCTTGTTGTAGGCCATTCAGGCTGTGGTGGCTCCTCAGAACCTGGGGCGGGGGCTTGACAGTGGCGATCTGTTACTGGTGTCTGAGCCTGAGGTAGTGATATTCAATTGGCTACTTTGTAGTCTTCGTCTCCCATGAGTGTCGACTCTATATAAAAAGAAACAGGTTGAGCCCAATGCTAGGACAGCAAGGGCGGTGCACATGTAGCTTGTGAAGAGCCGGGGATAGAAGATTGAAGGTAGACTTCCACGCATGCTCTTTATCGACTGAGCCACGCAGTGCCCCTCCTGTTTCTTTCCTCAAAAGTGCTCATTGTCTCCACAGTAACTTGAAAGCACGGATGTCGGATGTCAGTTGATACGTGCGCCAAGGTCTCGCTGCTTTTTTTTAAAAAAAGATTTAAAAGAACAGACTCACCATAGTCTAGTTTGCTCACACAATGATTGTGAGTTTTCGTCCCATCTTAATTTTAAAGAAGCTAGGCTCAAGAACAATTATAATTGGCCCGGTGAAGGATACACTCCTCCCCCAGGAGAAATGAACAGTCTACCTACCCCAGAGAGGATACAGAGATAGAAACAATGTAACAATTCTATCCAAGAGCGGCTTGGTGAACCAGCCAGTTTAACTGGGGTTGCTTGCAGGAGCTTGCACAACTAATGAGTGGCTAGACCATTGGAGGAAACAAAAATTCTTTCCTCCCAGTGATTGATAACAGCTTGTATATTTGGGAAGGGGTGCGGCTCCATAAGCCCTCTCTCTGTAACTGTTAACTACCTATAAATCCTTGAAGGGCAGGGCCCCCTCCTGAAAGTTAATGGGCCTTATCTTGTGCAGGTCTCTTTGGGGTACTCCCAGCTGCTGGCAGAAAGCGTTGGCTGTGTCTGCAGTGGTACAGCTCAGCCCTCGCTCTCACACTCTCACACCAATGCATCTTTAGCTTGCTCCACACCTCCGTGAATGGGGTTCTGGCCCCTCTTTAGAACACACAGAGGCCTGGGAAGTCGAGGATGACACAGCACTGTGGTATCTGTCTGAGTTCTGTTGTGTTACTCCACTTCCCACTGGAAGTGTCATGGCAGGTGGGGGGGGTGGGGTGGACTAAATTGTTAGGAACCTGCTCTCAAGTGGCAAACTCAGTTCCTGAAGAAATGCATTGGTGGTCTCTGTGTGTGTGTGTGTGTGTGTGTGTGTGTGTGTGTGTGCCAGGGTCTCACAATGTAGTCTTGACTGCCCTGGAACTCATTGTGTAGACCAGGGTGACCTCAAACTCACCTTTAAAATTGTTATTTATAATTATGCATGTATATGTGTACTGTGTGTGTGTGTAGTGTGTCTGTGTGTGTTGGAAGGGGAATGCACATGAGGCACTGCGCATGTGTAGAGGTCAGAGGACAATGTCGTAGAGTCGGCTCTCCCCTTCCACCTTTACACAGGTTCCAGAGTCATCAGGCTTGTGCTGGGCACTTTACCCGTGAGCCTCTTTTGATCTTGTAGAGGCCTGCAAGCGCTCACTGCTGCTTACTGGTGAGCGAGCCTCAGTGTCAGTTTGGAGGGGATGACCGCCATGCCATAGGAGACTGCCATGCCATCTCCTTAGAGATGATGGAATCGAGCTCAGTTAGGGCAATGGGCAGTAAAACAGACGGGGACTGCAGATGCCAGTGAGTCAGGACTGGGAAGAGACCTGATGGAGTGTGAGCAGGTGGGGTGGGCAGGTACTTAATTGAAAAGGTAGCTTTTGAACGGAGATGGATCTGGAGGGAAGGTTATGTTAAAGCCGCAAAATACGCATATTACGCAGGAAGGTCAGGTGTCTGCTTGGTGGAAAGATGGCTTCCCCAAGAGTGGAGGCCAACTCTTCGCAGCTCTGGGAAGGATCTGTAGCGTTGGTTGGTGTGGCAAGGAGGCAATTTGGAGGGTTTTAAGAAGGGAAGTGATACAGTCCAGCTCACCACTTGAAAGGATGTCTTTATCAGGTAGCGGTGCAGGGATCTGGAGTGGATCTGGGGTAGCTGAGGTAAGGCTAACAGGATCTGCCCTCAGGGTTGTAGCCAGGGAGGAGAGAAGAGACTGAATTTAAAAGTCTCTTCTGGGAAGAGAACTGACGCATGGGTCTTAAGAAATCAGGAAGGGGAGCGAGATGACCATGGGTGTTTGTCCTAAGGTGGGTTACACTGACTGAGTCTGCTGAAATGGGAAATTCTTAGACCGGGAACGGTGACCTTGAACAATCTTACACTGATAAAGAAAACCAGGGCTTGTGCAGATGGATCCCCAGGTGGTACCATCCAGACCAGTGCCCCCACCCCCACCCCCATGCCTGTGTGAGTACCCCATTTGCATACGCATATCCTGGATGTGGGTGCTGGCTGTCTCTGCATAGTTCTTGGGTTTGGGAAGCATCTGTTGCCAGCCATGACTACAGTGGAGATGGGGGCAGGGGGCTGCTCTGCAGGGCCCAGTCTCTTGGGAAGACTGCCTCTGGAAGGCTGATGGATGAGGTGCTGTCCATTCTTCAGCAAGAATCCTTGCTAGCCAGCAGACAATGTCTGAGGCAAGAACAGTATTTACAGTGTTTATCTGAGGATTAGTGAAAATCCTGTGATTCACCATGAGCCTGCCAGGAGCAAGAGCCCAGTTAATGCCTCTGTCGACTTCACCCATTTTGCCTGCAAATATTTGGTGTTCTGCTTAGCGTCACTTTTGAACCATGTGTTCTGTTTGTTTTCTATTAACATGTAGTGTGTTAGGTTTTGTTGCAGAAGTCTCAAACAACATTTGTTTCCATTGCTTCTCTGTCCCTTGGTTCTCCTCTGTCCCCTGCCCACATTGTGCCCTTCTATCCCTAGAAGACTCCTCTCAGCTTTCACAGCATGCATCCTGTTGTCTTCCCTTCCCCAACAACTCCCCTCCCCCAACAATGTCTCCTATCCAATTTTATAACCTAGATCCATGCTCACACCCGCCTGTGTAATACATACAAATAAGCATAATTAGCATCCATGTGTTAGAGCATGAGACTTTTGACCCCTGTATTATGATTGCCTTTAAAGTTATTGTTTTATTCTTTTAAATTAATGTGACATTCCTTATTATGAATGGAAATGTTGGCAGTTTCTTTGCTACTGAGAAAAGCTGAACAGCTCTGTAATGACTGCTCATTGGAGGAAAGTCACCATTGTCTCAAAATGTAGCGCAGACATTTATCACAGAAAGGGTATTTGACCTTATTAGAGGTCATTCTCCAACACTCTCTCCCTCTCACCCTTTCTCCCTCCCTTTATCTCTATCTCTGTCTCTGTCTCTGCATGTGGGTTTCAAGACAGGGTGTCTCAGCTTGTCCTGGAACTCAATCTATAGACCAGGCTGTCCTTGAACTCAGAGATCCGCCTGCCTCTGCCTTTGTCTCTGGAGTGCTGGGATTAGACACCACCACCCCAGCTATTCTCACATCCTATAAGCAGATTACAGTTCTCTCTAACTGAGCTGCTTACATCTGCGGATCCTTCCTGCTTTTGATACTGTTATCATTTTTCTGAGGATTCCTGAGAGGATGTTTCTGAGCCATTGCTGGGGATTTGGTTGGGTTCTTTGCAAGGTTGTTACCAAAAGTAACCAAAGAGCAAAGCTAGTGAGGTTATCCGAGCCTAGACTAAGGTCTTGGTTTCCCATTTTCTTTCTTCCTTTTTGCTTTTCTTGGTTTTTCCAGACAGGGTTTCTCTGTGTAGCTCTGGTTGTCCCGGAACTCACTCTGTAGACAGGGCTGGCCTCGAACTCAGAAATCCACCTGCCTCTGCCTTCCAAGTGCTGGGATCAAAGGCGTGTGCCACCATTGCCCGGGTGAAGCGCAGTCTTAAATATCGGTTTATTTGTAAAGTTATTGAGGATTAGCATAAGATACATAAATACAGCCACCTGATCAATTCACTGTTTACATTTATATTAAGATTTAATCAAAAAAAAAAAAAAAAAAAAAAAGCCGGGCGTGGTGGCGCATGTCTTTAATCCCAGCACTCGGGAGGCAGAGGCAGGCAGATTTCTGAGTTTGAGGCCAGCCTGGTCTACAAAGTGAGTTCCAGGACAGCCAGGGCTATACAGAGAAACCCTGTCTCGAAAAACAAACAAACAAACAAAAAGAATAACTCATTTTCAGGCATGATTATGGTCTCTACAATGACCTTTTCTTGTGTCCTTGTATCTCGGTCTCCACCTGAGCCTTTGCTAGGCTCTTTTCACCCTGTGGGTTCTGAATGCTGTTCCAATGGTAGACCTTCCCCCAGCCAAGAGCTGGCAGGCATCCTAGCACACTCGGGGTACCAACTAAACAGTCCATGTATGTAATGAGCCCCCTGTGACTGAGAGCATTAAAGTCATTCAGACAAGCAGGAGTTCTGTAGAGTGAAAGTTTAGGTTTGTCAAAGCACCTACAGTTGTAGTTTGTAGGGCCTGTACTTCCACTCTTGCTAGGGATGTAAACTGAGGGAAGCCAGTGTTTGCTTGATGTGTGCTGAAGTTTCCTTCTCTGTGAAAGGGACATGCACTCAAGTACAGGTACCCGTGGAAGCCAGAAGAAGGCAGCAGATGGCCTGTGGTTGGAGTTACAGATGATTGTGAGCAACCCACAGGGTACCGGGAGCCACACTTAGATCCTTCTTAAAGAGCAGCAGGTGCTCTTAACTGCTGAGCCGGCTCTCCAGCCCTTCCTTTTGCATTGTGTTTGCCAGGAGTAAATGTATTGATGGCTCATATCCATGCATACCTGGGCAAAACTGACTTGGGCTATAGTGATTATATTGAGGACTGCAGTTGGTGATATTATAACTTGGGGGAAAAGCCACACAGATCAGCAGAGCCTCCCCTTTCCAAGGAGGGGGGACTGTGGAAGGGGGCTATAGGCAGAACAGGTTCCTGAGTTTCCACTGACCACGGTCACAGTTCACATACCCATCTCCAATCCAAGTGTCGTTTATGAGTTCCTAGTGTGAAAGATGGACCACACATGTATGCAAGGACAGGACAGACACATGGACACACACATACATCATACATGCCTGACCACCAAGAGGCGCTGACCTTGCCTTTTGTTTGGAAATACTATTTGATGTTGATTTTTTTACATTCACTCGAACTCTGTGGATTGATTGGTATCTGGAGCCTCCCTGAGGTCTCTCTCCAACTCTCCTGCCCAGGTCCCTGGCTCAGGAGCTTAGGGGAATTGCCTTGAGGGTCCCTGTGGGCAGAACGTGAGGTTTGGGTCCTGCTGTTAGCCACTAATTTACTCAGCCTGCTCATTCTCCTCTACATTTTTACTTCCAGAAGACCGGATCTGGGCGTTTGCTGAGAATACAGATAAACAGAGATGGAGACATTGTATAGTTATAATGCATAGGCACAATGTATAGATATAATGTATAATATATAGGCAGAAATGAAGAATTCAAGGATCTGAACTGCACATCAAAGCAGAGAAAGAGGGAGGCAGGGCTCTCAGGACATCCAGAGAAATACCCTTGGATGCGGTACACGTTGTAAAGTGTGTCCAGGATTTTGGTTTTTAGACTTTGCGTTTGTTTCACTTTACTAATTATTTTGTTGTTTGAGGGCATGCGTGGGCATGTGCGCATGTGTTTGTGTCTTGAGTGCTCCCGAGAATTAAACCCATGGCTTTAATGTGTGGCCTCTGGAGCCTGTATGCTAGGTGCGTGCTCTAGTGCTTGAACTGGCCCTCTTTTAGTTTTATTCTGAGGTATGATGTTGGTTAAATTGCCCAGGCTGGCCTTGAATCCCTGAGCGCCTTGTCTCCATTCATCAGGTCCCAGGCTTACAGTGTGGAGTACTACATCAGACCAACGTTTGTTTCAATCAGGGATGAAGAGGTAGGCAGTTATGGAAATCATTGTCCCAAAAGAAGGTTTCCGTGTTTGCAGACTCAGGATGCAGGAAGCATCATGGGTGAGAGGCTGAGAGGGAGGAGGACCTGGGGCAGCCCCTTGATTGTAGTTTGAAGGAGAAGAAGGAGCAAGTCCCATAAATGAACAAAGCATAGTTGGGATTGGCTCATTTGGGATTCCCGTGGCCCTGTGTGTCTGAGATATCCTACTCATCCACTGCCTGGCTCAAAGCAGCTAGGTCAGAGGCTCTGCTCTCTCTGGGATAAGGAGAGGACCGACTTGTGTTTTACAGGTCATCATTTGCTGTCTCTAGGAATGGACCAACTTGGGACTGGGATGTTCTCTTAGCTGTTCTCAATAGGTTCAGCTAGGCAGCAAATGACGAACTTCAGAAAACAAAGACTACCATGACACATTGCTAATGTCCCCTTTTCTGAGGGGGACCATGCCGGAGAAGACCTGGAGGATGACCTAGGAAAGAGCCAGTGGGTTGTACTAGAACCAATCCCTTCCCCTAGAGATCTCTGACCACAGTTCTGCGCTCACCTGGGTCCCTGCAGTGTGGTCTGGCTCCTCCTGGATGCTCATTTGAGGGTTGACATGCCTGGCAGGTATCTGGCAGTGTGCAGCTAGCTCCCCATTGTAATCTCTTTCTCAGCAACTCTTAGTACAGTGGGTGGTTTAGTCCAGGGCCAGTCAGTACCCCATTCTGCGGGACTAACAGCTTCCCACCATGTGCAAGGCTGCGGTGGTAACGGAATTCAGACTGGAGTTCAGCTTCCTGAACCTCAAGAGGCTGCAGCTATAACTTCCAGGAAGAGTGCTTCTAGCCATGTCATCTATTTCACGGTGAAAAGCAAACCTAACCCAGAGCAATCCTGAGAGAGGATTTAGAGGGCAAACATGAAAAGCCGTCAGCACACACCTTCTGAGAAGCGAGTTTGAAGCCTGAAGGGCCTGCAGGATTGACAGGTGTGGTTTTTGCCTTCTGCTCAAGCAAATGGTTTCCCGTCATTACCTCCTGTAGTACACAGTCATTTGGTTCCACAGGCAGAGGCCTAGACACGCCACCAAACCAGCTCCCCAGCCTTGTGCTTCCGACAGCTGCGAGCAGCAGCCGTATATACCAACAGAAGCAGACAGTAAGGGGGCCCGCTCGATGCTTCCTGCTGGCCTTGGAAAACATCCTTGTGTGTGGCACGGGCAGGACTGTGTAAGCCACCCCCAAAGGGTGTAGTCCCCCCCTCCCCCAAAGCATAGCCAGTGACTTGGAGGGTTTGAATTCTTTCACTGCTGTAAACATTTTAAGCACTTGAAAAATCCTGGATCTGCAGCGTTTAGTGTTGCTACTACTTCTGGAGTGTCACTTGTCACGTGTGTACTGAATTGTCACTCGGAGGAAAGCGACCCGCTTTTACTGTCTGCCTAGACCCTCAAGTTTAGTTTCCCTAGGAAGACTTCTGTCGTGTCAGTCTTTGCTCGGTGTCACATTTTGTCACAGACAGCTCTGTAGTATAGTTACAGTGACAGATACAACTAGAACTAGAGGGTTTGGGAGCATAGTCTACCATTTGTGGCAGCTGTAGTTCCTACCACATAAGTGTATGGTGTCACCTGGTGGATACTTGAGGGTCGGTCAACTGTGTTCTACTTTAGATCTTGACTTTTCCAAAAAGGCCAATGTGTGGAGGGCTTAGCCATCAGTCTGTAGCTAGTGCTGATGGGAGGGATGGACACTTAAGATGCTGGAGCCTAGCAGGAAGAAGATAGGTTATTGAGGATATGGAACTTCGGTCTGTTGAAGCAATCTTATGGGAGCGGTTTCTGGCCATATAGCTCCTGAGTAAAAGACACGGGAGCCTGGTATTTTATTAACAAGCTGCAAGCCTAGACTGGGCAGGTTCCGAGCTATTCTACTCTACCTACGTCCTAACCTTGGGGCCCCATGTTACTCGATCTTGATTCAGGTTGCTTTGTGTCCTCAGGGCAAGCTTCTCTTGGCCACTTGCTCATGGTCCATCCTGCCTCACAGCTACCTTCTTCTCCCTCCTCTCTCCTCCTCTTGGTTCCTACCTGAGACACTCCCCCTCCCCCATTCCATCTCAAGTCCCGCCTTCCTCTCGCTTCTGCCTAATCACAGGCTCCAGCTTTTCATTACTCAATCAGAGATTACTGGGGAGCATTCTTTACAGCACATTGGTCAATATAATGCCCATGCACAGTGCACACCTTGTAAGTAAAATTTCAACATCAGTCCCTCCATGTCTTTCTTTGTTTCTGGTTTCCATGGCGATGAGATCCCATCATGCTGTGCTATGTTACTATAGGCCCAAAGCCACAGGGACAAGCGACCATGACCTAAATCCTAGAGTCTGTGACGCTACCCCCCAACCCTTCTTCCTTTTAGGTTGAGTATCACAAGTATCTTGTCACAGCAACAGAGTGACAATTCCCACCCCCTTGCCAGAGCATATGGCTTTCTTTTGTTCACTTCCCAGCTGCCCCATGATGAGGGTTGGCTGTTTGTGTCTCCCTGAACTCTTTTATTTAATGTATGTGAATACACTGAAGCTATTTTCAGACACACCAGAAGAGGGCATCAGATCCCATTACAGATGATTGTGAACCATCATGTGGTTGCTGGGATTTGAACTCAGGACCTCTGGAAGAGCAGATAGTGCTCTTAACCACTGAGCCATCTCTCCAGCCCCCGTCTCCCTGAACTCTTAAGTTGACCTGAACCGTTATGTGATAGCATCGGGAGGTGGGTTTTTGAAAAATGATAAAGTCAGGAGGCCAAACCTATGGAGCTTCATGAATAAGGTTAGTATTCTTAGGAAAGAGACCCCGGAGAGAGGAAAACCTAAGGCAGTGAGTGAGCAAGAGGTAAGCAAGAAGATGATCCCCCCACCTGCCCGGGATAGGATGTGCTCACATGGGATGTGCTCATGTGCAGTGTGCTCACATGTGCTGGCTGGCTGACCTGTGGACTGCAGCTTGCCACTGCCCCAGTTCTTATGTACTGGTTTGCTCCTGCCAGCCTCAGTTGGAGTCCAGCAGGGATGGCACACACCCCGTGACCCCATGCTGTGCTAAGCCCCTCTACTGAGTAGAGAGCCAAGATTCCTGTCTGAGCTGTGAGGAGCCTTCCTGATGTCAGAGGTTGAAAACTGAGTGTGTCTGGCGAGTCCAAATCAAGTGAGTTAAAATAAAATCTCAGCTGCTTCTCCCCCCCCCCCCCCCCCCGAGAAGAGACCATCCTGGAAAACACGCTAGCTTGCTTGACGCAGTGGCATAGGGTAGGCGCACTCGTATACTGGGCTTCTAGATTGAAACAAGCCATTCACCCACGGAGACATCTCCATAGCTCTGTCTTGTCTGTTTCCCACCTCTCCATAACTGAACATCTCACCCCTGGTCACTTATTACACATGGAATTTGTAGGCTCACAGATCTTGCAGTCTGGGTCGTGAGCCCATACCATTTTGTGTCATTAAAAAGTTCCCAGGATTGGAATTAGAATGAATGGGTCTTGGGCTGTGCGACACCGTGAGTCTGAGTTCCGTCGCTGTCTTCCCAGGAGCTTGTTATACGCCAGTCACCTTATGTGGGCGGAAGTGTTCCCACCAGCCCTCAGCCTGGACAGACACCCTGTGCCCCCTGCCTTTGAGGTGGGGTGCCCGTCAGCTTTAATTGCTATCTATTGAATTGTGTGTGTATGCATGCATGCATGTGCATGAGGAGACGAGGCCAGAAGTCAACCTCAGCCGTCTTTCCGCCGGTGTCACCTACCTTGTTCTTTGAAATGGGTTTTCTCATTGACCTGGAACTTAGCAAGTCATCTAGGTTTTCGGCCAGTGAGCCCCAAAGGGATCTGTCTGTCTCTAGTGCTGGGGTTGCAAGTATGATCCTCCAAATCCGGGCTTTCTGTGGGTGCTGGAGTTCAAACTTATGACACATCATACTAGATGACTTGAGTTCATAACCATGAACTCAGTCTATCCCCAGTCTGTGACTGTCCAGCCAGCCAGGTGTTTTAACCTGCCTTGCAAACTGCATATCTGGCTGATTCTTTCTGGAAGCATCCAGTCAGGAGACCTGTACCAAGGGGACACACGAATCCCCAGAAGTGTTCTGTTTCTTCTAGGATGCACCTGTATGGGTGGACTTTTCCTAGATGGAAGAACCTTTCTCTCTCTGCTTCCTGGTGTGTCTGACTGGGCCCCCGCACTTCCATTAGCTTTGGGCAACACAGGGAATACGTAAATGCCCCAGTTTTACACAGGTAACACAAATTTCCACAAGAAAACAGTGACTCAGAGCAGGTTGAGCCTAATCTTGTATACTGGAGCAAAACAGTATTGGAGACCTCGAACATACAGGACACGGGTCTAGGCCTAGGCATGTAGTTATGGAGGAGGGGCCGATTAAACTCAAAGGGAGGGGTGAAAATGAAGGCAGTAGTCTCCAGGGTGATTTATCATGAAGAAGAAATGACAAGCTTGCAGCCTGTTTTAAGGAGACAGATATAGGTTTCCTGATAGGCCATTACTCTCCCCCCCATGCTTAGAATTATTGATAGGCAAAAGTAATCATTGATGGCAAAGTTCAGGCCAGGGTAGAAGCTGGGGAGCCAGCTTTCCTCTTCAGGGGTTGCCCTGGCCACAGAGAGAGGCAGGAGGCCCATTGTCGCCTGCCCTCATTCTGCCCTCATTCTGCCCCTGTGTCTACATGACTTTATCCTCCAGGATGAAAGCCTTTCAGGCTCTTTAAGACGCCCATCCACTTTAAATGGTGCTAGACTTGGCATCTGTCTTTGGTAAATATTTTACACAGCGCCTTGGCCTGTTATGGGTACCTTGCCGTCTTAGAGCTTGGGGCTGCTTATGGTGGAGTGCACATGCGCATAAATAATGAGTCTCTGGAAATGCAGCTGTGAACTTTACTGGGGTGGGGTGGGTTGAAGCTGTTGAAGCAGCTGCTGAAGGGCTGTGAGCTTCTGGTCCCTCCTGCCTTCTTTTCCTTAAGTAGGCCCTGTTTATATTGTCTATTCCTGTTCTAGGTTTGTTTTAAAAAAAAAAAAAAACTTATTTTTTCTTTTATATTTTTGTCTTTTGCCAAAGACGTGTGTACACGTGCATCGCCTGTGTGCCATACCTGATACCCATAGGAGGCTAGAAGATAGCCTGGGACACCCTGGAACTGGGGGTGCTAGATGGCTGTGAGCTGCTGTGTGTGCTGGGAATTAAAACCAGATCTTCTTCAAGAAGATGATTTGACCACTGAGCCATCTCTGCAGTACCACCACATCCCCTTTTAAGGCAGGGTCTCACTGTATGGCCCTGGCTGGCCTGGAACTCTCTATGGAGCCTGGGTTGGTCTCAGACTCAGAGACTCACCTGCCTTTGCCTCTGCAATGCATTTGTTTTTATTATTGCTGAGCTCAGCACCTACCAAGTGATTTGTTTTTCCTAGGGGGCTGAACAAATGCATGTTTACCCTAGATAGGGCATTCAAGGCCAAGCAATAAACCTATTTACCCAAGTCTAGCTTAGTGGAACAGTGAGCTTATTGGGGTCACTCAGAGGAGTATGGGTATGTGAGGGACAGCTGCATCTCTGAGGAGTCCACATCCCTGGAACTGACCATGTAGCTTGCTGTAAGGCTGGGGTGGGGGCAGGGTAAGGGTGGGGCACTCCTTAACTCCAGCAGTTACTCTTTGCTTGGGTAATAGCCTTGCTAATCTTACAATTTCAGGAACTTCCTGAGACTTGTAAATTTTACTCCCCAAGTCTTAAAGTGCCTTACTACTTACTGGAAAGGAAAATTTCAATCTGGTGTAAATAGACAACTCTCAGAGGGAAGGCTGCCAACAAGCCACATCCTTCATTGTGTAGGCCAAGTGTTTCCGTAAATAACATTTCTGGCATCCTGAACCTCTCTTGAGCCAGCTGGTATGTTCCTCCCACCAAGATAGGCTGGCTGCAGAAATTACATCTTAAATACAGGAGGTGTTAGGTCCTGATAAACCCACTACGTTGAAAAGGGCATCAACTGCAGTTAACCTACAGAGCACGCTTGCTGGCTGAGCCAGGCTGAATATTGTGGTGTCGCTGGCTGAGCTGTGGTGTCAGCCATTTCCCCTCAGGATTATGGAGCTGATAGGGTCCTGTAGCTTGTGTCTCCCCCAGCTTGATAGACTGCCCATGCCCAGCTAGCCTATGGTTATCTCAGGGCTTTGAGTTGCAAAATGAAGCTGGTTACAGACACCTCGGAGAAAGTAGTTCTGGGAGAATACAGAAAGTGTAGAAAGGCCGAGATGTGCTCTAAGAATGTAGAAAGGGGCTGCTGGAGACATGAAGATATACTTTAGAGAATGTTCGTTCGTGCATATGGCCTGTCAGGCCAGATCCAGTCAAGATTCCCCCTGGATCTCCCAGATTCAGCATGACGGGCAACGACAGCCTGGAGAGTTTGCTTGCTCTTTGCCTCTGAACACAACTGCGTCTCCAAGAGTGTGCTGTTTCCCCTGGGTGGCCCCCTCTGGGTAGACATGGTTTTGAAATAATAACAGACTCCTGGGTACCATTTGGCTGTAAAAGCAAAAGTGCTTTATGCATGGAGCAGGAAGCCCACGGAGAAGGAAGTCCACCTGCAGGGCCTGCCTCATCCAGCCATGATTCTGAGCCATGATTGATTTGTTTAGTGCTTCTGGTTGTGAGAACAAAGTCGTAGCAGAGGAAATAAGCATAGAGCTGCCATGATTTATGAGTTTACAAGTCCGTTAGGTAAAACATTTCACCGAAAGTCCCCACCCCCTTCCATCGGAAGTTAAGTAGCGGCTGGCAGTTCAGTTGCTAAGCCTGATCTGTTGATGAATTCTTCTCCTTTAAAAGGAGAAGCTGAGAGGCCGCACACACATTCATTCAGGGAAGAACACACCTACTTGGCAGCTACATGCATTTTTACAATCACCACAAACCAGCACGGGCTTAGATGGCTGTCATATTGTCAACTTTCACCGTCCAGTTCTGTCACTATAAAATGCAAGAGCTTATATGCTGTCGCTGGGCAATCCTTGTTCATGTTGCAGAAATCAGGCATGATCCTGAAACCTTGAGATGCTGCATGGGGGATGGACCCAAGGAGCTGGGACCCAGGGCTGTCCCCAGAGTGTCCCACTGCATAGGTGGGACAGGGACTCTAAGTATAGCAACCTGTCATTTTCGTGCAATTGATATTAAAGTCATATACTTCATGTTTCAGTAGTTCCAGAAGCAGAGGTCGCCTCATAAGACAAGGTCCAATGTGAAGTTCCCCGGCGCTGCTTCTTATTTAAACATTCAAGAAAGAAGTTTTTCTTCTCCTTGGCAAGGGGATGCCTGGGCTGGAGAGACGGCTCAGCTGTTAAAGAGCACTTGCTGTTCCAGGAGAGGACTAAGTTCAGTTCCCAGCATCCACATTCAGTTCTGGGGATCCAGCACCTGCTTCTGGTCTCTGCAGGCGACTCCATGTGTGTGGTGCACATAAACACATGCAGGCAAATTACTCATAATGCATATAAATTAATTAATAATTATTTTAAAAGGAAACTGTTTCCCTTAATAGACATTATCCTGACGGCAGCTGGCCTTGCTCTCGGCTTTGCTCAGTTCTTACAGAGCTCTCCATTGGTGTACACTGATGCGGTGCATGTCCGCCAATGGGGACATGCCACAGTCGTGGAACTCCTCTTATCTTGATTGCTCATGGTCCATCTTTACCCATTTTAACCACCTTACACACCAATGAGCTTCATGCCACAAACCCCGAAGGAACAGCAGCTTCTTCACATAGGGTCAGGGTATCAAAGTTTAAACGAGGTAATTTTTCTAATTCTTAAGAGATAAAGTTTATCAGTTTGAAATCATCTCATCAAATAGAGATTTAAAAAAAATGTGCAGCTATAAGTTACCACCCCCCAAGTTCTGCTTCCCCTGCTCCCCCAGGTGTCCTGTGGGCGCTCCCCCCCCCAACCTCCTTCCCTACCCCCACCCTGGTTACTTGGAGATACCTTGTTTCCTTTCTGTAGGTTGACCGTTTTCCCAGGTTTTCTTCGGTTGTACATTTTTACACCCTTCCGGTCTGATGGGAGAAGTTATCTCATGACTTTTAATCCCCTCCTTATTACCGCAACTCATTTTACAGTCCAGCATGTTGAAGCGCGTTCCATGTGGGCTGTAGAAGAATGTGCATCCGTGCCGTAGGATGGAGCATTCCTGTGGCGTTAGCTGTGGTCACTTGTGATGTTCACATGTGTTGATTGGCTCCTGCCCTCTGTTACTGTCCATGGGTATGGGCAGGGTGTCTTGTTTGTTTGTTTGATGGGTGGAGTTGAATTATCTGTTTCCCCCTCTGATTTTGCAAGGGTTTTCGCTGTTGTTGTTTCTGTTGGAGGGGGCTCTGCTGTTATGTCCATACATGTTTATAGATGTATTGGCTCTCTTACTATAAAATACCTCTTTTACTTTAATAACCTTTTCCCTTATACGTTATTTTTGCCTGCCACTTGGGTGGCCACTCTCACGTTCTCACGGTGGCTACTCTGTGATGTAGCTTTCCAGCTTATTTGTGTATTGATGCTGAAGCGAATCTCTGTAGCTCTCCTGTGGCTGGTTGATGCTGTGGGGGTTCATTTTGTTAGTCTTTGTGCTTTGATTTGCTTTCTTAAAACCACTTATATTTGATTATCTAATCTACTAGTATTAATATTTAGTATGAGTCAAGTGTAATTAGTATATGAAATTTCTGATCCAATATATCTTCATTCAGTCTTTTTTAAATCCTCTGTGACTTTCTCCTCTTTTTTTCTTTCTTACCATCTTCTTTTTCCTTTCCTCCCTTCCTCTCCACCCCTCTGCTCCTCATAACCCTTTGGCTATAATTGAGTGCTGCTTACCTGCCTAGCAGTGTAGGAGCATTCCCAACCCTGAGCAGCCTTTTACATGGTTACACTCCCAAAGAAAGATGGCTCCCCCTGGCCCCCCTCACCCTCGGCAGCTCAACAACACAGTTCTTTTTAGTGCTGCTCTTTATTTCCTTATTCAGGGTCTTTGATCTCCGAAGAGCCTTTCATCTTCCTTAGAGGGCAATCTGCTCAAGACAGGTATTTCTGATTTTTCCATTTGTTTGGAAATGTCCAGCCCTTTGTGTTTCTGAAAAACAGTTTGCCTGGTGTTGAACTCTGGGTGGATAATCTCGTCCTCTAGTGTGTCCAGTGCTCTGTCTCTGTGGGTTCTAAAGGAGACCCGGTTCCTAATGGTGCCACTGTTGCTTTTGTGATGTGAACCATATCTTATGCTGCTTTCCTGATTGTTTTCCTTGGTCTTTCAGTAGCCTGTTTGTGATAGGTTAACTGTGACTCACAGTTAGCTCACCCTGCACAGTTCCTTACATGTGGAGTAATAAGGGATGAGTCTTGGCTTATTGTTTCTTTTGTAAACAGTTGTTCTTTTCATATTTTGCTCTTGGGCCTGGCTAGATTGGCATTCACAGCAATGCTCCAGCCTCAGCTTTCTAGGCACTCAGACTGTGGGAGCTGGCTGGCTGGCATGATTTGAATGTGCTTGACCCAGGGAGTGGCACTATTTGGAGGTGTGGCCTTGTTGGAGTAGGTATGGCCTTGTTGGAGTAGGTGTGGCCTTGTTGGAGTAGGTGTGTCACTGTGGGCTTTAAGACCCTCATCCTAGCTGCCTGGAAGTCAGTCTTCTGCTAGCAGCCTTCAGATGAAGATAGAGAACTCTCAGCTCCTCCTGCACCATGCCTGCCTGGAAGCTGCCATGTTCCTGCCTTGATGATAATGGGCTGAACCTCTGAGCCTATAAGCCAGCCCCAATTAGATGTTGTTCTTATAAGACTTGCCTTGGTCATGGTGTCTGCTCACAGCAGTCAAACCCTAACTACTGCACCAGCATACCTGGCCCACCTGGGTCTCCTCTAGCTCCCAGTCAGTATTTTTGGTGTTTTTGGTGGCTTCCTCCTAGTCTCTTGGGCTGTGGTGAGTTTTCTTCATTCGTCCCTTGTCCTTCTTTCCTCTCACTGGATAATCTTTACCTGACCTGTTCCCTAGTTCTTTCTTCTGTCTGCTTTAACTGTCACTGTCTCAGCTGGTAAGTTTCAGATTCTGTCCCTTCAGCTCAGAGTGTCCTCTGGTTAGCTCTGTCCTTTGTTACAGTCTCCATCTGGGAAGAAAGGCCTGCCGTGATTCCCTGTGACTTCTTAGGTATCCTTAGACAGAATGCACTCAGTGGCTTAATTAAACCTTTCTTAGCCCAGAGTCTTGGCTTACTCAGTAATAGTACCTTCTGATTGCATTTCTCCTCCCCTCTCCGCCCCTGCCCTCTGTCCCTTCCTACTCCCTCCCTGCTTGCTTTCCTCCCTCCCCCTCTCTCTGCCCCTCCCTTCCATCCTGGCACACTGTGTTTACTTGAGAACACTGTTTTGCCACAGTTAGGTATGGAGTCCCGTGCCCTTCAAAGTTTGTCATTGTTTTCCCTGCTCTCGGTCTTTGCTTGTTTTCGGTTTTCATGGGCCTTTCTCGCCACATTTAGTTTTCCAGTGTCTTGGCTTCCCCAGTCCCACAGCTTCTGTCCGGATGGTAATGCATGACCTCAGAGCGGCTTGCTATTGCTATAAAACTTCTTCAACTTCTTTTATTTTTAAGCCTGGATTCCACAGGGCCACACCTGAATCCGTGTCACCCTCTGGTTAGCCAGTCGTTGATCAAACATCGTCACAGGTCTTGAATCTCAGGGGATCTGCGTGAGACCTGCAAATGACAAGAAAGCCTCAGGTCTCACTTCCTGGTGGCATAGCAAGGGCTGAGGGTCGCCCAGTCTTGAGTGGGCCGCACTCTTTCCCAGGTCTTAGTAGCATATACAGATAGTCTTAGCTTGTTTTCAGTTTCTCCCATTCCACAAACATAAGAGTTTTGATGTTCTTTGCATCCACCCAATTCTTCAGATTTCCTTTAAATTCTGTACAAGGCTCATCTCTCCTGCAGTGAGAGCTATAGCAATGGGCCTTAAGGTTGCTGTTTTGGCCAATGCCACTCACTCTTCAAGCTGCGCCCTAGTACCTGAGCTGGACTTCAGCTATCTCGAGATAGCCCAGATCATGCAATGGCAGTGCCACTGGGATGCTGTAGAAGTGCCTTAGACGTTGTGACTGTGTGTGAGGCTGGCGGTAGGTTGAAGGGTATTGGGGACTGCCTGCCACTCATACGTGTTATCCTGCTGAAACGCGGAGGGATCTCTTTCCTGCTTCTGTGGCTCTGATGAGTTCTGAGGAGACTGTTGATGGGTGTGGTTTTCTTGTGTGTTTTAGTTATTGAGGAGGGCGAGTGAGATCACCCTGTGCTTGCTCTGTGCTGGAAGTCATTCTGCAGCAAGCCGCATGAGGATCTGCCTCTGAGGTGCTAGACACGCTCAGCCTGCAGCTGGTGCTTTCCACGGCTGAGGGGGGACTGGAAGAGTCTGAAGTGGTAACAGTTCATGTTACTCAGTTGCGGTTGTTTGTAGTAGGAGGTGTGGATGCACATCGGGTAAGGGAGGACTCTTCAGAGAGGTCTTGGTGCCTTGCCAGGCAGGACTGCTCATAACAAGGACATGAGGACTTCCGACCAGGGGACAGCACACAAATGAACAGTGCCTTTGCCAGATGCAAGGACTAAGTATTGCATGGTGTGTGGGGGGGTGGGGTGGGGGTGGGGCGGTGGCTTTGCCCCTGGGAAGAGGAGGGGACACAGTTTGTAGGCACTACTCCACCCTTGGTGTGCCTGTGAATACTAGCTTCAGATTATGGCTAGAGGTCAAGTGCTTTTTGTTGTTGATAATGGTTTCATAAAGACAAACAAACAGCCTTATTGATTGATTGATTGATTGATTGATTGATTGATTTAGCATGTAGGTGAGATTGAGAGTGTACCAGGTTGTTGAAGTCAGTGGACAGACAGCTCATGACAGTCAGTTCTCTCCCTGTCCCTCTGAAGGACTAGACAGATCCCTGGCAGGCAGTCACACAGATGAAGGGGCCAGTGATAAGCAACCGTGGTATCAAGTCTGTGACATCTCCACCCTGCCTGGCCAGACAGAGGCCTGGTGAGCTTTTTCTCTCACCAGCAAAGGCTCAAACAGTCCCCACTGAGCAGATACATTTAAGGCTGGTCGTGAGCATGTTTACGTAAGATTGTAGGCTTACTATCTGCTCCCCGTCTTCATTCAAGTTGACTGATTAAAAACTTGAGGAAAGGAGACTTGGCCTCTGTCACCAAAACATGCAAAAGTCCCAGCCCCTCCTTGGAAATTTGTTTTTTTTGGTTTCCGGATCTCAGAAACCACATGGTGGAGTTGTTACTGTATAGGTCTCTTGATACATTTATTTTCCCTAACAATCAAGGGATTTTAAAAAGTCAAGAAAACTTCCAGACACAACAGGAAGCAACAAGTAACAAATTTTATTAAACGTGAAGAATGAGGCAAGGGTGTAAGTGCCTCCAACAGATTGGAGTTGGGTTAGAGGGTCGGTCTGGGGGCCTTTATGGACCCAATTTTGGTAAATCTTGCGGAGAAGAGAGTAGCTGGGTCCTGGTACTGTCAGAGTAAAGGGTAGGCTCTGGAAGCTTTTGAGAGGTGGAGCAAAGACCACAGGGTGCTGTATTTGGTACATTTGAGGGAAAAGGAATCAGAGGTAACTTCAACATCTATGGCTTCGGCTGGGAGCAGAGTGGAGATCAGGTCTCAAAAGCCAAAGAACTGCTGTGGAGCAGGCTCAGAGAGGAAGCCTTTGGGGGGAACATCTTTGTCTGCAAAATTCACTTTGGAGGTTGAGGGTATCTCAGTGTCAAAGTGAGTCAAGGCTAGAGAAGGGTTGCTTTTCTGTGTGGAGGACCGGGGAAGATGAGGAAGAAGAAGCAGGGCGACTGAGGCAGGCAGGCAGTGCAAAAGGCTGTGAAGATCTTAGGCATACGTGGAGACGCGTCGATGGCATGAGTGTCCGACAGGGTCGTTACCAAACATGGCCATGCCAGCCGTGCCAGCCGGAACCCCACACGGTGCCCATGGGCCTGACCTGCTGTTTTTCAGAGTGGAATGGCAGTCATTTAAATATTATGAGAAAAAGGAATGCCAGGCAGGGAGAGAAGGATAAGGAATTCATTTGGGCACAGAACTGGGCAAGAGGCAATGCCCAGCTACTGCTGGAAATGGCAAGGGTGCTTGGGGGTGCCCCTGCCCCAAGTGCTGGCTGGTGGGGGCTGGGCTTTCTGGCAGTGACATCCAGAAGCAAGCATCCAAAGGTGCGGTAAGGATGTTGCTCTCTCCAGCAGGTTGTGGCGGCTAGTAAGACAATCAGTTAGCTGCAAGGACTGCTCTGCTTCCCAGGACATGGAGGCTTTCCTGTCTGTCCAAGCCTGTCTCTCATCTAAGTCACTTGAAGCCAATATTAATATTATAAAGGCTTCTTTTGAGACAGTTGAGACCACCCCAAAGGGGAATGACAATGGTCAGGTGTTGAAAGTCCCTCACCCCCAAGCAGGAATCACACCTGTTTCTCTTCTCCCAGGCAAATCCAAATAAGGACCTAAGTGAGGTGGCTCATGTGGCAAGCCAGAATTAGAATCTCAACAACCCTTCTCACAGGGATGGGGCCAACCCCAGAGACTTTGTCAGACCCTAAGCAGAGGCCTTAAGCTGAGCAGACACTTGCTGCCTCTCAACCAAGCTCAGGCTGTGGCAGTCAGGGCCTGACCTCTGCACGGTTGAAGGCCTAGTTTGCCTGAGCTAACTCGGAGTGGGAATTCTTTCCATGTAAGGCGCTGATGGACCGTGTTCAGAGAGTTGCTCCCCTTGCCTTGTTTTACTGGTCAGAGATTGATTGTCCTGGTAAAGCCTTTGGGTCTTGTCTTGGTCCTGCCATTTCTGCACCCAAGAACTCAGCTCCAGTAATGTATTCTGGATAAATAACGATACCCATTAGTTTGAACTGTGTCAACACCAAATATTCGTGTCTGTGAATCCTCACCTCTGGGTCTCTGAACTTGGACTTAGATTCAGAAATAGGCTCTCTGCATCTGAGCTGAAGCTAAAATGAGCTCGCAGGGCGGTCCCTCCCTTATCAAGAATGTCCTTTAAGAAGGTGAAACGCGACCGCAGAGATATACTTAGGAAAAGGAGAGATGATGTCATGAGACAAAAAGCGAAGAAAGACCCCTGTGAACCGCAGAGAATGGATAGGAGCAGAATCAGCAGAAACCACTATTCTTAGCCAGGTATGGGGGGGTACATTGCGTGTAACCCCAGCATCTGGGCAGTGGAAACAGTAGGAAGTTCCAGGCTAGCCTGAGTCACTTAGTAACATCTTGCCTCAGACATGAACAAAAAGCAGGAGCGGCCACAGGACTTGGGCTTCATTGCGGCTTCTTGGGATGATTAATACAGGAACCTCTCTTAGAACAATTCTTTTATCTTTATGTGTTTGTGCGTCTGTGCATGTGAGTGCAGGTACTCATGAGAAGGCCAGGAGGAGACGTTACACCCCTGGAGCTGGAGTTACAGGCAGTTGTGGGCCATTCTATGTGGGTGCCGAGAACCACGCTTGGTAACTCTGCCAGGGCAACACATGCTGGTAACTACCATGCCATCTCTCCAGCTTCTACAGGAACAACTTTTTAAAAGTCATTGATGCTGAATGGGATGGAACATGTCTTTAATCTCAGCACTTGGGAGGCACAGGTGGATGGGTCTCTGTGAGTTGGAAGTCATTCTGGTCTGCATACCAAGTTCTAGGCCAGCTGAGGTGAGATAGTGAACTCTGTCTTGGTGATGACGATGACGTGATGGTTATATATGATGCTACCATATCAGATGCTTACCCTTGGAGAGTTTTCAGAATCAGGCTGTGGTGGTCAAAGCATCTTGAGCCTGATAGGCTGAAGATTCTGAGGAGAGAGGTGCCATCTGTCTACCAGGCAGGCCACCGATTCCTAGTAAAACTCCACCAAGACTGATGCCTTCAGCTGGCTCCACCTGTCACCTTAGCCTTAAGACCCCATTTAGCAAATGAAGGAATGCTCTTTCCACGGGACAGGTTTAATTGCTTGATTTTCAGCCTTCTTGGTATTATTATTTTTTTTAATATCTTTCTCCACCTTTAATTAAAATTTCCCAGAGATTGGAAGGGGGAAGTTGACGACGACGATTCTCATTTTCAAAAGATTTTTCAGTGAAAACCCAATGAGGAGACACGAGTGGGCAGTAGCCAGCCTACATTCTGTTGTGCTTTTCCCGATGACTCTGGAGCGGAAACCCACGGCACAAAACAGCAGGCCCCAGAGCCCGTGTCCCTGTGATGGGTGGAGTCACACCTTCCTCGATCATTAGGTGAGGCATGTCTGGCCAGTCCCCTTGCCTCTAACTGCCAGAAACCAGAGTGTCAAGAAGAGAGAAAGTTCATGAAAGGCCCCAATTCAGCAGCTCTTGGGGCCTCTCTCCCCTCAGCCAAATACTTGCTGGGCCCCTGACAGTAGGCTTTTGTTGGGGGCTCAGGGATGTGAGAGGCAGAAGGTAGGAAAAAAAAAAACGTTATAAAAACAAAATTCAAGGGATTTGGGCTAGTGTGTGGACTTGTTGGGAGTTCAGTATGTTTGCTGTAGAAGCAGGGCCAAAGCCAACGCCAAGAGGACAAGAGACCTGGTTATCTGTCTTCAGGTGGCTGAGTTTCGGATCATATTTCTAAAGCGGGGTTAAGAAACCTTTTAAGGAATATAGGACCAGAGGCTAATATTTATCCAACTTAGAGTTAGGCATAACGAAAATAAAACATTACAAACTGTTAAGACCCTCACCAGTTAGATACTGACAGCTCCCTACCAGTGCTGTGTGGGCTCCCAGCTGGCAGTGAAATCTCAGGGTGTCACACTTAATAAGTGTTCCTGGAAACATGGTCCCCAGCCACCCACCTTCCCAAGACTTTGGACCTTGTTCATTTGAGATCTTAACTCTTGCATTCCCAGCTCTGTGCACATTTTTGGATGGTTACGTTTGTTGTTGTTGAAATAGTATCACTTTGCCACAGGTCACGGGGCTGAATTTCCACACAAGTTAGCTCATCATAGGACCTATCCTAGTTCTCTTAAGAGGCTTGCTGGCGCACAGTCTCTCTACAGATTCCTTTCTCGAATCTTGGAAATTACCTCTTATAAACCCCTTCGCTAATTAAACAGAGCCAGCTTTGAAATGGGAGCGATCTCTGCAGGCAGCCTCTAATTACATCACAGAGGGCGCACTGACTCAGGTCACCAGGTGAGGAGATTCCTAGATGAAAAGCGGGACAACAAAACGCGCTGAAAAGAAACACAAACAAAATCTGGACCTGCACCATGAATCCAAGTCCAAGGGTATAGGTTGAACTTCATTAGCAAATTCCTGCCTCGTTTGTCTTTGCTCTTAATGAGAGCTAGAGGCAAGGAGGAAAAAGGAGCCTGAGAATCTCTCATCGGTGCTGTCAATCAAAGTGCCATGGGAGAGGCCACATTGAATGAAGGCTTGCTAAAGACTGCTGCTCTACTGGAAGGCAGTGTTCATTTATTCAAACTTCACACACTGCACTCCCCTGTGTGAAACAACACGCTCGCTACAGGTGTCCTCTGTGATGGCAGGGTTCCTTCTCCCTTCGGTCATTGTAGAGATAGTAATTTGTACCGCCCCCAATACAAAGGACATTCACTGCTAATGTGTCCCCCAAATATGCCACAGTCTCCTGCCTGAAAACTGCTGCCACCAAGCCAGAGGCAGGCAGGGTGGGGTCTGGCTAAAACCCTCAACAGTTCCCTGAATGATTTGTTTCACCGTTTTTGTTGGAGTGTCCTGTAATTAGTAATATATAAACCCATACGTCTGGGCCATGTCCTGCTTTCAGGGCTCACATCCTTAGATTCGTTTCCAGGAATGCTACCACAGAGAAGGTAAGATGTTGGGAGCCAGGATGCTCCAGACAGCTCTCTTGACCTGTGAGGATGGAATGATGAGGAAGTTTGTAGCAAATTTCAGGTAGTACCCTCATGTTCCACACACCCGTCCCTCCCAGCCCACAGATCATTGGCATTTGTCACAAAATATGGATATGTTGTTTGGTTGGGTTTGGGGCTTCTTTTGAGCCAGGGTCACATTATACAAATTAGTCTGGCCTAGAACTCCCAGCAGCCTTTCCTCAGCCTCCAAAGTTCTGGCATGCCAGACATGCGTCACAGTGCCTGACTTACATGTGACTCATTAGAAAAATGGCGTGTGTGTGTGTGTGTGTGTGTGTGTGTGTGTGTGTCCCTGTACGTGAGTCTGCACAGATGAGTACAGGTGCCCTCAGAAGCTAGAAGAGGGTGTTGGATTCTCTGTGTGCCTATATGTGTGTGTGTGTGTGTGTGTGTGTGTGTGTGCGTGCATGTGCCAGTATGTACACGCGTATATGCACCACATGTGTTTACAATGCTTGAGGAAGCCATTAAAAGGTGCTGGATCCCCTGGAGCTAGAATTGCATACAGTTGTGAGGAGTTGTGAGGTACCATGTTGGTGCTGGGAATTGAGCCCAGATCTAGACAAACGAGTGCTTTGCTCCACTCAGCATATGTCTAGTTCCAAAGGATGAAAGTTCTCAGCTGAGGTGTGGAGACATATGGACAACAGCATCCCCTGGCCTGGATTTCTGTACTGAATACAAAGATGAGCACCAATGCTCATCCCTTACCATCTCCAAAACCAATGCAGTGTGGCCAACTGGACCAGGATTCGGCCACCATGCACTCTTCCTCCCTGGTGGACTGGACTTCCAAATGGAGCTAAAAGTGAGCCTTACGTTGCTCTCCTTTGGTATTTATTCCCAACGATGAGTGGAATGATGAATATATCACCCTTCCAGCCATGTCTAACCAAGTAACAGGACACAGGCCACCAGCCATGTCCACTCAAGTAACAGGGGCACAGGCCACCAGCCGTGTTCACCCAAGTAACAGGACACAGGCTACCAGCCATGTTCACTCAAGTAACAGGGGCACAGGCCACCAGCCGTGTTCACCCAAGTAACAGGACACAGGCCACCATTCATGTCACTCATATGACAGGGCACAGGTCATGTTCCACAACCTTGCCAGCTGGCTGGGGACAGAATCCTGGAACAGCACAGACTCGCATTACTTTTGATGCAAAGACTGAAAAGTCGCTCTTATACAGATCGCCCTTATCTGAGGTGGATATCTTCCAAGACCCCCCCAAGGAATGCCTGAAACCACAGATGATATCAAGGCTCTTTTGTAGAGAGTGTTTGTTCCCATGTACAGACCTGTGAAAATGTTCAGTTTATAAACTAGGTACGGGGAGAGGTTAATGCTAGCAACTGGTAATAAGGTGGGCAGCTGTAGCGATCACAGTAGTGTGGTAGAATCGTGCATAGAGTCTCTTGCATGTTATCTTATCCCTACGATAGTAACTCATCTGGTGCTAATATGACGTGGTCCCTTGTCTACATGGTAAGATATGGTGAGGGAATGGGAAGGCACTGTGACTTAGCATGTTCCAGAGGCAGCCAGTATGGTGACTGATCCTTCCATAACCAAGTGACAGCAGGGACACACTGACTCGGGAATGCTTTCTTTCTGATAGTGCAAGAACGCTGGTCACAGCTGCTCATGATTTAAAATGTATGAGAGGTTCCAGTGGACAATGTTTGTGTGATAGTTTTATAACTTGTTGACTCTAGGTGACCTGGACTGCAGAACTCAACATTGAAAAGAAAGGGAGACTGCTATACTCAGGGCGGGCATGTGGGAGCATTTACTGGCACAAGGACTGTGGCCAACTGCCAGCTAAACTGGGCCAGCAGAAGTGATAATGTGAGCCGTTGTGTTAGGAGTTGACAGAACGCGACTGGGCTGCGAGCAGAGACTGTCTGTTATGTGGCCGTGAGGTGGAGGGGGTGGGGAGGAAGAGTGACAGGTGACATTTGTTCTCTGAGTCACAGCTGCTAGGCACCCCTAGCCTCCTGTCTGGTCAGTTTCCCACCTCTTCTGCAGCAGGAGTGTGGCTGTGTTTAGACTCCACCACAGGGGCATGTCTGCCATCAGTCTCACCCACCTTTCACCAGCGATCTCGGTCACTGTGAGACCATGTCAGCTTGCATTTTTCTATCCTGGAGCCTTCTGGGGTGTCATCCACATGCACTCCACCACACCGTTTGTGTGTGGACAATTTTGACACACCAGCTGAGCCATCATTTGCACACACAACCGTGCAGAACAGGGGGCCTTTCTCTCTTTTCTTTTCTTTTCTTTTCTTTTCTTTTCTTTTCTTTTCTTTTCTTTTCTTTTCTTTTTTCTTTTCTTTTTAAAGATGTAATTAATTAATTAATTAATGTGAGTATGATGTTGCTGTACAGATGGCTGTTGAGTCTTCCTGTGGTTGTTGGGAATTGAATTTTTAGGACCTCTGCTCGCTCCGGTGGTCCCACTCGTTCAGTCCCCGCATGCTCTGTCCCAAAGATTTATTTATTATTATACATAAGTACACTGTAGCTGACTTCAGATGCATCAGAAGAGGGCATCAGATCACAGGGTGGTTGTGAGCCACCATGTGGTTGCTGGGATTTGAACTCAGGACCTTCAGGAGAGCAGTCAATGCCTTACCCACTGAGCCGTCTCACCAGCCCCCTTTTCCCTTTCTTTTCCATTTTACTTCTGGAGGCTATAACTGTGTTTGTATGTAGTATCCCATGTAGGGAATGTATAGAGGGGGCTTAGCAGTGATGCTTGCCGGGGTCAGGGGAAGCTGGGATGAGGGTGTCTGATAATGGGATCAATGTTTCTCCGTGGCGGTGATGTGGGGTGGGTGATGGATAGTGTCGAATTTGATCATGATTATGGTTTCTTTTGAAAAAGCTACTAAACGCTACCAATAAAATACATCACATTTTATTGTATATGACATATCTTAGTTGGAAAGAATCACCTGGTATGTATTCACTCTAGAAAAAATAATTAAAGCTATTCAGAGTAGCAACAATATTGGGTTTGGGTATGGAGGTAGAGTCTGGGTGGTTTGTGTGTGTGTGTTCATTCAAGGTTTACTTCATATTACACCTAGCCATTTTTTAAGGCCAAGAAAGGTCCTGTTGGGCCCTGATTACATTTCTCCTATCATCTAGTTCACCTCTGTCCCTATCCCATTTTTCTTATCAGTTTCAGGAAGCCATAGTGCCCTGAACCAGTCCAGTTCTGCTGAAATGAATGCTGTCATTAGGAGGACCCCAGGGTCTGAATATCTTGAAATACTGGCTACTTGTAGCTGCAGAGGAAACAGAATCCCTGAACCCTCTCCCATTCAAGTCCCAGGGCTGTGTGTGTGTGTGTGTGTGTGTGTGTGTAGGGGAGTGTCTGTATCAGCATACCAGATCACTCACCTAGTTCTCTAATCATAGCGTATCATGTCGATGATACGTTAGTTTACTTAGAAGTCCTTGTTGACTTAGCACACGAAGTCAGAAGGAACAAGAGTCAAACCCCAATGTACGGCAGAAAACACTCCCTGTGAGATGCCACCCTTGAGTGTCAAGCGTGACTTTGCTCTCACGTGCCAGCCACCACTCTGCAGGTGGCATCCACTCCGGAACACATCTCTGCCTCCCCATCCAAAGTTAACCAAGAGGAAGCTGGGCTTCCCCACTGGCGGCATGGGGCACCTGGGCACAAGGCTGTCGTTTTGGTTCAGGGTGGATACTTATTTGACTGCTTCACACCGTTTGTGGACTTCTGGGCAGCCAGTGACTTTTATGCTTCTCTCATTGTGTGTGTACACAGCACCAGTGTGTTTGATTCCACGCGGCCTCTCTATGCCTACACGGTGCTGAGTGACAACCTGAGGAGCGTGCCAGTTTGAAACATCAAGCTGAAGTGCCTTTCTCAGGCAGACGTTTGTTAGCAGCCTCGCATATCTCCTGCCTTGCCTTTTTGAAAAATTGTGTCTGTGCTAATGCATTACCTGTTGCCTTACGTGGAAACCAGTGACCAAACCTTGACCATCCACCTTAATGCTTATGAAGGGGTCTCTCACTGGCCTGGAACTCCCCAAATAGACAAAGGTGGGTGGCCAGCGAGCCCCAGGGACCTGCTGTCCCTGTTACTCTAGCACTGAGATTATAAGTATTCTGTTTATTCAATAGGCAAAGTAGCCACAGGATATTGGCTTCTGGGAATGCATTTTTTTTTTTAAGTGTGGATTATGCGGATTGAGTTCTGCTGAATTGATAAAGTGCCCCATCTTGGCTTTCATGACAACTTCTTCCCTAACTCAGCACTTGCTGGCCTCCAGCTGTTCTGAGATCAGGGTGCCTGCCGTTGGTCCAGAGAGGTCCATCTGATTGCCCCGGGGATATGTAGGGCTCGGGAGAGGTTTAAAGAATTAAAACATTAGTTTCCAACTGATATTTTATGAAGAGTGGTGTGGGTGAGTTTAACCAGGAAGGGTGGGAAAACAGAGTTAGAAAATGAGAGCGGTCAGACTCAAGTCTGCCATGCAGGTGGGGAGGAGACAGGCCAGGGGCACCACAGTTGGACATGGATTTTGGGATCCCTGTGGTGTGGAGGCCACCGTGCAAACAGAGATACTTGAACAAGCTTAGAACCAGCTTAGAGACCCGTGCCTTCAAGAGTAAGTGAGCTGAAGAACCTGGTCCCTGGGTATGCCTTAAAAATCACAGCTGGATCTTTAGTTCACCAGGCAAGACTTCCTTTGAGGAAGTCTCTGAAGTGAGGCTGTTTGGGTAATTCTTGGCTCCCATATGAACCAGAAGTCACCCGATACTGAATTATAAACTTTGATATTTTAATAGTTTGTTGTTGTTGTGGTTGTTGTTGTTGCTGGGATAAAACACCATGGCTAAACGCATCTCATGGAAGAATGAGTTTATTTGGGCTCATGGTTCCAGAAGGAGAGTCTATAATGGCAGGGAGGCGGGGTACAGGAGGCGTGGCAACAGGCTGCTAGAGCAGGAAGCCAAGCAATCACATCTTTCACCACCAACATGAAGCGTATAAAGCAATCTGGAAATGGAACAAGGCTCTGAAAGCCTGTCTGTTCCCCGTGGCATACTTCAGACATACTTCCTTGAGCTAGGCTGCCTCCCAAAGGTTCTGTGACCCTTCCTAAACAGCAGCGCCTGCTGGAGACCAAGCATTCCAAGCATCACGGGGAGGTGGGGAGGTGCACATCTTGAATTGTAAGTGAAAGGAGCGGTCTTTACCATTCGGATGACAGTGCCCTGTAGGGTTGGCAATGTTCAGGGTCATGCTGACATCGATTTTCTTCTCCCTCAACCGAAACTGTGTCTCTACCAAATACTGCCCCCCCCCCATTTCTGTCACACCAGAACCTGCCACCCACCATTCTTCCTTGTCTCTGTGACTCTAGCAACTCTAGGGACCTCAGATGAGGGCAGTCACACTGGGTTCGCTGTTTTGTGCCCAGCCTGTCCAACTTACAACAGTGTCCTCAAGAATCACAGCATAAATAGCAAGTGTCGTGCTCCCCCTATTTAGATGGGTATGTTGGCCAGTCTTTTGGTGTTTTAAATCCAGGTCTGAGTGGGAGGTGCAGGTCACCCCAAACTTCATCATGCGTTACCCTCAGCCAGCAGGAGCCTGTTGAACCCTGGGCCCTGGGTGAAGGCTGGAAGAAAATGTGATAGGTTAGGTAGCTGTTGGGAATTGGGAGGTGGGTATGTGAGAGCTTCTTGTGGCTTCCTGGTTTGGTAGTGCACCTGCCCCTCCCTCAACTGAGTGACAGTGAGCCCCTTACTATCCATATATGGAGATGTGCCCAAATCCACGCTTGTTTTCCCTGTTCCAATGCAGTGGGTGGCTATTCCCACTGGCATGTTCTGTGCTCTCTGGGTAGATGGCTGTTCTATCAGAGGTAGTATTCAACTGTCCTTGTAAAGAACACATTTCGGTCATTTACGGCTGTAAGACTGTCACATCAGGTCTGGGGACATGGGGGATGAGTTACTTAAGAAAGTTCTAATTCCCAGAGCCTGATGTGGTGACACACACCAGTCCTCCTACCTGGAAAGTAGAGGCAGGAGGATCAGTTCAAGGTTGTCTTTGGTTACATACTGAGTTTGAGGCCAGCCTGGGATGTATGAGGGAGACAAAAGGTGTGTGGGGGTGGGGGTGGGGTGGGCGGTGGGCGGTGGGGATGTTCTGCATTTTTCTCTTAATGATCTAGAACTTCCATCCATCTTAGCTCAGAATCCTTCATTTTAGTAACCAGTCCTCTCCTTTCTTTGTCTTTCATTTTCTCTTGTTCCCTCTCCTGTCCCTCTCCTGCCTGGTGACATGGAGGGCTTCTTTCCCAAGTGCTACTGGTCTGTGCTGCTTTGGGGATAAGGCCATAGAATCTTCTAAGGAACTTGCTGATGCTGGGCAAGCTTGCTCTCACAGCCTCTGCCGCGGTGGAAAGCCACATCTCATGTGTGTGCTCTTGCTTCCAGGTGAAGTGGAGGATTCAGAGGCCATCGACACCTTGGGACAACTTGATGGACCGGACAGCCCGCTTCCTACTCTGAAAGGTAAGATAGAAAAACAGCTGCTGCTGTGGTCACTACAGAGAATCACAGGGTGGCTGCTTCGCCCTTGTCCCTGGGGGGCTGGACCTGCCCGATCAAGCAGATGATGGGGGTTCCCTAGTCTGTGGCTGGTCCATTGCTGGACAGGTGAGATCCGTACATGAAGTCTTTTTTCTACCCCCAGGAAAGACTTTGGGAGTTGATGAGGCTTATTGGAATCCAGCAGAGAAGCTGTGGGCAATGCAGCCGGCTGGGGAGGACTTTAAGGACCTTGTGCTCAGAGGGCCTGAGCAAAGCCTTGGCGGCCGGCCTTGCATCTTGGCCCTTTGTTAAACAGCTGCTAACAACCATCTCTCCCCCATATTTAGTCCTCTTAATGAAATAGTCATGTGGTGGTGTCTCAGAGGATGGCACTGCTCTGTGCTGTCATCTGAAGGAGCATTCTGTGTCTCCTTGTGGTGGCTTCTGGGTGTCCTGGAAGTTTTCTGTCGGCACCTTGCTCACCTACCATATCTCATCGGCGTTATACGTGTACCTTATTGACAGAACAAGGGAGACCAAACGGTCTACTTCCTTGGAGAAGTAATACCTTCTTTTCGGAAATACAACCCCCCCCCCCCCCAATTATTGCCATCAATATACTTGTTGATGTGGGCCATCTTCTGGAACATTCTTCATTCTCTAGGACTGTTTTCTAACTGGGCAAGCAAGAAAAGGTTTGATTAGAGGTCTCACGTAGAGAAGCTTAGGGAATGAGCTGTGAGCCTCATTTGTAGGGCGTGTAGTGCTTAGCATTTCTGCTGATACCGTCTTCCATCTGGTTCGCATCCAGTAGCCAGGCAGAAGCTCGAACCTGCCAGACGGAGCGTTTATTAACACAGCATGTCCTGCAACACCAGACAGATGCCTGGGGAATGGCAGGACAGGTGGTGCCACCTGTCCTCCATCTGTCCTCGGCAAGCATGGAGGGCCATGCAGAGGACCGGTTTCAGCATCAGAATAATTCACCATCACACTTTAACAGTGAAGCTGCCCCATCAAAGAGGGTGAGGGCACTGGCAGGAGCCTTGTGGCCACGAGCTAGGACCACTCCTTGATGCCAGGCCCTTTCCACTCAGGGTGGGAGCAAAATTGAATAAAATCCATGCAGATCCATCGATATTCAGAGCTATTGCCGACTATCGCCGTGAGACCTGTTATGGAGGAACAAGGAGACCAGACGTGATGGATACAAGCTATGATGTTCAGCTGCAGGTTCTTTTGTGTGTGAGTGTGTTGGGCATAGTGTTCACTTGTGTGTGCACTCTTGTGTGCAGTTGCTCATGGAGGCTGGAGGTCAGTCTCAGCTCCTCTGTGACTTTCCATTTTGATTTTTGACAAGGTCCTGTGGATCCTGGAGGTCGCCAGCGTGGCTAGGCGAGCCTCAGAGGTGGGCTCTCGCCACTTCTCTATAGCAGGGATTACAGCTGTGTACTTTGTGTTTGGGTTCTGGGGAGAGAAATTAGGTCCTTCTGCTTTACCAGCTGAGCATCTCCCCACTTCCACCTCCAAGAACTAGTCTACACTACAGAATGTGTAGACTGATTGTTAGTTTCTGACCCTGTCATAGGCTAGTGCGACACTCCCCAGAAGGTCAGGCCCTAGAGATCAGGCCAACTCTTAAGAGTTGCCTGACTTATCTGTGTGGATATGACTTGGGCCCTGCTGCTGCCCACCAGTAGGTGATTCTTGACAAGGAACATTGAGGGAAGTCTCTGGTGGACAGAACTGTCCCCAGAACAATGGAATTTCAATTGGGTGGAGTGACCATAGCCCCCATCTTTCTGCTGTTACCTCAGGAGACATAGACCCCAGTACTTCGTCTTTGCCGGGGTCCACTCTGAGTGTTTCTGTGTCACGCACAGGCGCCTTGTCTGCGTGGGCAGAAAACACCTTGGATTGGGTTCGTACTGAAGAGCTAAACTTCCTAAAATAGAGATGAGCTGCAAGAAAGAATATCATTTATTAATTACACGCGGGAGAATCCAACCCTCTCCCGCATGTCGCATTGTCTCTCAATGTCGCATTGTCTCAATCTATGTCTCAATATGCATGCGCGGGTCCGGTCCTCAGCGGAGCTGTGTCCAGAAGGCGGGTCCAAACGAGTAGGCGGTGACGATTGGTCTGGGTGACGAGTGGGCGTTGACAGTGGGCGGTCTGAGGACGCTGTATTCCGGCTGATCCGGGGAGCAACTCTTAGCGCTATCTGTAAGGGGCGCAATACAATGCTTAGAGGGAGTTTCCAGTGGAGGCGGGTGAGACCCAACACCACTCCACACAGCAATAGGCTGTTCATGTCTGTCTGTCCCAGTGCATGTGTGCCTGTCCATTTAAGAGGAGGTGGGTGTCAACTGTTTGTAGGTCTGTTATCCCCCCATATTCCTTCTTCTTCATCTTCAGATCTTCAGGCCCTATGCTGAGGGACCCAATATGTGGAAAGCTGAGTGAAGCTTGTAACAGAGCTTCTCTTACTGGGACATAGCCTATCGTGGCAGATCGTGGCAGAGATACAATCTCTGAGTTCTGGACATTCAAAATCCAGATGCTAGCAGGGGTGGCTCCTCCTGAGGCATAGAGGTGCCTCTGCCCGTTGCCTCCCTGAACTTTGGGAGTTGCAGGTGGCCTTTGGCATCCCTTGGCACTTCTTATCTTGGGGTAACATTGTTCCGGCTTCTGACACTTTTCCTGTATGCGTTTGTCCATATTCACACCTGCTTAGCAGGACCCTGGCCATTGCTTGTGAGCCCACTCTATTTGTCCTAAGTTGAAAGGATACACAATGATCCCGAGTCAGAGAAGACCCCACCCACCGTTACCTGGAGTCAGAACTCAGCGTTAAGATTTGGGGAATGGACTCAGGCTATAGTTAAGATGAAGAGTGTTTCCCCAGCATTCACTGAGTCCTGAGTTCGAGCTCCAGGGCTGCATAAATTGGACAGGGGGTTCCATACCTGTAATCCCAGCATTTGGGAGGTAGAGGCAAGAGGAGCAGAAATTCAAGGCCATTCTTAGCTACATATGTGATTCACAGGAACATCAGCCTGCATTAGGGACTCACTCTTCTGTGTAAAACACACACACACACACACACACACACACACTGAGTGAAGTAAAACACCAGCCGAACACAATTGAGTGGCCTCTTTCTCTCAGGTTCGTGTGTGTGTGTGTGTGTGTGTGTGTGTGTGTGTGTGTGTGAAAGAGGAGAGAGAGAGCCTGCTTACATGTTTTCGCGTGCTCGGATTGCAAGCACACGCCTCCACACCTCCTACTAGGGGGGTTGGCTGGAACTCGCCTCTTGCTTTCAGAGCAAGCACTTCCCTGACAAAGCTCTCTCACCCCCCACCCCCCATCATCTGCCTTCTTATTTTCCCCAGGGTTTCTCATCCCCTCCTCTTCCCTCCATTTCCAGCTGTGGCTCTGTGCACTCTGCACAGGGAAGCCTGAACCCAGGCCCCTGCTCTGGCCTCCGGCTGGTTTATTGACCTGTAAATATTTTCCTCTGAAGCAGGCAGCTTTACCTCCCTCCTGCGACCCTCAGGGTCTCCTTTTCACTTGCCCCCTCCAGGAAATTGTCTGTTTTGTTTCCCACTGACCGAAACCCCATGACCTTGTGACCCCAGGCCCAGAAAGCTTTCTTTATTTCCTTTCCTACACCAGGTTGCCCTGATCAGGAAGACAGTTGGGGGAGGTGGCGGGGGTGGGGGGGTGGAGGTCCTAAGTCATTTGACAACACAGGTGACCCGTCTGGGTACTTGATTGGGTTATAAAAATCATTAATCATTGATCTGTGTGCAATTGGGCAGATGGGCGCCATTTTCTGGCAATGGGAGACTCCTTTAGCCTCTGGGATCTCTTAATGTCTTGCCTCAGCCCCTGCATAGAGCTGACCAGGCCACTGCAGAGATCAAGGTTTGCATGGGCAGTTAAGGTTGTCTCATGCAGAAGGGGAATTCATATGGATGAATTGAAGTGGGGAATTTCTGTTCCTATCCGTGCCATCGAAGGCCTGTGCCAGCCAGGTCTTCAATGAAATCCCCCAATCTGTGCTGCCTGGGTACTTATATAACCTGATCCGTTGTCTAGAGAGGTTTGAGGCTGCTCAAAGGAATGTCTGAGAGCTAACGGAGAGCTTAGAAAGTGATCCGTGCGAGCCTTATATTTCGCTGAGAGGGTAACTGGCCGGCTGCAGATTCAACCCCGAGGGGGAGGGGTTTGGTGCACAGTCTCCAGGGAACTTGCTTTCAGGTTTGGCCTCAGGAGAATCAATGATGGAGAGAATGGTGTGCCAAGCTAACTTGGCAGCTCTCTCGGGTCAGTGATACGCACGTGCTTGGTAAAAATATTAGGTAACGATGTAAATGCTTTGGCAAACATACAAGCAAAATGGAGCAATGCCCAGGAGCCAGAAAGAGAAAGGAAGGGATTAAAAGGAACAGCCCTGGTATGCCAGGACAGAGGCTGTTCTAAGCAGCCTCTACATTTGCAGCCTTGGAGAACAATCCAACCTTCCTGGTTCCTCATGTTCAAGAGTCCCATGAAAGGGAATTGAATTCTAGGCACCCGTTGAAGAGTGGGGTGGCCCTGTGGCCATGCTGCAGACTTGATAAGTCTGGATTTCAGAACAGACACCAGTAGGATGTAGGGGTCCTGGCCAAAGAGCAGCTAGAAATGTCTAAGGCAAAACATTTGGAGTGGAACAACTGCAGAAAGTAGACACCATGGAGGAGAGCGCCCAGGGTTAGAAGATCCAGACAGAGAATAAGTGTTCAGTGTTTCCTTCTGGTACTAGGAACTGGATAGCACACGTTTCCTTTTGGGGAGAAGTGATGGGCCAGGATAAAAATCAAGTGAGCTTTTAATAAAATAAAGGAATGTCCATGTGTCTTAGTTAGGATTTTACTGCTGTGAACAGACACCATGACCAAGGCAACTCTTATAAAAACATTTAATTGGGGCTGGCTTACAGGTTCAGAGGTTCAGTCCTTTGTCATCAAGGTGGGAGCATGGCAGCATCCAGGCAGGCATGGTTGCAGGAGGAGCTGAGAGTTCTACATCTTCATCAGAAGGCTCCTAGGAGAATACTGACTTCCAGGCAGCTAGGATGAGGGTCTTAAAGCCCACCCCCCACAGTGACACACCTACTCCAACAAGGCCACACCTCCTAATAGTGCCACTCCCTGGATCAAGCACATTCAAACCATGACATTCCACTCCTTGGCCCCTGTAGACTTGTTTAAACACATGCCTATGGGACCCATACCTAGCCATAGCAAAAAGTACCTTTAGCGCAACTTCCAAAGTCCCCATTGTCTATAGCAACATCAACAATGTTAAAAGTCCAACGTTTAAAGTCTCTTCTGAGATCTATCCAATCACTTAACTGTAATCCCCAAATCAAGACAGGAACCAGCTGGACAGACTCCAAACTCTGCATCGCCATGTCTAATGTCAAAACAGTTTTCAGATCTCCAACTTCTTTTTGATCTTTGTTGACTACAGCAAACTTCTTTTCCTGGGCTGGTTCCACTCCCTGTTGGTAGCAGCATTCCTCAGGAGATATCCTATGGCTCTGGCATCTCAAAAATCTTGGAGTCTCCACGGCAACTTCAGTGTTACAGCTTCTTGTTTCAGTGTCAGGGATCTACACATGATATCCTGGCCTTGTCCAAAGGGCTGGCGTTACTTTTCCAGCTCTGCCCTCTGTGGTACTCTAAACTCAGGTTGATCCAATCTGTTGCTGCTGCTGCTGCTGCTGTTCTTGGTGATCATCCCTTGGAACTGGCATCTCCAATACACTGAGGTCTTCTGCTGCAACTACGCTTCACCAGTAGCCTCTCATCGGCTCTCTTCATGGTGCCAAGCCTCAACTTCTTTTCAAGATCCCTTCAGTCTTGGGTTGTCAACTAGAACTGAGGCTGTACCTTCACCCATGACCTTCCATGACTTCTTATAGTTGCAAGCCTCAGCTGTTCTTCATGACCCCCTCATGCCTTCACAACCAGTACCACCTGAGTGATTCTTACACATTACCAAGCCCAGCTGCATTATGAGGTACAGCCTTGGCTATCTCTGAAACACAGCTTCTTTGTGCTCTCAGAAAACACTTCCCTGAAGATTTCACCTCAGTGGTGTTGGTCTCTTCTTAATCACTGCTAATTTCTTAGCTTTAGCTAATCAGCAGCAATTGTCCCAGTAGTTCCTTCTGTTTTTCACTCTGTAGCCAGAGCTCCCTTATTCTATTACCAGCTTTCTGTTTTCCAACTCCCTCACTGCCTAAGCTTGGTTTTCCTGGAACTTGTTCTGTAGACTGATCTTGAACTCAGAGAGCTGCATGGCTCTGTCTCCTGTCTTGCTGGGATTAAAGGTGTGTACCACCATGCCTGGATTTAAGCGTTTCTTCACCCAGTACCTGTTTTGTTTGTTTTGTTTTGTTTTGTTTGTTTGTTTTTCCCCAGGTTAGCCTTGAACTCAAGAGATCTGTTTGGCTTTGTCTTCTGGGATTGAAGGTATATACCACCATGCCTGGATCTAAATTTACCTGGATGGGATCTGACCCCCAAATCCCTTGATCTGTTATCGCCTAGAACAGCTCCATTTCACTTCCTGGTGCCCTTTTAATACTTGAACCATATATTTTATATTTTTCCTTTCTAAGCCTGCTGTGCTTGCTCAAAATGGTCTTTGCGAGACTTAACCGGAGAACGAAGTCTCTCTTGGACTTTTTTGAGATTTCCTTTGTCAATGCAATTAATATAAGTCTCTTTCCCTTAGCCTCAGGCAGACTCTTCAGACAATGGCAAAAAGCAGCCACATTCTTCACCAAAATACTACAAAAACAGTCTCTAGGCCACATACTGAAATTCTTCTCCACTGAACCCTCTTGGACCAGGTCTGCACAGTTCAAATGAATCTTAGCAATAAAGCCTTCCTATTCATACTAGATAGCCCCTTAAGCCCCATTGAAAGCATTCCATTGCTTTCCAAATTCAAAGTCCTAAAATCCACATTCTTCCAGACAAAAGCATATCAGGCCTATCATAGCAATACCTAGTACCAATTCTGTCTTAGTTAGGGTTTTACTGTTGTGAACAGACACCATGACCAAGGCAACTCTTATAAGGACAACATTTAATTGGGGCTGACTTACAGGTTCAGAGGTTCAGTTCATTATCATCAAGGCAGGAGTGTGGCAACATCCAGGCAAGCATGGTACAGGAGGAGCTGAGAGTTCTACATCTTCATCTGAAGGCTGCTAGGAGAATATTGACCTTCAGGCAGCTAGGATGAGGGTCTTAAAGCCCATGCCCACAGTGACACACCTCTAACAAGGCCACACCTCCTGATAGTGCCACTCCCTGGGCCAAGCATATTCAACTCATGACACCATGTCAGGCCTTTTAAGTCTTCTTCCAACTATGGATGCTGTTACACTGCTTCAATTTCCTCAAGAGTTTCAAATTCTAATATCAAGCCAGAAAACAAACCCTTAGGTTCTATAACACTGAGGCATTGTGGGCAAGCCTCTCACTCAAAGCTAAGAGCTGATGCTCTGGGGAAGCCAAGGAGCCAAGAAGGACCTGGTTCAGGTTGGGGAACATCTGAGAAGGTGTCCAAGCAGACTTGAGCTGGTACCCACTGGGAATCAGAGTCCTATGGCCAGGATTTTATGGGAAATCCAAAGCCAAAGAATTAGGATGATACATAGCACCATCTTACTGAGGAATAAGTTATTCCTATCCTATCCTCAAGCTACTTCCAAAGAAATCCTACAATGAAAAATTATAAAGCACACTCACAGAGCTCTGCACAGGATGAGTGGATGGCCAGTACACAGTGAAGCCAGGGGACTTGTTCTTTATAGGAAAGAATGAAAACCACCAGAAGAACAAGTGGTGGATTCAAAAGGGAACCAAGCAGACCTTATAGAACCAACACCTACGAATTGAGAAACTGGATAGACAGGTTAAAGAACAGTTTAGACTGTGTAGAAACAACCTCAGAGAGCCGTAGGAGGAACACCTACACTGAATATCCCAAATGAGAAATGGAGGGGAGGAATGAAGACAGGACTTAAGCACTGATAGGAAATCTTACTACATTGACAAATATATGAGTTTTTAGGCTTGAGGAAAGGAGCTAAGGTCTGAAGAGGCTAACATAGAAGTAATTGTGTGGTTGTAAGAGCAGATGCTTAGGATGGCAAAGACAGGGGGACAACAAACAATGGGAATTGACAGCATTGCCAACAGTTTCTAGTAGAGGTGAAAGACAGCATCACTGCTTCACTAGAGTACTATACCCAGCTAAACTACTCGGCCAGGTCAAAGTATCATGTACGTTTGCAGTAAGAATAACTATACAACCTCACCCAAAGCGCAAATGTGATTCTGGCTGAGTTGAGCTGAACATAAGAGGAAGAAAAGTGGCAGGGAGTGGCTCTGAGGAAAGAGTTTATAACTTGGCTGAGGTCAAGGAACCCTGGCAATAAAAAGCAACACTAGTGATCACAACTGATTGAAACCAGAGTGTGATTTAGAATTGAGAGGCAGGGACTCCTTTCGTGAGCAAGATCTAGGAGGGAGAAGGGTTTATAGTCCAGCATTTAAAGGTTCTTGTGTTTAGAAAGCTTTGTCAGATGAAGCATGATACTGACTAAAAGTAGTTTAATTACGAAACTATAACTGTCAAACTAGTTATGAGCAGAAGTAGAGAGTCATTAATGATTCATTTTAAAATAAAGCAAAAAGAATTAATAGGCAAAATGAAAACATTAAAACTCATTTAAAATTCATATATCAAAGCATTCATAAGCTTGTGTATAAAATTATATACAATTTATAAGGTTCATAAAGAGTAAAATATCATAAAAATGGTAAACTATTAGGCAGGGGAAAGTAGAGATGTTTTAACCAGCATTTTGAGGCACCTTTTATAGATTAGAAGCTGTTCTAGACAAATGCACTCCACAGTAAGGAATGAAGGATACAGTAAACTTGAGGGTTGATGACCCTAGCTACAGGGATTCTAGTAGTTAAATGAAGTCAAGAGAACTGCTGATAGCTGTTTGACAGAGAATTGGTGAGCAAATCCCTCACGGAAACAACGGATAAACATAGCAAAATCACCGACGTCAAGCAGGCAAGATTGATTTAGTGAGCACACACCAACTTCTGTGATGACAGAGAAAACATCACCACCGAACACATGTAGACTATCTACAAGAACCCAATCCAGATTGGGCTGCAGAATGAATCTCATTGGCCTCAAAGGATCATCATCATCATGTAAAAGATACTGTTTTAAAGAAAGAATATTTGTTGTCTCTGGGATTTTTTTTTTTGTCCCACCCCCACTCCATGTTGGTACTGGAAACTGAATCTGGAACCTCTGGAAGAGCTGCCAGTGCTCTGAGCAGTTCTCAAGCAAGGTTTTTAAATATCTTAAATTACATTTTGTTAATTTATTTATTTTGTGTGTGTGTGTGTGCGCGCACGCACGCGCCATAGGTCCTAGAAATCAAAGTCAGGTCATCAGGGTTGGTGGCAAGTACCTTTATCCCCTAAGCCATCTTCCTAAGTCCCTAAAGCTTATTTTTCTTTTAGAAAACAAATGCAATAACCAAAACAACAAAAACCGGTAAAACTAATGTGCATCTTTAGGGTTGGGCTGGTAAGATGGTTCCTTGGGTAATGATGCCTGCAGCCAAGCCAGAAGTCATTAATGTGATCCCTGGGACCCACATGAGGGGAAGAGGAAAGGACTCACTCCTTCGTTTTCTTCTGATGTTCATCCACATACATGTGGTGGTATGTGTGCACATGCACACATACACCCAAATAAATTAGCAACTGTAAAGAGGCACACCTTTAATAACTCATGGGTAAAAGAAAAAAAAATCTTAAAATGAATTACAAGCCACTTGGGTTTGACCACATATAGGAAGATTAAAGTGATTTATTGTGTGGCTAATGAGCTTGAAGGGAAATTTCATGTTTTATACCTCGGTTCTTAATAGAGGAGGGATTAACTGTGGAAGTCAGTGGGAGTGGGGAGGACAGAAGGAAGATGAATAGGCAATTTCAAAACGATGCTTGGTGTCCAAGAAACATTCTGGAAGATGCTGGTGCTCACAGAGACCTCTGAAACCACTGGTGGCATACAGCAGCATGGCACTTCGTCACATGCATATGATCGATAAAACTTTAAGATTCCCCCAGGATCAAATGTTGTCACAGTTGTGGTAGGAGCGCTGAAATATTTATAGGAGGCACATCTGCAGAGACTTGGACCAACAACAGCTTCCAGGCCTTCGTCCCTCTACATCCAGCAGGTACGCTCGAGGTCCTCTTGAGCACACGCAGGGCCATCTGTGAATGCAGATGGTTCAGTAAACCTGTCGAAGCCCAAATGTGAAAACAGCTCACTGCTCCTCCACTGGGAAATGAGTAATTGAGCTGCGATGTATTTATATAGTGGACTATTACACAGTAATTAAAGAACAGTACCAACATAAACCAGTTTGAGTGAAAGCAGGCAACGAGAGAAGGTGACTGTCAAGAGAAAGTTCCTGAAAGCATAGAGTAATACAAACTGCAATGATGGATGGTCATTCCTTGGAGGGAGAAATAGGGGGACCAGAGACTTTCGATTGTACCCCAGACCGCTTAACTGTTCTAGGCCAAGTATGCCAGCTGTCAAGTTTTTATGTTGTTTGTGGGGATATGTCTAGCCTTGATTTCTGTGTGCTGCAGTATTTTAGCTTTTATTGGTCTTTAATCCACCAGACAAATGGACAAAGCAAATAGTAGAAAAGTCAGGAGAGGGACTTGAGTTCACAACAGAAGGCTCTATCGTCAGTGAAGCTGGTAGCTACGTAAGATCCAAGACAACAGCCCAGAAGCTATTGAGCACAGGATGACACAAAAACGTCTCCAGGGAAATGTGAATGCTGTACACAAGGATGGCACCCTCACGAGTTGTGATGCCCTGATTTCCGTATCCTGTGACTGCATCTCCTTGCACGGATGAAGGATCAGAGATGGGGAGATCACCCTGGATTTACAGATGGCCCCTGTGTAACCCAGAGCCATTACAACAGAGGGGCGGAAGGATCAGAGTCTAGAGTAGGAGACACTGTGTAGACAGAGGAGCCTTGAGCCAAGGAGTAGGGTGGTCCCTGGTGAATAGCCAAGGCAAACAGATTCAAAGTCAGACCCTCGGGCCTGAACCAGCCCCGCCGACACCCTGACCTCTATCTCTGTGCTGCTCATGTGTGAGCAGTGACAAACTTGTGTTGTTTTATGCCATGATGTTCAGGCCATTTGTTAAGACTGATAGTAGGATGTTCATGCATTTCATGGTGTCCTATAGTTTTCCCACGAGCCTTTTAACTGTGGGGACAAGACACAACAGGAATAAAAGTGACGTGCCTGTCTAAGGAAGATTCCAGATGGGCGAGTGATCTTCCTGAAAAATAAAATGCGCAGATCTATGTGAAGAAAATTGTAACTCTCTTCTGTGTAGATGAGGTCTACAGTAGGCACCTGGGCAGCCCTGCTTCAAGTGCCATCTGGAACTCAGCCTTGACCTGCACCCACCACAGGCCTTTCCGTACCAGAGCCCTGTTTCTGAGGAACTGAATAAGGTGATTCAGAATTTAATCAAAGGGAGAAAGGGCTCTCAAAGCAGCGTCTGCCACTCTCTGTGTCAACCTGTGCATGACTCCTCGTAATGTAACAGATTTGCAAGGATATTGCAGTGGGCACTGGGAAGGTGGAAGGGTGGGTGTGACAGAGGTCCTTTTGCAGAGAGAAGGCAGCAGCCAGTGAACATCTTCCAAGGAGTGACACTGTGGCCTAGTTAGTATCGTGAGTTTTGTTAGAGATCTTCGTCCACAGTCACGCATGGCAGTGTGTAGTTGTAATCTTAACACTCTAGTTTGAGACAGGAGGATGTGGAGTTCCGGCCCAGCCTGAGCTACATGAGACCCTGTCTTTAAACAACAACAACACCCCAAAAGGCTTCAGACATGTCTTAGTCAGGGTT
>NC_034605.1:55905801-55922389 GCF_900095145.1 Mus pahari | reverse complement strand
CTTACAGCTGGATCTCATGGAGGCATTTCCTCAACTGAGGCTCCTTTCTCTGTGATAACTCCAGCTGTGTCAAGTTGACACAAAGCTATCCAGTACAAGACAGTAGGGAAGGGCTTCAGTGTGTTCTCTAGAGCAAAGGTGGGTATCAAAGAGCCTTCCTCAGGCTGTGGTCAGGACACCAGTTTGACTGGCTCAAACACATGTATTCATTCAGTCAGGTCTTTTAAAACAGAATCACCTGCCGGGTGACTCAAACCTGTACCCTACCACCTGGGAGGCTGAGGCAGAAGGATTGCTATGAGTTAGAGGCCAGCCTGAGCTATGAGCAATGTAATGAGTTCCAGCCTAGCTCAGGCTACACAGTGAGAGCTGTCAGAAAAAACAGACTCAGACAGAACACAGAAGCCAAAATCGTGTCCAAGACTGCCCAGTGCTAACAGTCCTGTGACCAGTGACTTTCAAACCTGGCTGTGTTCCTCCAGAAGCCGGGGCTTAAGTACGAACTCAGTGTTCCAGAACGTGCTGTATGTAAACAGAAACGGACACCTTCGCTCAGGATGGTCATGCAGGAGCCCAGGCCCTTCCTCCTGAGCTCACCATGTTTGCTCTCTGTGCCCCTCCCTCCATCTGCTGCAGGCTACTTTCTGAATTTTCTGGAGCCAGTCAACAATATCACCATTGTCCAGGGCCAGACGGCAATCCTGCACTGCAAGGTGGCAGGAAACCCACCTCCCAACGTGCGGTGGCTGAAGAATGACGCCCCGGTTGTGCAAGAGCCACGGAGGGTCATCATCCGGAAGACAGAATACGGCTCCCGGCTGCGGATCCAAGACCTGGACACGACAGACACGGGCTACTACCAGTGTGTGGCTACCAATGGGCTGAAGACCATCACTGCCACCGGGGTTCTGTATGTGCGGCTGGGTGAGTGTGGACAGCAGAGGCCCTGGGCTAGCAGACAGCATTCACAGTGCAGAGTGATGGACGTGTTTATTATTTGTAGCTGAGCATGCACAGGTCAGAAAAACAAACAAACAAACAAACAAAAACACTGCCCCAGGACCTTTCTGGAGGAACTTGAGAAAGCTAGCTCTTTAGCCTATGTACTGCTAACAGGAAAATGCAGATGGAGCAGCCCGTAGACCCTGGCCACTGAAAAGCATCCTAGCTGTACAAGGTGAGATGGGATGTTCCCAGCAAGACTATACTGCAGGAAGCTAGACCCCTGCAGAGCATGGCGATGCCACAGATGGCAGGGGCCAAAGCCTAGGACCCGTCTGTTGCTCCCGCCACTGGCCAGGAGTCACTCACCATGACTTTTCTGTGCCTCTGTCCCAAGTGCACACCAATCCTCCATGAGCAAAGCTGACTCCACTGGGCAGGAACAGTACTGAGTTTCTGTGCTTGTCACATAGGACAGCAGAATTAGATGGCAGAAGTAAATTATCCTCCTTTGACTCAGTAGGGGAAGGTCCCAGGTAGCGTGCACCTTAAGCCTGTCATCTGGGCTCACGTTAAAGCCAGCTCTAATGAGCAAAACAGGTTTTGTGGATACAGTTTAGATGAGGAGCGAGCAGGGACAGAAAAGCGCCCACACAGGCCCCTACACAGAGAGTTCTCTTTCTGGGGTGTCTGGTGTCACGAGTATGGTCTCATGAGTGGGAGGAGAGTCCGAAGCTCAGGCACAGCTGGCTGCAGAGGAGCTCCTTGATTGCCTGTGTTTACCACTGGCCATATTAATAACTTGTCTTTTTGTTTTGTGTCTTTAGGTCCGACACACAGCCCGAACCACAATTTTCAGTAAGTTCGCATCTCCATCACTTGGCTGGCATCCTGAGGTTTCTCTTGTGTCAGAGTACAGGTTTTGAGCCCTAAAATGGCCATGTCTATACTGAGTTTGCTGGAAGCTGGCTGGGAGCCCAGCTGAACAGGCATTTAATTGGAGTTGGGAAACTTACAGTATCATAAAAACAGATGTTAATTGCTTTCAGCCACCATAATTGCACAGGGCAACGAAATGGGCTATCTAAGCACGTTCGCTGGATTCTCACAGGAGTATTTGTGGACGGGGAAGTCATTCTCGTTCTGCAAGCCAGCACCACCAATCTGCAGTTCATATTTTTCTTCTGGTATTAAAGATTGAACCCAGGGTCTTGCACAGTCTCTGCCACTGGGCTCTGTCCCCCTGTGCTTTATAGATGTGACCACGGAGCATCAGGTTCTCAAGTTCAGATTAGGGAGGATCGCTGGTGGATTCTAGCCTTGGGTTTGGGCTTTTGTTTCCATGTAAAACATCACTCCTCAGCAGGCGAGCCGTGAAGGGTGGTCTCTGCTCTGCAGCTCTCCAAGCTCTCTTTCTGTTACTCCTTCCCGTTGTCTGACTCTGTGAGTGAGGAATCACCCTTTCCTACAAGGCCCTTTCAGATCTCTCAACAAGACAGAACTTGTTTCCCGGCTCCCATCTCCGCCTGGCCTTGGGACCCACTAAATGATGAACCTGAGCGTTCCAGTGGGAGTCAGGGTGGGGCAGCTGAGCGGACAGCAGCAGCTGACTCTGCAGCAGATGTGTGGAATGCTCAGCAGAGAAGCTGCACCGAGAGATGGCTTCAGGGGTATGGGTGGGTGTGGGTGAGGATGTGGGCGGTTGGGGGAGGGGTAGGAGTGGGGGTAGGGACTGGTGGTTTGAGAGGCACAAGTCAATTAAAAATTTGAAATAGTTCTTTATTCTTTTCTCATGTACTTTCATATCATACAAAGTGCTATTATGTGCTGTTATAGACTATTATATTACATAATCTTGTTCCTGGAGATATGCAAAGTGTTGAAACCCTTCAGAACATGCATGAGGCTCTGGGTTCAGCCCCCAACACTGCAACCATATCCCATATATACATGAGTATTTCCTATTAGAATTTCTTTACCCATCATTTAATGGCTATTATAATGTACACAGATATTTACCTAGGCAATATCAAATATGTACATTTATAGAGCTGGAAAACTGATCTCTTCATATACTTAGGCAAAGTGGTAAGCTGCTATTTAGAGAAACTGTCTCACACTGTTGATTTTTCTCTTCATTTTAAACCCTGTCTAAAGTAGCACATTTGTGGAACTAGCTGGGGACATTACAGTGCCGTGCGCGCTCTGAGTCTCTTTCTTTCTCAGTCATATTGTCAGCCAGACTAGTTTTCTCCTTCCTTCCTTCCTTCCTTCCTTCCTTCCTTCCTTCCTTCCTTCCTTCCTTCCTTCCTTCCCTCCCTCCCAGCCTCCCTNACCCTGGTGAAATAGCGGTTTCTTGTACTGTTGTACTGGGGCCCAATGCCACACCCACGTGTGGGCACTGCGCCCTATCATCATCATCTCCTCCTCCTCCTCCTCCTCCTCCTCCTCCTTCTTCTTTTTGGTTTCTCAAGACAGGGTTTCTCTGTATAGCCCTGGATGTCCTGGAACGCACTTTGTAGACCAGACTGGCCTTGAACTCAGAAATCCACCTGCCCCTGCCTCCCGAGTGCTGGGATTAAAGGCATGCATCACCACTGCCTGGCCAGACTAGGTTTCTTGAAGAGGCAGCTAGCATGGGAATATACTTAGGGAAGGGATCCATTTACTTTTACTTTACTAGGAATATTATGCCCAGTGCGCTAGCAAACCCTTCTTAGGTATCGTCTGTGTCATTGCAGCTGACCTGTACCTGGATATCTCTCTCTCTCTCTCTCTCTCTCTCTCTCTCTCTCTCTCTCTCTCTCTCTCTCTCTCTCTCTCTCTCATCTCCCTCCCTCCCTCCCTCCCCCCTCCCTTTCTGAACTTGGACACAGAGCTTGTGACTCCCTTGAATGCGAAGGATCTCTACTGTGATTACCCACAGTGCTTCAGTGGTGCACTCTGACATGTCCCCCGAGACCCCAGGGTAGCAATATCCAGAACAAAACAACATTCCCCTTTGTACATAGTAGCCCCCTTAGCCACGGCTCCTCTTTGCAAGATTACCCTTGGCCAACCTCAGCCTGAAAATATCAAATGGAAAAAATCTATACACAGTTTATAATTTGAAGATGTACCTCATTCTGAGTAGCATGATAAATTCTCAAAGCACCTAACTGACACTTAGGTGGGGTTGAAATCATCCCTTTGTCAGACATATCCACACGATGTATGCTGTCTGCCTGGTGGTCACTCAGCAGCCATCTGGATATTGGGTGGACTCTACAATGTCACAGTACCGTGCTCAGGTAACCCATTTGTGGTTAATGTTGGTCCTGGAGCACAAGAGCACTGTCAAGGCAAGTGGAATGTGGCAGAGAGAAGCTGTAAGACCCCATTCACACAACTGTCACTGTAGAATATTTTTGTTGCTAATTGTGCCTAATTTTTAAATTGAACATCACCACAGGCATGTGTAAAGGTAAAAAGCCCCAGTGTGCATAGTGCGATCTCCAGTTTCCTCTCTCTTTAGGGTCCCGGGACATATTCCCAGTGGGTAAGGAGGGGCTGCTACACTCGGTGTTGCTGAATGGCCATTCACGAGCTTAAGCAAACACATCATCCTTACCTTCCAAACATCCTTACCTTCTCCTTGTTCGTTTCACCACGATGACAGAGCAATGATGATGCCCTTTGTGCGTGCCCCGATTTCCCATCACCCCAGGCTGCCTGGGTGCCCAGTTCCTGGAGCCCTTTTTCTTTCTCGCCTGCCTCTATCTTCAGTCCAATCTTTGTTTTCAGTTTTCTTTTATGGTTTTTCAGTAAGTCTTGAATCTTGTTTTTTTGGTCAAATGGAAGTTAATTTTTTTAAAAAAAAAATCTATTAATTAATTAATTAATTAATTGTATGCGAAAACACTGTCGCTGTCTTCAGAGGGCATCAGATCCCATTGCAGATGGTTGTGAGCCACCATGTGGTTTTTGGGAATTGAACTCAGGACCTCTAGGAGAGCAGTCAGTGTTCTTAACCACTGAGCCATCTCTCCGGCCCTTAAGTTAATTTTTATTACCTTTATTTAGTGTATGAGTGGGAGCACTGCTGTTGAGATCAAAAGACAACTTGGACGAGTTAGTTCTCTTCTTCCATCATGTGGGTCCTGGGGATTAGAACTCGGAACTTGCTTGGAGGCAAGTTCCTTTATTCCCCGAGCTATGTAGCCAACACCTAGATGGAAATACAAAAAATTCCTGTTCTGTGGAGAATTCTTGGGCTTTTTGTGTTGTATCGTGTTTAAAAACAGTTTCCTTGAACAGACGATGTTTAGATTGGACTAATAAATGCCTTCACAGGTGAATGGGTGAGGAGTGAGGGCTCAGCTGAATTTTCCTCTCAAGAGCCACGCCTTTTGTATTCTAAAGTATTCCCCGCCCCCCAACATTTTATTACGAAGTATTTCAAGCATGCAATGTTAGGGGGCGTTTTTGAGCGAGCACCCAGCCACAACCAAGGCCTTGCCATTCTCTCTGCTGGCTTCACTGTGTCTTCCTCCCATGCCCCACCCATCCATCCATCAACCCATCTTGTTGCAGATAGCCTCACACTTATCCCAAAACTCTACAGCGTGGATACAGAGTGTTTACAGGGTATGCTGTATTTACAGCTAATAACAGAGACCTGTGTCTTTATGGTCCCACTCTCAGATATAAAGCTAACGGTAGCTTTCACATGTTAACATTCTCCTAGAGATTTTCTGTTGTGGGATGACATCACAGAATTAGAATGTTAGTGCAAGTTACTCTTTTAACTTGGTGCTGGATTAACCTGACTCTGTGCTGGCAGATGCCTCTCAAGGTCGTCAATCCATTTTTAATTTGCCAAATGAAAACTGGTGCAACCAGGCCTCTTAGTGGGGGGTTTGTAATCCCTGTTATGTGGGAAGCTGAGGCAGGAGGATTGAAAGTTCAAGGCTAGCCTGGGTTACAGAATGAGTTTAGGGCTAGCCTGGGCAACTTCGTGAGACTCTGTGCTGGAGAATAAAAGATAGAGTCTTTGCCTAGCATTCTCCAGACCTTAGGTTCACTTCAGGATACATTACACAAAGTAATAAATAAGTAAATAAAAACACTGAAATTTGTGTGTATTGTCTGAGAGCATAGCTCGACAGAAGTGTTAGCATGCAAAACACCCTGAGGTCATGCCCCAGCACCAGAAACTTGCATCTGTTTATAGAGTACAACATGATGTCTTGATATACTTATATGTTGTAGAATGACCTAATCAGGCCCATTAACAAATGCATCATCTCACATCATTATCATTTTTTTGCAGTGAGAACAGGTAAGAGCTCTCTGCTCGCACTTGTTAATTATACAGTACATTGTTCTTAACTCACTGTATCGTGAACTGGTTGCTTGGGCTTGGCTTATCTCATGCCTGACTGAAATCCCTCAGCTCTGCTCCTCATCCCCTCGGGCTGTTTGCCTTCAGTCTCTGGTGGCCGCCATAGATAACGTCCCAGTGGACTGAGGTCACAGGCCATGGCCTTTCTGTAGCTATGACTTTGTTTTTCCTATGGATTTGGACTGTCTCAGACTCACCTGCATAGCGATTTCTCTGGAAGTAAGGCAAAATGGTGAGCTTAATGCAGTAAATAATCCCTTAGTTCTCCATGTGCTTTGGGAGTGACCAGTCTGTCCCGCTCAGTGGCTCCTTCATGGCTGTGTTTCCTTTGGCAGAAACATAGCCTCTCTGGCTGCCCTTGGTCAATTGGTCTGTCCTGTAGGTGGATGCCAAGAGGGTCGGTGACTGACAAAGGAGACTGAGTTCATCCTGTGTCATGAGACTTCGAGGAGGAGGCTGTTATTGGTCCTCACACAGAAATGTGACTGTCTGTCTTATACTGCATCCCTGTTTTCTGCCTTCTGAGCACATTGGCCCGAGGCTTCCATGATGGTGAGGAGGGTGTATGTAGAGAAGAAAGGGTGATGCCGCCCTTCCTTACAGGTTCTCTCAGGTTGGGGTGATGCTCAGGGAGCCAGGCAAGCCTGACTGGGTTCCTTTCTGCTGTTTTAACTTAGCGGGGGCTCATGTTCCCTATAATTGGGCCACATATTCCATACTAGAAACAGACAGGATGTGGTGATGCCTAGAGCCTCTGCGTTAGAGCCCCTTCCTCCCTCTGTTGTCCTCCGCCCACCTTTGGGTACACGGGTGTGTAACATACTGCTTTAAGAAAGTGTCCTGTGCTCTTGGGCAGTTAAAAATTAAGCTAATTCTTGGTATTTCGAAAGTCACCATCCTTGGCACCATGTCTTAAACCCTCTTATTTTCTGACTTTCTTGGCCACCAGGCATGTCCACAACTGCCATCCTGTTATCCAGCTACATGCTTATGGCCCCAAAATCTCCATTACCAAGTCCACCTTACCTGCCAGTCTGCAGACCCAGGACCTCTGTCCCATAATGAGTGTCTGTTTCTCTGTGTCTGGCTCACAGTCAGGTACACCCCCACTCCCCCATGTGCCCAAGCAGGATGCCCTGGGCCGCTCCTACAGCTTTTCCACTGCTATTATGGAGATCATTCCTTACTCCTGCTCAGGCTTTATCCTAATTACAGGAAAATAACAGGATAAAAACTATTTAAATTGTCACTGACAAGCCAGTGACTAAAGGTGACTTGAGGAGAAGCCAGGCTGTCTTATTACAAAGGACATTCTCAGCAAAAAAGAAAAAAAAAATAATAACATTTGGCGTTAAAGCTTAGACCACCAGTCCCTTAGAGGTTTGGCTCAACCTCAGATGGAGCTTGAAGGAGAGACTCTGGTCTAAAATTTTAACTCAAAGCCACCTTGCTACAATAGGAAGTGTAACTCTTGGGGCCTCAGGGGATGACTGTAAGGGTAAGAGTGCTTGCTGGGTAAGCATGAGAGCCTGGGTTCAAATCCCCAATCTCCATGTGAAAACCAGACATGTTGGTATGCGTTTCTGTAACCTGTTGCTCTTATGGGGATGGAAGGTGGGGCTAGGAGAATCTCCAAAGCCGATAGGTCAGTTAGTCTGGAGTACACAGTAGTGAACAGCAGAGACCACACCCCTCTCCTCCAATCCCAAACAAGGCAGAGGATGAAGCTATGCCCACATTCACATACAGGACTAAACACACATACACAGAAAGAAAGGTAATTCTCTTTAAATCCTGTAGTGAATAAAAATTGTGTCTTAATACTTAAGTCTGTTCTGCCTAAATGAGGGGTGTTATGTGACAATAGCTATAATATCTGAGTATTTAATCATATTCCAATTCCTTTAATGGTCCACTTAACAGATCCCCTCCCGCTTCCCAAACACTAACAGGTGCAGTTGGTTTCTAATCTGGATCGTTCCTTGACGTTTTCCTTCTTAAGATGTCCCCTCTGGAGGCCCTTCTTGACAGGAGAGGCTGTGGGCTTACTGCCTATTTGTAGGGCCCTGCCTCAGTTTCTCTGGGACCTCTGATTCCTACTGGTTACATTACTTTATCGAGTATCGCTAAGCCATCTGTCTCCTTCCCTTGGCTGTAGTTTCTTCTGGTTGCTGTTTCCCTTTCCAGCTTCCAGTGTGGCCAGGCTCTGGTTTGTACCTGGTAGGGCAGGGCTCCACAAACCTCTGAGGATCTTGTGGGCAGTGAGGACATGTTTCTTTCTTTCTTTCTTTCTTTCTTTCTTTCTTTCTTTCTTTCTTTCTTTCTTTCTTTCTTTCTTTCTTTCTTTCTTTCTTTCTTTCTTTGTTAAGGAATGGGTCTGAATCACCGTGGAAATTTGTAGAGGTATATCCAGGGGAGGGGGGATTTCTAGACAGGTTAATTGAGGCTGGAAGATTTGCCTTGAATGTGGGCAACAGCATCCATTCCTTGGAAGATGGAAGCAAGCCTGCTCTTGTCTGACTGTAGATACAATGTATCTACATTCATCTTTCTTGTCTGGCTGTAGATACAATGCATCTACATTCATCCCTGTAGACTGACTGTAGATACAATGTATCTACATCCATCACTGTAGGCTGACTGTAGATACAATGTATCCAGTTGCCTCCTATTCCTGTGCCATCACTTCCTCACTGTATAATGGACTGGACCCTCTAACCATGAGCCAGAACCCTTCTCTCCTTGAGCTGCTGCTATCTGATATTTTTATCACAGCAGTGAGTTCTAGAAAGGTCAGGCCATGGAGGAAGAAGAACGGACTATGGTCGTGAGCCTTCTTGAGCCCCTTATATAAGTGTGTGACATCATCCATGTTACCTACACAGCAGACTCCAGGCCGTCCTTCGGAGTGTCCACTGTGGTGCCAGTCTCTCAGTTGCCATGGAGAAGGCAGAGGGCACCCAAATGTGCTGCCTTTGTTATTCTCAAAGACTGCCCCCAGCATTTCAGTGCTGGAACACACCTCATGCATTATTAAAATTAATTAATACTTTAAAATTATTTAAAAATCTTTGTTTACAAATAAGGGCACCGTGAGGGGAAAGCCAGTCTCTGATATAGCTCAAGAGTGAGAAGCATGTTAGATGTGTACCATCCTCATGCTAGGGACACGTGGATGAACACCTCATGCCCACATCACCTCATCTGTAAGAAGTCTTCCCAAGGCTAGAGTGGTGGTGCCTTGATCCTAGCAGCTGGTAGGCAGAGACAGGCCTATCCCTGTGAATCTGAGGCCAGCCTGATGCTCATAGAGAGTCACAGCTAGAGCTACACAGTGAGATCCTGTCTCAAAAGAAAAATAGAAGTCTGTTCATGCTTGGCACTTTGTTGCAGGGTCCAGGTTTCTAAAAAGTGGTTAAAATTCAAAAGTGACCAATAAGTTGTTAAACATCTGTGTTAGGCTTGCCCTCAGCCTGACCAGAAGTTTGTGTTCTAACTCTCCTCTTGCTCTCCTCTTACTCCCTGGCCACTGATAGAGCCTGTACTGACAGCCCATAATGAGCTGAATTGGGCAATGTGTATTAGGGTTCATTTTGAGTTTCCCTTCCTATGGGTTTATGCTGATGTATCCAGTATGCTGTCATCATTTCTAGAAGTCCCCAGCCCTCAGACTCCTCTGAGGAACTCAGATCCATCCTCCTCCCCCTCAGCACCCAGCAGTCTAGGATCCTATTACTGCCTTTGAACTTTGCCTTTTCTGGAGCATTGCCAAGTTGGAGCCACATGCACAGTGCAGAGCTTTTCAGATGGGCTCGGTGCCCTGCCGGCAGGAACCCACATCCTTTCCCTGACTTGTGTCCTTTCGTGTGGAACCGACACTCTGTTTATCTATCCATCTGGTTGCCTTCAAAATTGGACAATAAGAAGAAAGCCACTATGTGATGGCTTTTACGCTGATGGAATTTTTGGACCAAGTAAAAAAGAAATGCTGGCTTGCCAAGTATGGTGATACAATCCCAGCACTTGGGAGGCTGAAGCAAGACGGGCCCTTAAGAGTTCACAGCCAGACTAGACCACAGAATGAGTTCAGAATTACCCTGACTAAATAGAATGGCTCTGTCACAGAACTAAACAAACAAAGCAGAATAAAGTAAAAACTTTGATGGTTTGTAAAATTCTGGATTAAAACCACGTCATGGACCATTTGTCCTCAGCAGTCACTCACGGAGGTTTGTTTGTCTTTCCAGGGATGGTGATCAGGAAGATGGCTTCTGCCAGCCTTACCGAGGGATCGCTTGTGCACGCTTCATTGGGAACCGGACTATTTATGTGGACTCCCTGCAGATGCAGGGGGAGATTGAAAACCGAATCACAGGTAGGTGCACAGCCCCTCGGGGTATAGCAAACACATTGTGTGCGGATGGCCGGCCACCACTCTGGTGTTCCTGGCACAGACTGTCAGGCTCTCTAATATCCCTGGTAGTAGGAAATAAGAGACCTTTCTCAGAAACCACTGTTCTTGCTCATGTGTTTTGCCGTAAAATATCTCCAGTGTTTTAGTCCTTTATCCTGAGATATTCAAATTTAAATACCTCATAAAAAAAATTATGTTTCTTTGCTCACAACTCCCAGCCCATTGAGGCCACTTTGGCTTTACCACATCATAGTGGGAGCCATCATGGTGGGAGACCATCTGAGAAGGGGAGATCACTGGGCAGGACAGTCAAATGCAACAGAGTGCCATGGGGGTGCAGGGGGTGGGGCCAACCTGTTCTTTCTCCTCGATCTTATGAGAACATAGCCTGTCCTGTGAAAACTACTTCAATCTATTCTAAGGGCAGCACTTAGCAACCATCCACTATGACCTGTCCCCACAGTTACCCCCATCTCTCAGCACCACCAGACCAGGAGGCAAACACAAGAGCTCTAAGGGACAGGCTACCCGTAAACTGCAGTTAGCAAGTGCAGATGTTTGGAATAAACACACACACACACACACACACACACACAAGCACGCAAGCACCCTGGCCAGGCTGGGTGTGTTGGGGGCACTGATATCACAGTCACATTCACTCTGCTTGCTCTACGTTTCCTGGATGTTTGTGCCACCTGTGTGCCGTGCCTGGCCTACACGTGTACAGTCTGGTACCAGCTTGCTTGGGAAGGAAGACTGAATGACAGGCAGAGGGGAGGATACTGTAGTGAACAAAGTCTCAGGCCTTAGCTTCCAGAGAACAAAGCCAGGGGTTCCAAGACTTGTTCTGGGTCTGAGTGAAATGGCTCTCCTTGGTCCCTTAGGGAGTTTTCTGGCTGGCCGTGGGCTTTCAGCAGCCCAGCTTGGGCTCCTTGCTGGGGGATTTTATTAGAAGGAGCTTTAGGAAGAAATCTGTTAGTCTTGTACACTACCTCCGGGAAGGCTGCCTTCCTTCCCAGACTCTGAAAGGGACCGGCAGCGTTATGGGGGCGGGGCTTGAATGCTTTGGCGCTATTGGCCAGACTTTGTATGAGACTCAGTCAGTGTTCAGAGTGGGCGTGGCAGAGCCCTGCCCTGGCAAGGGTGTAGGCTGGAATAAAGATCCAGGCAGGAAGGCACCACTGCTGATGTGACCTCCTAACTTCAGCTGAGTTCACGGTCACAGCAGAGCCTGCGTGCGTGAGCTGTGTGAACTACCTAGGTGAGGATCAGAGGCTGGTGGGAAGGCTCTGTGAACTGTTTGGTGCTCTTACAGGAAGCATGGTTTAATGTCATCTTGTACAACAGTGAAGCCTTGGGTTCAGTGACAAACATGCTTCGTGCTGTGACTTAGCACAGGCGGAGTCAATCTGATCCTGCAAGTCCAGAATCCAATAGGCTTTGAGTCACACAACCAACATGGCCCCTCAGTGGAGCCCCTGCTTTGCTGGTTCAGCACTCGCAAGCTCATTCATGCACAGATACATTGAAAATGTGATATGAGACCACCTGAAGACCACTCGGATGAGGCCCGGGTGAAACATTAGTGAATTGTGTGTTGAAACTTAGGTTCTCTCCCCAAAGATCTCACTACACACGTGCACATGTTTTAGAATATGGGAGCGTCCCCAAGCCAAAGGGTATAGGCAAAGATGAGGGCAGGGGATATGGAAGCACCTTGCCGGCCTAGAGCTGATTTGGGGTAAACAGCCCTCAAATGACACATTTGGAGTCCTGTGACATTGAGAACTAGTTCCCTGGAGTAAATACTGGCTTTGCCTTTTCTTAGCCCTTACTTGACTGGCATCAAGGCTGACTTTTCTGGCAGCAATCCCCTTCATTGCCTGCTCTGTACTAGGGCATTCATTCCTTAATTAAACCAAATCCTGGACACCTTGTCCTTAACCTCTGGTGCCCATACAAGGGTGGGGCCCACGATTTCCAGCCCCAGGGATAGCTAGTCCCTGGGGCCACTCACATCCCACCTGTATTTTAGGTACTGTGTGAAAGTTCATCTCTCCATGTAGTCTCAACTAATCACTTTCTAGATGAAGAAATGGGCCACAAAGGATTGAAAGGCCAGCTGTCAATTTTATACAGTAAAGGAGACTTGGCTGAAACCCAGACTCAACAGTTGCAGTTGGAGGGGCTGGGCTTGTATCCTGCGACTAAATGGCTGACAGCAGCGCCACCTGCTGGTTATATCTGGTAGTGCACACCCCAGGGTCCCAGCCTCTGGGTTTTCGTGGTGTTCACAGTATCTGCAGGATCTGTCGGCAGAGGAACCTGGCTGCTTCAGTTCTCCACTTCTTACAGGATACCTAATCCCCACTCTGACTTTCCAGTCCTCCACACATCTTTTTTTTACTGTCTGGGCTGTCTGCTTGGGCCTCTCAGGGGGAGCCTGATGGACCTAGAACCCCCCCCCCCCAGCTAGATCCTTCCTCTTCCTTGCTATGTTCCCCTGCCCTCGCAGGTCAGGCTGTGTACAACCCCTGCTGTAGAACCCACGCACCAACTAGATCCTCAGGAGATAAGCTCTGGAGCCGAGTGTTGGGGGAGAGGGTGAGGCAAGGTCTCCAGAGCTGGAATGAGGTCGAGAAATGGGATGTCCAAGAGCTCAGTCAGGGTAGCCACAGGAGTTGGAGAGGGGCAGGGGTCAGGGTTGTAGAGAGGGCCATTGATGGTGCTAAGGTTGTGGTTTGGGCAAAGCATAGAGGTACAGGGGTGCATAGAGTTGCGACTGTCTCAGGTGGGCATCCAAGTCAGGGGTTGGGACGCAGAGAAAGAGATGATTGATGATGGGTTATCAGGAGGCCAGACAGAAGCGTCTCAGGTGCCTGGAAACCCAGAGGAGAGGGCGGAGTGCAAGCTGTCTTTGGTAGGGGTGAAGTTGAGGGGGTGGAGAGGATCAAGGACCAAGATTAGGGGCTTCAGGGTTTGTCTTCTGGTAAGAGTAGGACTGAGGCATGGGACATAGTAGAGACTGATTGAAGGCTGGGGCGGGGCTTGAGCGGTCCACGGCTCACACGTTTCTTTTCCTGCAGCTGCCTTCACCATGATCGGCACCTCCACGCAACTGTCAGACCAGTGTTCACAGTTTGCCATTCCATCCTTCTGCCACTTCGTCTTCCCTCTGTGCGACGCGCGCTCCCGGGCGCCCAAGCCGCGGGAACTGTGCCGGGATGAATGTGAGGTGCTGGAGAACGACCTGTGCCGTCAGGAGTACACCATCGCCCGTTCCAACCCGCTCATCCTCATGCGGCTCCAGCTGCCCAAGTGTGAAGCGCTGCCCATGCCCGAGAGCCCGGATGCTGCGAACTGCATGCGCATCGGGATCCCCGCGGAGAGGCTGGGTCGCTGTGAGTGTCCTCCTGAGGGGGCAGAGCTGAGCAAACACCTCTAAGCTTCTAAAGGTCTCTGTGCCCTGAGCAGGGTCAGGTCGCTTGCCAGAGCGGACACCGCAGTCTCAGGGAAGCCCTCTAGTGGTTGGGTAGTTAATCTGCGCCAGGCTCTCACCTGAGCTGGACCCTTCCCTTGTCTGGGTCTGTCTCCTTGAACCTGGGATTTCCAAAGCCTTGGTTCATACTCCAATCCTTGTTGGGACCATTGGAGTGGCAGAGCCAGCCTCCTGGCTTGTTTAATGGGCTTCAGACTCCGGAGCCCCAGGGATTCCTAGCAGGGGACAACTTTCAAGAGCTCAGCCAGCCCCTAACATGCATCCCCGAGGAAGGGAATCTGGGCCGATCAACTTTCCTGGGTGCCCACCCATGGAACATCTGATCTCGGACTGTTCCATTATTCCGAGCCTGAGATCTGGGCATGGCCTCTTTGAATCTGCACAGGACAGAGGCATGCACTCCATCTTCCCTCCATGGCAGAATGGCTCATGGATCTCCCCCCATCTTCCCCATGCCTGTGGGCTGGAGGTTTTAGGCAGCTCCGTGAGCCCTGGCAGGTGGACAGAGGCCAGGGTAGGTTTAGCATGGCTCCGTCAGCAGCCTTTCCTCACAGCACTGAAGACTGCAGGGTGTTTCCAGAACAGGGAGGCCCAGGCCTGAGGCTTCTTTCCTGCAGACTCTAAGAATATCTGATATCTGCGGTTCATCTGGGTGTTCCAGAAATGGGCAACTCCTTAAGCTGGTGAAGATGGACAAAGCCTGAGTTAAGATTTAGATGTGTCTTGGGACAGAGTTTGCAGTAAGCACAAGTGAAGCTTAACAGTCACATCCCAGGTTCTAACACCTGTATGGAGGTGGGGTGAAGTGTGTTCTCACATGGAGTTGAGCCGGACTCTCCCTGGGCAGCACATGTGGCCTCTGTGGGTACAGGACGAGGCCCGGGACTTGCCCTAGTTGCTTGTGTAGTTCCACGTTGCTTCTAGAACAGTTTTCTGTTGACATCAGCATCCTGGCCTGAGTGGTTGGGTGTGGGTACCTGGTGGGTCCCATAGGTGGCCTTGGCTGCAGCATCTGCAGGAGGCTTGCTTCCCATATGTGTCCCTGTTGCACCTTCTGTGTCACTGGTGGGCTTGGGACTTGATTCAGTCCCTCTGATGCTACCCCTTGGGTCACATGTAAAACCCTTAGGTCTTTTGGGTTTCCTGTCAGAAAACAGGGTGGCTCTGTTGTTCTTTTCGGAAAACCCTCAGGGCAGGAGGGCTCTGCATACAGGCTGGCCAGCGTCCCTGGGTGCTCAGGCCACTAACTCTCTATTTCTCTCAGACCACCAGTGCTATAACGGCTCCGGCGCCGATTACAGGGGGATGGCCAGTACCACCAAGTCAGGCCACCAGTGTCAGCCCTGGGCTCTGCAGCATCCCCACAGCCATCGCCTGACCAGTGCGGAATTCCCTGAGCTGGGAGGAGGCCACGCCTACTGCCGGAACCCTGGGGGCCAGATGGAAGGCCCATGGTGCTTTACGCAGAATAAAAACGTACGCGTGGAACTGTGTGACGTACCCCCGTGTAGTATGTATTCTCTCTATATATACATATATATATTTAAATGTTGACTGCTGAGTTTGCCTGTAATGGGAGTTTGTGTCTTCCCGCAGGGTGGGGGGAGCTCTTGTGTCCATCTTACCAGGCAATCATTTGTTTTAAATAATATTGTAATAGCAGGTCATCATAGGATGTTTTAAGCTAAGAAAAGTCTGATTGCTGTGCTGGGCATTCCTAATCTCATCTTCCAGTGATGACTGCCGTGTATATTCTAGAACCTTCCTTCCACCAGGTCCCCGTGTGTGTGGTCCTGGACATTTGGTTTAGCGCCTGGATTCCCACATCAGCATCCCTGCACAGCGTCTCTAAGCTTGGTGGAAATAATTTTCCTTACCCCTTGTTCCGTTTCTTGGAGGTCTCTACATCCCCCACGGTATCTCTGATATATCACGAGTGGGCAAAGGCTGTGCAATGGCTGGTTTAAAACATCGGTAGTCAGCTGTGTCTAAGTGCCCTGTCGCTCTGAGGCACACATATCCACAGCCATATTTATTTGTCACCAGCCTTGGAGAAGCTGGGGTTGCAGGGCATTTTACCTCTGAATAAGCATGTGTATACTGCAGGAGCGTGCCTTGTGAGTGGAAATGTGCAACATCACATTCAAGGGAAATCTACTTCTAAGGAATGCTTTGGCTCTGTAAAGCTGAGAAGTGGGTTCACAAGGCATGCTGGGAAAATGCTAAAGAGTAGGTTATGAGTGTGTTGGGTGTCAGGCATCCAGTTGTATCCTGCATCCAAAGTGAGTGAAGTCTTTTTTTTTTTTTTTTTTTTTTTTTGATTTGTATATAGTGAACTATCCCTGCATCT
>NC_034605.1:55902888-55905762 GCF_900095145.1 Mus pahari | reverse complement strand
GGAACTCACTTTGTAGACCAGGCTGGCCTCAAACTCAGAAATCCGCCTGCCTCTGCCTCCCAAGTGCTGGGATTAAAGGCGTGCGCCACCACCCCCCTGCTGAGTGAAGTCTTAAAAAGAAGCACATCAAGCTTCTGACAATGATTTCCTCAGGTCTACGGGGGGTGTCCAGGTAAGGGGCGTTTTGCTGAGCAGCTATGTAAAGAAAAATTATATAGGTTACTGGACCTGGAACCATAGGTTCCAGAAAGGTCTATATTCATGAGGCATTAACACAAGGGACTGCCTGCAGGACTGCTGGTGATAGCCGGATCCCAAAGCACCTCTGGTGTATCATAGGAGGCTCTGGAGTGGCCAGGACAGCATGCAGGGCGTGGGTGCAGCCAGAGGAGCCCACAGATCTGTCTGTTCTCACAGGGAAAAGACTAAAATCTCTTACTCTGCTCCAAAGCCAGCGGCAAGCAGGGTAATATAGACGATGCGATTCTGTTTAAGATAATTTCACAGCTCGCCCTAGGAAAGTGCAGTTTCTGTATTCCTTAATAGTTACTCTGTAGGGCTGGAGAGATGGCTCAGGGGTTCAAAGCAGTGGTTGTTCTTCCAGAGCCCTGAGTTCAATTCCCAGGAAGCACATGGTGGCTCACAACCCTCTATAATGGGATCTGATGCCCTCTTCTGGCCTGCAAGTGTACATGCAGATAGAGCGCTCATGTACCAAATAAAATTAGAAAAAAATACAAAATTAAAAAGTTACTCTGTATAGCTGAAAACACTCATGGGAAGGTGGGTGCCAGTCCAGCAGTATGACGGCCTTTGGTGACATGCGTCGCTTTAGAGATGGCCTCCCCTTCCCCTGATACGGTCTTTTCCCCCCCAATAAGTGTGTGTTGTGTTGGTAACTTCTAAATGATGATGATAGAACAAGTGAGCATGTTACTGTGGGGGCAGGGCTCACATTTCCGCTCCTGGGGAGAGGCATGTGAAATCCCCCCCCCCGCCGCTTTAGTTTATTCCACGTTGCTATGATAACATACAATTAGCAAAAGCAACTGGTGGAGAAGTGGGTTTCTCTGACTTCTAACTCTGCGTTAGTCCATTATGGCAGGGAACTCAGGGCAGCAGGAACTTGAAGGAGCCATCACGTGCCATGTCTGTCAGGAGCAGAGAGGAGTCCACACACGGACGCCAGGGCTCAGCTTGCCATTCTCTTGTCATATTCAGTCCGGAATTCTCAGGCTAGCGGATAGATAGTATGCCCACATCAATGATCCTCATCAAGGCAGCCCCTTAATCCCGAGCGTGGTCCTCAACCTTTAATACAGTTTCCCATGTTGTGGTGACGGACGCCCACCTCGCCAGCAAGGAAGACACCACACAACAGGATTCTGCACACGTTTATTATTGGGAGAGCTTGATTGCTGTGGCGGAAGACCCCGAGCCCGAAAACTGGTGCTACTTATATATGCTTAGGGTAGGCGTGGAGCCTCCTGATTGGATATGCCATCAGAACCTCATTAACATGCTCCAGGGCGAGCAGTGACTCAGCTGATACCCGAATGCACATGCACACATTGCTTGTTTAACAAGAAAGCATGCAGGAAGTCGGCGCCATCTTGTAATGACGAATTACCTGGCTTCCCACAAGATTAGTTTTGCTGCTATTTCATAACTGTAATTTTGCCCCTGTTATGGATTGTAATGTAAATACCTGTGTTTTCCAGTGGTCTTGGGTGACCCCTGTGAAAGGGTCATTCAACCCCCAAAGGGGCCACAACCGTCAGGTGGAATACCCACAGACAGTCCCTTGCAGGTGTCCCTGGAGGCTTGCAGCCTAGGTACCTGGTTGGCAGTACAAACCACCACACCCACCCCACACATCAAAACACAGCCAAAGTCTGTTTTCTCTGTCCCCGCCTCTCCTGACATCTGGAACATTTAGTCTGGGATCCTTTCTGGGGAAGTCATGCTGCCTGCATAGGGACAGAAGTTCTTGTTTGTCATTTTTATTTTATTTTATTTTTGTCCCTCCCCAAGGTGACGCCAGAGTCGTCTCTTTTGGATATGCAGTCAGTAAAAAGGGCTTGTTTGCCTTGTTTCCACACGGGTGCTCATGGCTTGCTGGTTAAAGACTATCCACGTTTGGTGTCCTTATTTATGGGGCTCAAAGGGAAGGAGAAGCCTGTGGTTCCTAGGCCCTCTAGAGAGCCCACTCCCCACTCTTACAGGGGAGGTCAGCCTTAACTCCTCAGATCACGCCAGCTAGCCTTGAAGTTCAATGGCTTCAGTTACAGCGGTGCATGGAGTAGAGAAGCCATCCAAGGACAGTCAGCCTTCTGCCATGCCCTGCCCAGGGTCTGTCAGTCCCCCACCTAACCCTTCTTGCTATCTGTCCTCTGTCTCCTTGTCTGCACCTTCCTGGAAGTTCCTTATATGGAGACAAAGCCCAGCTTTTCCTCGGGAAGGATGAAGGGGAAGTCAGAGGTCTTTGTCCGTCAAACCTCCTCTGCCCCCTTGCCTGTCCTTTTACATCAACAGCATCAGTAATTGTTATCCTGAAAGATATCATTATACAAAAGGGTTAAAATGTATTAAGATATTAAGTAGGGTTCTTACTCTCTTATTCTTGCCCTCTTGCTCCCCCTCTCTTCCCATTCCCTTCCCCCTCTCTCCATTTGCTCCTAGCCATGGCCGGCCTCATTTTCTTCTTTCTTTCTTTCTTTCTTTCTTTCTTTCTTTCTTTCTTTCTTTCTTTCTTTCTTTCTTTCTTTCTTTCTTTCTCTTTCTTCTTCTTCTTCTTCTTCTTCTTCTTCTTCTTCTTCTTCTTCTTCTTCTTCTTCTTCTTCTTCTTCTTCTTCTTCTTCTTCTTCTTCTTCT
>NC_034605.1:55862894-55902618 GCF_900095145.1 Mus pahari | reverse complement strand
CTCTCCCACTCTACTACTCTCCTAACTCCTCTCCCCATGCCCTAAATAAACTCTATTCTATTAAAATAAAAAAGAAGTTAAGTAGGGGAAAGGTTATCAAGGAGCCCTGGATCAAAACAAAAGAGACTGGAACATGGGAACAACGAGCCACACTTGAATTCTTGACCTGGTGGTGGGAGGGGCGGGGTGGGGAGCTTGTAGTTGAGAAGAGAATGCCTTCCAAAAGTTCACGAATCCCCTCTATGCTACTCAGGTCCCCGAGACGGCAGCAAGATGGGGATTCTGTACATCCTGGTCCCTAGCATTGCCATCCCCCTGGTCATCGCTTGCCTGTTCTTCCTCGTCTGCATGTGCCGCAACAAACAGAAGGCTTCAGCCTCCACCCCACAGCGCAGGCAGCTGATGGCCTCGCCCAGCCAGGACATGGAGATGCCACTCATCAGTCAGCACAAACAGGTCCTCTTGCCCATTTGCTAATGAGGCAGCTCTTTGGGGGATGGAGTGGGGGAGCAGGGATGGAGTATCAGCCAGCACACACAAGTCCTCCTGTGGGGAAAGGGGAGTCTAGGAGGCAGCTCTGATAGGGCCCAGCTGCAGCACGGGCTATCAACAGGCAAGCATACATAGGCCTTCTTCTGTGGCCTAGCCTGAGCTCAGGGATTTCCTCCACACATTGAGTGGAGGAGAGGAGTAGGTGCTGGGTAAAAAACAAGAGCAGAGGGGGAGCAGTCAGCCATACTTTACCTCGGGGCAGGGCGGTAGAGGTGGGTAGCTTAGAGTTGAAAAGGGAGTGTAGCTTCTGCAGCTGCTTCTATAAGCAGATGGGAATGTGTATGTCCGTAGAAGTCACACTTGAGACTGGCCCTCCCCTCCACCTACCCCAGGACCTTCCTAGCACCCCCACCTCCAGATGTCCCAGTTTTGCCCTCAGGGTGACACAGAAAAGGAGAATTCAGACTGCTCCATCATTTGAAGATTACCATGCATTTTTGAGAGATTAGGGTACCATTTTTTGAGGCAGGGAACGACCTCACCAGGTCCCAGACATGCATACCTAGCTCACGACTAGCTTTGAGATCAGTGTTCTGTCTCGAAGGCTCTTGGGGTGCCAGTGACAGGGCCGCCTCATTCAGCTCTTTAGCCTTGAATTCCTCTTGCTTGCTGTGGGTTCGGATTGGCTTTTGAGGCGTGCAGGCACACAAGCCTTCGAGGCTGCAGATCGTCTACCCAGAGGGAGCGGGCAGGGCCCATGTCACTAGGTGTCACTTGTATCCAAAGGATATCCAACTGATCATCGAGTGCAGAGGAAAGCCTTAGTCTGGCTCCGTAGAATGCGGTGCTAGGCTCTGAAATGACCAAATTCCAACAGGCAGAGCGTTGAGGGCAGAGCACCGTGGGCCCATGGGAAAAACAGAACATCCTGCTGTTGGGTGGAGCATGCTGGGAGAGGTGTGATGGACAGCTCTGTAGGGTCCCTGGGTGATTCTAGGAAACTGGCTCCCCCGACTCAGTCCTGAGTGTGAATAGATGAAGGCATGTGTGTGCAACAGGCCTTGGTGGGGACACAGAGGTGTGCTCACATTTTTGGAGAGACCGACCATGTAGCTGTGTTAATTCCAAAGGGTTTCAGATGGGGATAGCCCTCATGGCATCAGAGCCATAACTAGGTGTTAAAAAGGCTGCCAGGCAGACCAAGCAGTAGGGCAGACAGGACCAGCAAGGCCTTGCCAGCAACGCAGCAGATCCAAGCCACTCCGCTTTGGTACCGCATTGACAGTTGTATTTGACTTTTCCTCCTGGCAGGCCAAACTCAAAGAGATCAGTTTGTCCACAGTGAGGTTCATGGAGGAGCTCGGGGAGGACCGGTTTGGCAAGGTCTACAAAGGCCACCTGTTCGGGCCCGCCCCAGGAGAACCCACCCAGGCGGTGGCCATCAAGACGCTGAAAGACAAAGCCGAAGGGCCCCTGCGGGAGGAATTCCGGCAAGAGGCCATGCTTCGGGCCCGGCTTCAGCACCCCAACATCGTCTGCCTACTTGGCGTCGTGACCAAGGACCAACCCTTGAGCATGATCTTCAGTTACTGTTCCCATGGCGACCTCCATGAGTTCCTGGTCATGCGCTCGCCGCACTCCGACGTGGGCAGCACCGACGATGACCGCACGGTGAAGTCGGCCCTGGAACCCCCCGACTTTGTGCATGTGGTGGCGCAGATTGCAGCGGGCATGGAATTCCTGTCCAGCCACCACGTGGTCCATAAGGACCTGGCCACACGCAATGTGCTGGTGTACGACAAGCTCAACGTGAGGATCTCAGACTTGGGCCTCTTCCGCGAGGTGTACTCCGCAGATTACTACAAACTCATGGGCAATTCACTGCTGCCCATCCGCTGGATGTCCCCCGAGGCCGTCATGTATGGAAAGTTCTCCATCGACTCTGACATCTGGTCCTACGGTGTGGTCCTCTGGGAGGTCTTTAGCTACGGCCTGCAGCCCTACTGTGGGTACTCCAACCAGGACGTGGTGGAGATGATCCGGAGCCGGCAGGTGCTGCCCTGCCCGGATGACTGCCCAGCCTGGGTCTATGCCCTCATGATTGAATGCTGGAATGAGTTCCCTAGCCGGAGGCCCCGCTTTAAGGACATCCACAGCCGGCTCCGGTCCTGGGGCAACCTATCCAACTACAATAGTTCCGCGCAGACCTCAGGAGCCAGCAACACCACACAGACCAGCTCCCTGAGCACCAGCCCCGTAAGCAATGTGAGCAATGCCCGCTATATGGCCCCCAAGCAGAAGGCCCAGCCCTTCCCACAGCCTCAGTTCATCCCCATGAAGGGTCAGATCAGACCCTTGGTGCCCCCGGCACAGCTTTACATCCCGGTGAATGGCTACCAGCCGGTACCGGCGTACGGGGCCTACCTGCCTAACTTCTACCCAGTCCAGATCCCCATGCAGATGGCCCCACAGCAGGTGCCCCCTCAGATGGTCCCCAAGCCAAGCTCACACCACAGTGGCAGCGGCTCCACCAGCACTGGCTACGTCACCACGGCGCCCTCCAACACATCTGTGGCAGACAGGGCAGCCCTACTCTCTGAGGGCACTGAGGATGCACAGAACATCCCGGAAGATGTGGCCCAGAGCCCTGTGCAGGAAGCAGAGGAGGAGGAGGAGGGTTCTGTCCCTGAGACTGAACTCTTGGGGGACAATGACACGCTCCAGGTGACCGAGGCAGCTCACGTCCAGCTTGAAGCTTGAGGAATACAAGGGGCCTGGAGCACCGGCCCTGCTGTGACCAGATGGGGACCTCAAAATGGCTCTGAGAAGTCCCAAAGAGGGGCCCATCACCAGAGCCCAGGGACTGGCAGGCTGGTTTGAGCCTGCCCACCTGAGACTGTGAGAGATTTTATACTATCTCCTGCACCCTGTGCCCATAAAACTGCCACTGCAGCCCCGACTTGGCTGGAGGCCATTTCAGACAGGGACCCTGGGCAGGGTCCCTGCAGCGTGACCACCTCAGAAACAGGACAGGGAGACCCCACCTCTGTCTGCTTTATCATGATGGTAGATGGGTAGCGAGCTAAGGATGTAGTTCACAGAAACAGGCTACATCTTCACCGTCCTGCTTTCTGGGCGGAGGGTACAGAGACTGGGGGCGGAGGCATGGCCGCGCCCGGGCAGCAGAGAGGCACCTTGGCGCTTAGCTGCTCAGTGAGCCCCCTGCTGGCTGAGGATGGAGAGAGCTCTTTCTCTCTGTGGCCTACTGCTGAACATGTTCTTTTTAACAGCCAAAGGCCAGCGGAGCTCGATGCTGCCATCTGCTGGGGTCCAAAGGACAGAGGAGCTTCTGAACAGTTGGGAGTGCCTTGTATTAAAAAAAGAAAAAGTGCCTTTACAAAAACCAGCACGATTTTGTACTTTTGTGAAGGGTTTTAATTATACTGCGTGTGTATTTTCCCTACTCTTCTGGAATTCAAGGGAAAACTGTTTCCTGGGTTTAGAATGTTCAAAAGGAAGCAACATTGTACAGAAAACAGTATTGTTAATTTTTTTTTTTTTTAAGAATCCTGTGCAGACCTTAAATGTAATTTATATGGTTTTCTGTGTGCCGTTTTCATGAAAGTGTTTTGATCCTAAATAATGACTTAGTAATTTAACTGTGTGTATTATCTCTGGGATGCCATCATACTGGGGTTGTATCTGCCTTCATTCTGCCACATGTGGTGAGGTTCTTACTTTTCAGAGTTCCCATGCCACACGGGCCACGGGCAAGCTGCCTGGCACAGGGTGTCAGTTCCTTTTGTAGACCCCATGCCTGGTGTACCCAATAAATGAATGTTTGGTACTTCAGCAGGTGGGGAGGATGTGTGGTCGAGGTGGACCCCTGTTGGGTGAGGGAGCACTGGGAAGGGTTTGGGCTGAGCCTTGCTGTGAATTTACAATGTTGCTAGAGCCAGTGGCTCCATGAGAGCAAGGGCAGAGGCAAGTGACAGAGATGACAGGCACCTTTTTCTCTCCTTCAATTTATATTGCTTTGTATGTATGGTTTCATGCATGTGTCTGTGTGTGTGCACACGTGTGTGTGCATTTGCATGTGTGTGTGCATGTGTATGTGGAAGTGTGTGTGTTCATGTGCGCCTGTGTTTGCACATGTGTGCATGTTTGTGTGCGCACACATATGTGTGATGAGTGTGTGTTTGCATCTGTGTGTGCGAGTATATGTGTGCATGCATGTGCATGTGTTTGCTTGTGTGTGTATGTGTACCATGTATCATAGTGTATGAGTGGAGTTTCATTTTCTACAATGCAGACCCTAGGGATTAAACTCAGGTCATTAGGCTTGGTGGCAAGTACCGCAGCCTGCTGAGCCATGTTGCCAGTTCCCACTGCCTTTAAAAAAAAAAAAATCAGTCCTTCCCTCCCTCCCTCCCTCTCTTCCGCACCTCTCACATGCTTTACCATTATAGCCACTTATTCTATCTTAGATTGGCATGTTAGTTGCACATATGTCCAGGGTGTTCAGTGTGATGTGTCCACCCACGTATAGAATACACACTGATTGATTGAATCCAGCCCTCTCTTAGAAATCTATTCTCCCACCCCCCAGTGCTTTTCTGTACAGCTGTAAGCATAGATTCATTGCAGGTGATATGAAGATGGCCTTGGGTTTCTAGTCTGATACCTCTGAAAGTTCTAGAACCTGGAGCATCACTTTCAGGGCCCTAGAGAGTGAGGCTTCTTCGATGCCCGAGGCTGCCCACACCCTTGCTCCATTTGCTGTGTGGCTTTCTGAGCCAAGGCCTTGGAGCGCTTGGTATCAGGTCACTGGGAGGTAGTGCCAGCCAAACAACCCCTGTGCCCAAGCCAAGGGACCTTTGCTTTGACGGGGCCTGGGGACATGCCTTTGCTCCAGTCCTCTAGTCACATCCCACTCTCTTCAGAGAGCTGTGTTGACTGTCTTTGGCCACCACACACCCAGTTTGACCCAACCCAGAATGCCTTTCCAACAAGAGTCAGGGATGCGGCTGATGTTGCTCAAGGGATGTCATGCTGAGACCCACTGAGGCAGAGAACCATTGGCCTCTTTGGACTCATTTCCAGGGTCCATTCTTCTTGTTTCTTTCTCCGTAAATTCAGGCTTGACCTTGAATGAATTGGCATTGTGAACCCCCCCCCCCAGAGTCCCCAAAGCTGTCTAGCCACTTTTAGGGAAAAGAACTGTCTCCGACAGAAACCACCTTATAATAGCAAGTCCCCTGCCGTGACGTAGACGTGCCTCATGCTAAGACAGAACTGACCTTGCTTGATCCCTCCCAACTTTCCAGTCTCTTGACTAAGCATGGGCTAGCAAGTGCAGGGGCCATGGCCGAGGCCATCATAACAAAAGCCAGAACTGTAAAAAGAGGAACTGCAGGGTTACTTGATTAGAAGTGGGTTGGAGCCTTCCCAGAGGGAAGACCAGCAGGGTTTTTGGCTTTGTTTTGGCAGAGCTGTATGGTCTTATGGGAGGAGGCTGGAGTCAGCAAGCCCTTCCTGTTCAGATTGCCTTGTTCCAAGGCAAGCATGTCTATGCTTCCAAGTGTAGAGTGGTCCCCTCCTGAACAAGGGTCTCAAGCTGTGCTCCAGAGAGTTCTTTGGCAGCTTGCCCACAGGAGATGGGCATGGGAAGACAGGAGAGGCCAGGGTGCCCTTGCTGGAATGCCAAGTACTGACCCTCGTCCTGTTTTCCACTCACTTGTCCCAGAGTAGTACTGCTTAAATCCACCCATGCACAGTGAACTATAATGTGTGTCCTGAAGTAAGAGCGGATGCTACCCTCAGGGACGGAATGACTGACTGGACTGCAGACAAGGAGATGGCTCCAGGGCGCCTCTCAGCCAGTGTGGTCAGGATGTCAAGATTGGGTATTGAAGGGTGTGGAGCTGACTTGAGGAGGATAATGACGACTCCTGAAAGAGGAACTTGGTCTCATGTCTCACTTGTACACCTGGTGGTTTAACTGCTCTGCGGACACCCGAGGTGAAAATGGGAAATGGCTTTTCACGCGTCTCCCCATAATCGGGGAAACCACTTCAGCCGACCGTGACTGACCACCAGGTACTAACGGTCGGCACTGCCAGTACCTCGGGGATCTGGAAGCAGAAGTTCAGTAAAAATGTTGGTGAGTATTTCTGTCTCAGGGGGAGATGTATTTGGGGGGTTTCAAGAAAGTTAAATATAAATTGTTCATTTCCCCCTCTAATTCTAATCATAAACTTGGGGTGAACCTCAAGGGGGGAGCTACCAACCTTTGAAAGTTTCTGAGACTGAGAAATAGCGGTTTATTTGGAATGTTCTAGAACCATGGACTATAGAGATAGGTCACTCAATTCAGGACAGTGCTATGGGGTGTGTGTGTGTGTGTGTGTGTGTGTGTGTGTGTGTGTGTGTGAAAACTTTCACAGCTACAGAATTGCACTTGCATGGAACTGAATTCCAAATGAGCCCTGCAAAGCCATGAGTACTTTTCACACGCCTTATATTTCGGAATAAGACATCCTATTGAAACAGTATGTGCTAGCACTGCTTGTGTTTTTCTGTACTGATATACGGGCGTGACCACAGTCCAGGAAGCTGTTTCCTACCTGGGGCCATCTCTTGATCTCTGTGAGACGGTGTTTCTGCCATACTTTGGAAACAGCTCACCGAACACTTTGGCGTTGGCAGCGTTGGGGACAGTTTGTAGGTTTACAACTGTGTTTCAGACAGACCTTATGAAAAGTACCTGTTCCTTGTGAAGTGCGAGTGAGAACTCATATTGAACGTTTAAAATCCCTTTGAAGCCATATAGTGAAAAGGAGGCTGTGGTGAAAAGATTGTTTGAAGCCCGGGCAAGGGGAGAGGACCACCATCTCAACAAACAAGATATTTTGAGGTGAATTTTTAAATGGGGGCGGAGGTGCTGTCAAGGCATGGGATCTCCATTGGTGTGGCTGTGCGAGCAGCCACACCTAGAAGGCGGGTGCTTTCTAAGGCCCGCCCCCATCCCACCCACTTCCTCCTCTCACCTTCTCCCAAGGTGGCGGAGACTTGAGTGTCTGAAATTAGTGAATGAGTCCCATGTAAGGGACGCTGGAAAGGACATAGTAACACCCTGCTTGGAGAGAAACGTCTACAGTTAGCATTCTATGACACTGCCTAGAAGCAACGCAAACCTCATTGCTGGGCCTCACAGTTCAGGCAAGTAGCATCGGACTGCCCCTGCATTTATTCCGCTGAGCTTGACTTCCTTAATCGCTGAGTCACACGTGACTTTCTGGCGTCCAAACACGGGATGGTTCATCGCCTCTCAGATTTCCCTTCACACTTCTCACGAGCTCATACCTTGTCACATAGGGGGGTTGTGTAGCTACAGTGCTACCTCCTTTGCTCTGGGACCCGCCTCGCTACCCAGCCCTCTCCCAGTTTCCCTTGAATCCACGGATAAAAGACACACACACCAGTGTTCCTTTTGAATTTGCCTTCTTGTCACAATTGCTGGGCGCTACTATCTCCTGCTTGGAAAAGCATGCCCTTATCAATAATACTCTTAGCTCTGTATCTCCCACCTGCCCTAAACTTCAGTGGCTAGTCACATCTATCCCCTGCCAAACATCCATGACCACCGCCTGTAGTAGTGGCCACAGGCCTCAGCTCCTCCAGGGCCCTCACATGGCTGCTGGGTTCTCCCTCCAAAGTTTGGCAAAAACCTCCTCCTCTTCTTCCTTGTGTCTCCCTTTTCCACCAGGGACCCGGAAGTCCCGCCTGTACCTTCTGCTCAGCAGTTGGCCCATGGCTTTCTTTACTGACAGATCAAGAACAAATTGGAGAACAGGACCTCGGCATCAGCACTACCCTTACATGGGGGTCTTCCTGGGTTTCTTTAGGCAAAAGTAAGTAAATAGTTGGTGTGTTATATATTTATTTCTTTTTGTGGTGACTTCCACATCAATTCTTTTCTGTCTTTCCCTCCCTCCCCATGGAGCAGTGAACCTTGCCCATGGCCAGGGTCTGGAGTTGAGGTGACTTCTGGTTGGCTTAACTCATTACTCACTTTGATGGCTTCCCTTTGTGGCTGCCATAAACATTTTGCTTAACCTGTACCTGCCTCCAACAGACCTGTTAAGTGAGGCTGTGAAGCAGGCCAGTCCTGGGATTACCTTTGCTTGTGAAAGTGGGAACTGTCAGTGAGCCAGGCAACCCAGCCCTGTGGGAGTATGAAGGGTGCTTATTTCCCCAGCCTGTGGAGGAACTCAGTCTGTAGGCAATGGTGTCCACACCAGAGGCACCAGTACATGAAGCAGACTGGGAGCAGGCTCTTGGGACTGAGTATGTGTCATAGCATACAAAGTCAGGCCAAATAAGCATGCTGGCTTGGCTCTACCACTCTTCCACAGGCTGGCCTTTAGTGAGAAAATTTAGAAATATTAAATAAATTTGAAGCCATCCTTTCGGCATTATAAAGCTCTAGGAACATCTGGAGAACCCAGAGAAGGACCAGGCATAAATGGTCATTTCTTTGAAACCTCAGAAGGCAACAACAATAAGTTGCTCACTTGGGTGGCTTCCCTCTGTGCTTGTCATAAACACTGCTCCTGTGGAGAATCTATACCTGCCTCCCCTCACCACAACCCCAGGCCCCTAAGGGTCTCAGAGCTCCTGGCCATGGGGAAGACTCACTGCTCATGGGAAGGAAAAGGCAGAAAAGCATCAATGGGAAATATTACCATAAAAAGGAATAAATATAAGAATATACCAACTATGTATTTATCCCTTTCCCAGGGATAACCCAGGCCTGTCTGTTCCCTGTGACCATTCACTTGACGTATGTCAGTATCAACTGGACACCTCCCTGCATGATATCCTCCAGGTCTAGATGGAAGTAGGGCATCTGGAAAGAGAAGGAATCCCCATGGCTAGAGAGACTTAGAACAGGAGCAGCTGGCCACTTCTGCACAGGCTCAGGCTGCCTGCACATGCCTCTGTTGCCCATGTTGCCCATGTTGCCATATCTGTACTGAGCAGTCTTGCAGACTATGCACACTGCTCTCAACAGCACCCTGTACATTCTTGTTGCTTCAGCTTGATGGGCCATGAACAAATTTCAGTGTTTAATGTAGCTTTTCTTCCCAAGGGTTGGCTTATATGTGTCTTGAGACCTCCTCTCTATGTCTTACTACTGTTCTATGTAGGCTAGTTTTGAACTCTTCATCCTCCTGCCTCCACTTCTCAAGTACATTGTGGGCCACCATGCCTGACTCCACTGTCCTCTCCTTAGCATGGTGGGGTTTTTACTGTAAAGAGTAAAGTTTCCTCTTTGGAGGAAAGTCAGCCTGATTTAGTAGGAGTGCAGAACCATAGGATTCTGTCGGTGTCCTGAGTTGAGAGGCTTGATTGAAGAAAGAGTGTCACTCTGGGATGTCATGAGGCTCTAAGGTAGCAGGGAGGTCCGGCCTCAATAGATTTAACTTAAAAAAAAACAAAAACAACAACAACAACAACAACAAAACAGCCAAGGAGAAGCATATGTGTTGATTGTTATGCAAAAGTTGTTATTTGGGGTAAAACGAATTCCTCATACCAAAGCCCCCAATCGAATCTGTATGTTTCCTGAATGAAAATATCACAGCCTTGCAACATTAAACCTTATTGTTCACAGTGTGCAGCACTCAATAATACAAAGCATTCCAGGCATGCCAGGACCGTCTTGTGACCAAATCAGGCAAAGTCTGTAAAGCTTCCTCAGAACAATAACTCCGTAGCTCATAGAAAACGACCACCGTTTTCTACAGTGGTTTCTTCCAGGTCAAAGTACTTCTTGAAAACAACTCTTCATTCTAATGTCTGCCCTATGTACAGTGAAAAACAGTGATTTCATTCTAATGTTTACCCTAGATTCTCAACTACAGGACTATGTTAAGAAAAAGACATTGTTCATTTAAACTAACTCAAATTAGGCTCCAGAAGCCAAGAGACTGACATATTGTTTGCCTGAAATATCTGCTACCATCCTTTGCTGACTGACTCTTACATGGAGCTGCCGGATAAAGCTCTTTTGCTTAATAATGCAGAGGTAGAGTCACCCTGGACACTGGCTTAGCCAGCACCTGACTTTACAGGGTGGGAGGAGTCAGGCACTCTGCCTCATGGAGAAGTCTCAGGCACTAACAAGAATACATTTGTCTAACCAAGTGATACTTGTAGCAAGCACTTCTGGGCCCCAGAATAGGATCTGTTCCTGCGCAGGACTTGTTATCCTCCATGGATGGAGCTGTCACCAGCTGTTCGTTTTTTAACCAAGTTTCCTGTACTGCAGCTTACATCTAACCCTTGGCCACTGTTAATGTACTACTGTTTGATTTTTTTGGTAAATGTGCACAGCGCATATGGCCTTACCTCACTTTAGAATGCTTGGATCTGCTGACCTCCTGTTGTTGGGTTTGTTCTGTGGACATTTCCTATCAGTGGAAGTCTGGGAGCATGAGGTTTTGCTTCTGTGTTCTTTCACTTGGCACTTTTTTTTTTTTTTTTTTTTAAAGTTCATGCTGCCCAACTATTAGAAGCTCATTTTATTGCTGCATAGTGTTCTGTTGTGTGGGTATGTACCACCCTACCCCTTCTGTGTACAGTCATCATTGGTGTGTTTTTCTAGTTTGGGGCCAGAAAGATGGCTCAGTGGTTAGGAGCTCTGGTCGATCTTTCAGAGGATGGGGGTTCTATTCCCAGAGGCTTGAAGCCATCCTCAGCTCCAGTTCCAGAGGCTACGACCCCTTCTTCAGACCTCTGCACGCACCCCACGCACACAGTGCACAGACAGACACACTTGCAGGCAAAACCCTCACACACATAAAAATAAACAAATATTTTTAAAACTGATGCTGCTCTGGATAATTGACCACGTTCACGGATGGGTATAAGTTTCCATCTGTCAAAAGATAAAATGACGGCAGATTTAGTACAAAGCCACATTTTGTTTCCATGTGGGCAACGGTGCATTGTGTAAATTAGAGTTTTCTGATGAGCCAAGCGGAAGAAGTTGGCTGCATGGGCAGAAAGGAGATTGAAGGCTTTGGAAATGAAACAAAAAAGAACTGTTTCCTTCCTTCCCAAGTCATTTTCTGAAGATGAAAGAAATATAGGTTAAGTCTGAGAGTTCTGGCTTGTTGATGAATGAGGGGCATTAGCAGCGACTCAGTTTGGGTTATTGGACCTCACAGAGAAGTCCAAGCCAAGCCAACCAATGCCTGCCAACTTTATATAGGAAATGTCTCTCAGGCAGACATCCCAGTAGAGGTGCTACTGAGCTATAGATAAAGGATTGGTCCTTATGAGAAACATCCAGAGTACTTTCCATAGCAACGAAGAACAGTTTTTTACATCCCTACTGCCGTTTGCAATCAGCTTTTAAAGCGTGAGTAAGTCTGGGCCTAGTGTGGGCTTTTGAGACCTCCAACCCCACTCCCAGTGACACACCTCCTCCTCCTCCTCCCAAAACAGTTCCACCAACTCGGGACCAAGCATTCAAATATATGGGTCTGTGGGGGGCCCTTCTCATTCTAACCACAATGACATTCCCAAGTGGGGACCGAATGTAAATGCAGGGACATTTTCAGTCAATCCATCACAGAAACTGTGACAGAGTAAACTCTCCATAATCAGGAAAACTACCAGCCGGTGATGTAAATGTGACAACAGGGACAGCATAGCCTAACAGCAGTGCTAGAGACACTTGCATGGCTGGACCCCGGTCGACACTGACAACTAAGGTTGGGAAACTCTTAGCTGAATTCTGAGGGGAAGCGCTGCAACCAGAATTGAAGTGTCCCTGCTCTGGTTAAAGAGCCTCGGCCTGCGTGTCTGCTTGGCCTGCCATTATGTCCCACCCTTTACTGCAGTGGGGACTTCTACTTGACAAGGGATAAGAGCTTGCTCTGACACCTAAGTGGAGCTCAAGAATGATGGATGAATAACTGGCAAGAGGCCAAGAGCCTCGCCGGAGAGCAGGTGGATAATTTCCAGTTCATTCTTCTCATTTCAATGTCTGTACTACAACCATTAAAAATGAATGAGCTGGGTTTCAGAATACTGACATGAATTGATATCACTGCTGTCAACATTGACAGGGGCCCCATGGCATGTGACACAACTTAGACAAAAGTGAGACAACCAGTGAGTCACAGTGACACGTTCACACAGCAAAAGAATGCACCCTCCACTGGCCCCACCCACCCACCCACCTAAGAGTTGCCTTCCCTGCGTGAGAAGGAGGGGAAGAAGTTTCCAAGGGGCAGCTGAGGAGTTCTACAGCTTCCAGTTTACATTTCTCATAATAAATAAATTCTAAATGCATCTAATAAAATTTGGGGATATGTTAAATCAGATGGATACCATAACAGTAATGAGGGATTTGGAGACACTTTTCTTTCTTCTTTTTCTTTTTTAAAAAGATTTATTTATTTTTATTTATATGAATACACTGTAGCTTCAGACACACCAGAAAGAGGGCATTGGATCCCGTGACAGAGGGTTGTGAGCCACCATGTGGTTGCTGGGAATTGAACTCAGGACCTCTGGAAGAGCAGTCGGTGCTCTTAACCACTGAGCCATCTCTCCAGCAGGGATGCTTTTCAATAGGGATATTTTGAACTTGAAGATAATAATGAAGCCAGAGGCTGACTCGGGGATGTCTTCTTCTATTGCTTGACACCTCTTTCCCCCTGCCACTCCCCAAGACAGTTTTTCTCCTTGGCCGTCCTGAATTCTTGGTCATCCTGGAACGTACTCTTTAGACCAGTTTGGCCTCGAACCCACAGAGATCTGAATGCCTCTGCCTCCCAAATACTGGAATTAAAGAATTAAAGGTGTGCACCACCACTGTCTTGCTACACTTTTTTTTTTTTTTTTTTAGGCAGGGATGTTGGATCAGTTTATGCCAGGCTCTCCGCAATCATGAACCAAAGTAACCCAATGGGAAGCATACACTCTAGTTAATGGACTACCATGACCACAGGCAAGGCCGTGATTGGCCCAAAACCCAAGCTGTTTTGGCTGACTAGCTTAAAACAAACAGCTGTGATTGGTCACACGTGTGGCTTCCGTTGGTCCTGCTCAGACCCACCCAAAGAAGATGCTCTCCCGGACTGCATTGCTGGCACTTCATGCCAGGTCTAGCTAGCCCCTACCTCTGCTACTTCCCATAGCAAAGGCTGACCCAGTAACCAGCAGAGGAGCCCAGTGTCTGCTCTGTGCCCTGATCCCAAAGTTCTGGGGTTATAGACATACGCCATCTCATCAAGCTTCTATGTGGGTACTGCGGATCTAACCTGGTGCTTGTAGACACTGTAACCCACGCGTCATCCTTAGCCCCGCCCCTGGATCCTACCCAGCAATTCCTCCCACCCAGATGATCTCATTCCCAGGAGGAGGATGCACCTGACCACCAGAGTGATCCCAGTGGTGTCTATTGACCAAGCTCCTGTACATCTCTCAAGTGCAGAACTCCCGTTTGCTATCCCAGTAGAGGCAGGGATGCTGAGACTAGGAGTGGCCAATTGTTAGAGGGGTCTTAGGCAAGGGGTGGCCAGCTAAGGGTCCTTCTGAGCTCAATCCATTGGATGGAAAAAGAATTGAACTTCCCGGAAGGCCCACTCAGACTGTGAAAGGAGCCACGCTTTAAGAATTTAGAATTTATGGGGCAGGATGAAGAAGCAGACCTTTTCTATACAAAATATACTTAAACACACACACACACACACACAGACACACACACACACACACACATTTGTATAAATGCTTATATATTATAGCAAACTATAATTACTGCTAAACCTTACATATGTTCATATACATATTTACATGTATTCAGTAAGAGGATAAATTCCCTCCTAGCCACACTCATCACGACTCTTTAAAGGGTCATTTTCTGCAGTTGAATAGAGAAAGGCTATTGCCACAGGGTGACAGAAACGAGGTGAGGGACACAAATACAGCCACCAGAGTAAAAGCAGCAGAGATCATGAAGGTCCCTGATCGAAAGCAAGAGGGACAGATTGACAGGGAAGAGAGAGGCACCAGCCAGAGAGAGAACAAAGAACAAAAATGACTGACTTTATTGGAACAAGCAACTCTCATCAAAAGAATTGCGAGGACCGGGCCACCCCACCCCCAGGACAGACTTTCTCTCCCCTGAGAGGTCTTGCTGTGGGGCCGATCCTCCCTTGGATAGTTCCCTCCCTCAGCTGTCCCGCTGGCTGTTAGTTTGCAGGCGGGTGTAACAGTTGTCTCCAGGGCAGGTGTCTGAAGTATCAATAGACGATGAACAGGTCCTGGTCCGCAGAAGAGTCCCAGCAGGGTCTCAGTGCCTGAGCTGTAACGATGGCCCCTGCCAAGGGCCAAGGGTCCTGGAACTCAAGACTTGCACAGGGGCTGCCATGTTCCCGGGCACCCCTTGATGCTATTCCTGCCTGCCCGCCTGCTGTGGCTGCTCAGGGGGATGGGAAGGTCGGCAGACGCCCACGTTTGGCCTGGGCCAAGTAGTGGGAGTGGGTGGGTAGGGGAGCAGGGGCAGGGGGTATAGGGAACTTTCGTGATAGCATTTGAAATGTAAATAAAGAAAATAATAATAATAAAAAATTGTTTAAATATAAAAAACAAAAATAATAAAAAATAAAAATAAATAAAAAATAAAAAAGATCTGCTTTTTTACCTAGTTTTTGTCCACGTGGAACAGAAGAACCCTTGGCCAGCTAGCTACTGCTGAAGTGACCATCCTGGGTTCTTTCTCAGCGATGGGAAGCGAGCTAATGCGCTCAGGCGTTGAGGTAAACATTATATGAGTGCCTCTCTCTCTCAGCCGTTAAAACAACTTCTTTAGGTGAGTGGTGTTGCTCTCCTGACAAGCAGAGGAGCTGTGCTTTAAGAGGTTTTTGGTTTTGGTTTGTTGAGACAGGGTTTCTCTGTGTAGCCCTGGCTGTCCTGGAACTCACTGTGTAGACCAGGCTGGCCTCGAACTCAGAAATCTGCCTGCCTCTGTGTCCCAAGTGCTGGGATTAAAGGCGTGCGCCACCACTGCTCTATCACGCTTTAAGAGTTTAGAGTTTATGGGGCGGAATGGAGATGCAAACCCTCTCTGCACAAAACACATTAAACACATATTTATTTGCATAAACACCTATATTTATAAACTATATATTATTTATAAAACCTACATAGGTACATATACATATTTACATATATTTATAAGAGGACAAATTTCATCCTAGCCACACTGATTTCTTCTCTTCAAAGGGTCATTTTCTGCATGCCTGTGGAACTAGAAATTGGTGTTTCAGGCTTCTCCAGTTCCCTGCGAGTACGTGTGTGGGCAGCAGGTGGCGCTAGAGTCCTCGCCACTGTCTGGCTGTATTTACTTTTTGCCCAGCATCCTTAGCTCTTCTCAGGATTGGCCCAGGTGGCTTCATTGAGTCAGACTCTTCATCTGTGGCTTTGGAATGAAGAAAAGTGCCGAAAAAGAAACTAAAGGCTGACCAGCGATTTCCGAGCCTGATACAGGTGTGTGAAGGTCAACAGATAAGGTTGACAGGGACAGAATGTGTGCCGCTAACCGTACAAGACTGCCTTTGCCTCCTGAATCCTAAGCATCCTCATGCGGGAGGGAACATTGGGCCCCTCGAAAGAGGCGGAAACAGGGCCTAGAGAGCAAAGTCCTTCTAAAGAAACAGGAAGACGGTACCACAGAGATAACTGTACACAGTGTCCCCTGCAGTGCTAGTCACAGTAGAACGGGATGTGAAACTCTCCAGGTCAACAGAGGGGACTCCTGGGAGGGACACAGGACGATAAGGAGGGTATGTGCAACGTACAGTATTTACATGAACAGGCTAGCAAAGTAAGTTTTAAAACAAACAGCCAGAGGTGTAGAGGCTACCTCCACTAAAGTCACAGGCTAGCCCCAGAGCCCATGGGAAGCCCGGAAAGAAAAGAGAACAGGAGTCTCTGTGGGAATCCTCTGTTGCTAATACTTCTCTCCCTGTTGTCATCCACAAGAGCAAAATAAACAAAAGCAGGGGCTCTGCTCTGGCAACCGCGGTTGGATGTTGTGACCTTAGGAGTCACAGGTGTGGATGGCCCTGCCTATGGTCAGGTCTCCTCCTATGGAGGTTTGGAGGTGGGGTGGTGTGTGGTGGGGGTGGGTAGTGACCTGCCACCAAGAGTGTGTGGGGAAGGAGCCCTCAGAAGGTGTCTCTTCTGTTACTTATGTCTGTCATCTTAAAGAGCCACCACCAGAAAATATCCATTGAAATGACATGATACCCTGAGACCTAAAAATACCCCCAGTGTTCATGGGCTGAAGTCTTGTATTCCCCACTGCAGCAGCATCCAGAGGTGACCACCGAGGTGACAAGAGTCCTGAGGGTTCTGATCTCATGAATAGGTTAACTTACTGATGGACTCGGAGCTTAATAGCACTATGAAGAGGTGGTTCAAACTCAGGAGGTACACCACAGTGGGATGCTGCAGGCTCCTGGGGCCACACCCTAAGAGTAGATAGTTTATCCCTGTCCCGTTTACTTCCTGGTGAGCAGCTATGTTCTACGACACACTCCCAACATGCTGGTCAGCCTCACTATGGCCTTTGCAAAGGTCTGAGCCAGCCATGACAGAAGCCTCAGAAACCATGAGCCAAAATAAGCTGCCCCTCTTCTAAGTTGCTTTGTCTCGGGGATTTGTCACAGCAACGGGAAGAACTTAACATGGGCCAGCTGCGATCCAACACGGAAGAGAACAGGATTCGAGCTGTTGGATTTCATACAGAGGCCAGCAGAAGGAGATTTTAAATACTCCTTCCTGTCTGTAGGATTCTGTAGCAAGGGGACTAGTGGGGGAAACCCAAGAGTTTCCTGTAAAGCTGAAGGGGCAACAGATCTCTTTCCTAATCATCTGATCCAGGAAACCTGAGCTTCTAGGATGTCTGAGGATGACATACCTTACACGCACACACACACACACACACACACACACACACACACACACACACACACGCACACACGCACACGCACGCACACGCGCGCGCATGCACAACTGGCATCACTGAACCTAAATTAGTCATTTATAGGAAATTAAGAAATAACAAGGGCACCGACAGAGTCTCTTTTTCATTAAATCCATGTGCTTTCCAGAGGTGAATGGGGGTCAAAACAGACGACTGAAGGAGACAAACGCTGTGAACTGAATTATGCTGATTCTGTAGGTAACAAAGTCACAAGTTGTCATTTGTATGATGAAGAAATAAACATCAAGGCGGAATTTTATGACTGGCTTGTTAGGCATGAAGTTAGTGGCCTCTGACTATGGAATCTTTGTCAAGTATTCGGGGCTGCTATCTTTCCTTTCAATTTGTAATGACTCCCAAGTGAGACCATAGGTATTTATAACTTAGTTACCACTAAATGACGCTGACACTGTTAAGCCCTAGTTAGCTAAATGACTTACCCTGAATGCAGTCTGTCCCTGATGACTTCTAACCATGACTTTTCTAGAGACAGTGCCTGGCGTTCCTTTCTCTTGGGGACCGTCAAGACATTTTATCTCACTCTACACACCTACCCTTTAACATGCTGAAGGAAGAGCCTTTTACCAGTCTGTATGTAGAAAGCATTTACTGAATTGATGTTGATGGACTGAAATTTAAGATGTGCTTTCTGATGTAACCCTTGGGCTATGTGGACCACATTCCCTTCAGTTTCTACTTGCTAAGAGTAGGAGACTATACATGGAGATGTGTCTTTTTTTTTTTTTTTTTTTTTTTTTACATTTCCAGGAGCATATAGAGACTTATGTGTCATTGTTCAGTTATTTACCAATTTGCATTTTTATAACTTAAAAATTGTTTTCGGAGGCAGGGTCTCCTATGTACCAGGCTGGTTTTGAACTCACTCTGTAGTCAGAGATGACCTTCAATCTCTGAGCCACCTGCCTCTACCTCCCAAGTGCTGGCATTATGGGTGTGCACCAGCATGCCCTATTCATGCAGCACTGGGCATCAGAGCCAGGGTTTTGTGCACATTAGACAACCAGTCTACCAACTGCACCCAGTTCTTACCATCACCCCATTGAATTCAACTAACTAGGTCCACCAGTAAGTGCCCATACATACAGTATCCTCTTCTAGAGGACTGACTGTCACTGGCCGTGTGAGTCACAAGGGTACCTCGGCCTCTGACCAGTCACCTCCCTTCAGGTTTCCAGTAAGGATAACAGGAAGGCACCCGGGAGTGTTTACATGTTATTACCAATGAAGAGAAGTGGACTTGGGCATTGTTATGCCAGGCTGTGCTACAGGTGCGTGGGAAATGAACACCCGGACACAGGCTGCCTTGCTGTTCCATGATGTTCATTGTGACCACATGGTGTGGGTGAGTCGGAGCTGAAGAGGCCTCACCCTCACCGTTCAGACATTGTGGAGACAAGGGTGCTTGCTCTTTTAAAAGCATTTTTCACTGAATAGAAAATCACATGTTGACATTAAACATGCCTTCCTTTCCCAATTTCACGTACTTACATCATATTCTCTCAAATATAAATGGCTCTCCAGACCAGAAATTCTCCATCCTGGCATCTATCCAAAAATGTTCTTTCTGCCATCTCAGCCATGACTTTGAGTTCAACACCACCACCCGCTCCTTCTTCCTGCTGTCACGTCCTCGCAGGAGGAGCAAGCAGAAAGAAAGCATTCCTCCTGGGAGAGCTTGACGTGAGTAGTTCTCTGTCAAGTGAGTTGCTGGATTAATGTCACTGAAATGCAAACACTGACACTCCCTGCCACCAGGAAGCTCCAGTTTGCTCAGTTTGCATCTTAGTCAAGGTTTTATTGCTTCGATGAAGTACTGTAGCCAAAAAGCAAGCCGGGGAGGAAAGCATCTATTTGCCCTACACTTCTGGATCAAAGCCCATCTTCGGAGGGCATCAGGACAAGACCTCAAGCAGAGCAGAAACTTGAGGCAGGAGCTGATGCAGAGGCACAGACAGGCGATGCTTACTGGTTTGTTTCCCATAGCTTGCTTAGCCTGCTTTCTTATAGAACCAGGACCACAGACGTAGGTGAGAGGAAAGGTCAGGGTAACGCTGAAAGGTGTTGAATGTCCAGCCTCTAGAAATGTTCGTATGCAATGTGCAGAAGAGATGGCTGTGGAGAAGGCTATGGAGAAGGATGTCACAGGACATGGATTAGCAGCGGTTGGGCACACACATCCAGGCCTTAGAGATCCACTCGCAACATGCATAACTTGAATTCAATAGATTTGGTTGGTTTCATAATAGATTTTTTTTTTTTTAGATTAATGTAGCTACCTGAGTGGGAATTGCAAGCTGATTTGTGTAAGTTTGAATATCACGGCTGTTAGCTTTCTAATTCCATCCAGAGAGTGTTCCAGTTTATAACTCACATCAACCCATCTTGGTTTATAAAGATCAACTCCCCAGTGGTACACTTGAAGTGCTTTTCAATGACGTGAAGCTACAAATATAAACCATATTTAAAAGCATACCATGTGAAACTCTTATGTGCTTTTGGTAAATAGTTTCTCAATTTGAGACTGTCACCTATCTGGTGTACAGTGAAAATCTGCTTATCAGTGACTACATGATGCCTCACCAAGAGGAGTTCTCTTATGCAAATGTCAAGCAATAAAAGAAATGCCAGTGTTTAAAAAAAAAAGAAAAGAAATGGAAATGATGGATAGGTAATTCTTACATTTACAGTTGGAGGCTTTGACATTCCTCTCTGCAAATGAAAGAGCAAGCGCCAGGCAAAAAAATAGGGAAGACAGAAGAGCTGGCTGCCAGTGTCCACCAAGGGCCCACTGATGCTTGCCCAGCTCCTCCTCAGTAGCAGGACACAGCTTCTCTTTAGAGACAGAGAATACATCCAACGAGATCAGACTCTGAGCCATATAGTGAGCCTCAGCGATTTTAAGGCTTATTTTTTATTATTTTAAATATTCTCTCTCTCTCTCTCTCTCTCTCTCTCTCTCTCTCTCTCTCTCTCTCTCTCTGTGTGTGTGTGTGTGTGTGTGTGTGTGTGTGTCATCAGATCCCAAACTGGAATTAGGTAGTTTCAAACCACCTACTGTGTGTGGGTCCTGGGAATGGACCTCAAATCCTCTGGAAGAGTGGAGAGGCGTCAGTGTTCTTAACCACTGAGCCAACCGTCTTCGCAGCCCCCTTTGGGAAATTTAAAGGCATCAAAGTTTTACAGAGACTGTTCTAGGATTAAGCTAGAAATAAGCAACAGAGAGATAACTGGGATTTTACCTTTTACAGAGGCTTCTTCTTGGTGTCTGAATGGCACACTTGTAGAGAGTCTGCAGGCCATGACAGAATTGCCAGAGAAAGCCCTGAGAACCCACGTAAGGTCAAAGGCATTAGCAGTGTGGTCTATAGCAGAAAACCAAGAAGAACTCTACCTGGAACAAAGTAGAAGGGGAGGATTGATGCTTGAATTTGTCCTCTGACCACCACATATGTGTTATGGTACACATGTACCACGTCTGCATACCTGAACACACAGACAGACAGACAGACAGACAGACAGACACACACACACACACACACACACAGATAAATAGACATGTTGCACACACCAGACTGTATGCATACAAGCACATCTCCCGAAGATGCAAAAGTCCTTAATGAGATTGTTAGTGAACAGAATCCTTCAATATATAAAATGAAATAAACATCACATGCCCGTTCCAGCTGTGCAAGGCCAGTTTGATAACAAAGGTGGATTCATCTAATGAACCAAGTAGATCAAAGACAAGAAGTCACATGATTGCATCAAGCGAAGAAGGCTTTGAAGAAGCTTAGCAGTCACCAGTGATTTTAGAGCTCTCTTGGGAAACGAGGAGTAGGAGGAGGGACATCTTCCACTTTGTGAGCAATAGGAGTGAGACCCAGCCACTAGAACCACACAGAATGGTTGAAAGCCCTGACAGCTGAGTTCTGCAGTTGGGGGTGGGGAGGCAGGAGGGGGTAAGCCAAGGACCCCTCTCCCTGCCGTAGCCATGCACTGTCAGGGTTCCAGACTCTCTGGGGATGTAGAGAAGAAAAATTCTTTGGCCACTTGCTGGCCATGGGTGGGCAATGGCCAACCTGTTCTTATCTTGGGAAGATTCTGACTCAGAACTCTACAGTCTCTCCACCCAGCTCACTAGTGGGTCGCTACCACACCAACCCCGTGCTTCAAATACCCCACGGCCTTTGTGGTGCACATCTGGCAAACCCACGCTTTTCCAACTGAGTTTTCTCGAACTCAGTCGAACCGCCGTGTGAAGGAAAACATCACACAGACTCAGTTCAGAAACAATGGTAACTCAATCTCTGGGCACAGCAACTAAAACCTTATCTTGTTTGTAAGCCCTATTAAATCTGGTTACTTCGGTGGCAAATCCTGAGAGACCGACCATGGTACAGGGGGAAGCTCTAGCAGCTACATCTTGCTCTTATGCTATCCCGGTTCCAAAAGAACCCAACTGCCTCCTGCTTCCTCTCTTCCTCCAGCCCACCCAGAAGCCCCTCCTACTCATCCAGTGATTGGCTCCTTTATTCATTAGGGAATTGGTTCACAAGAACGGCACCAGGCCTATCCACAACAAGCAAGAATGATAAAAACAAACAAACAAACAAACAAACAAACAAAAAACCTATTCCTCTTTGTAGATGGCATGACAGTTTGCATACAGAGAATGGAGAGAGATTAAAAATAACCAGCAAATAGACAACAGAACGGTCAAACGCATAGAACTAATAATTGATCCCACGGTGTCACACAACAGAAGTCACTGTTGAAAGAAATAATAGAAAATGGGCAGGAGGCAAGAAGAGGATAGGAAGATGGAAATGGTCATCCAAAGGATTTCCAGTGTTTGGTTATTAAGGAAAAAAAATGAACGTTAGTCACTACTGTATATTTATGAGGCAAGCTCAAATTAAATAAGAATAGGAGTGGTACCCCCAAGTGCTGCCACAGGGGCAGGAAGACTTGTGGGTGTGGCAGTGAGATGAAACAGACACTCCATACAACGTGGTTTAGTGGTTTCTCAGAACTGGAAACAGCTCCCTTACTGGTAGCATTGGGAGTTGTTAAGGAGCAGAGCCTAGAGCATATGATGGTCTCATTCGGCCACCAGCGAGTCAGGTGCCACATAGTTACAACCTAACACCCCTCCCTGAATCTTTATCTCACCCTGATCAGTGAAATCTGGAATTTTACTGTAGATCCTGTAAACAACTGTTGGAAAACTTAATTTCCCAGCCCACAGCACTCCTTCAGGGGCCCCGTCTGATGCTCTCCTTGGGGACTAAACAAGAATGTCTCTGGCATTCGATGCCTGGGCGTTGTGCGGGGCACAGATAATGTCAAAAGAACACACGGTGTGTGATCTCATCTGTGTCACAACCTTGAAATAACAAAATTACCGAGATGCAAAGGAGATTAGTGGTTGTCAGGACTGAAGAATGCAGGTCAGTGCGGCTCGGAGAGCGGTGTAAGGGAGGTTTGTACGATGAGGGAATGCTTTTATTTCTGAACCATGGCGGTAACTACAAAATGCTCCCATTGCAAAGTGATACACACGGTTCCATGTCAAGTTCCTTATTCTTACGTTGTCCCAGGATGTAAAAACATTGGGAAAAGCTGAGAAATTGCCGGAAAAAAACTTTCTTTGCTCTCTCTGAAAATTTCAGGGTCTCTATACATTCAAAAGCTTTAAAAATAGCATAATAGAAAGTTACAATAAGTACAGCAGTCCAAATATGGAATTTAACATGTGATAATGTTTTCTTTCAGGTTAGTATAAAAAATGGACTTTTTAAAATTATTATTAAGAAGATTGTCATTCCAAAGCAAAACAACCTGGGTTTTCAGGGCTACCCACAAATTCCTGAGGGCAGAGGGACTAAAAACCTAGTGATTGTCACTAGAAAGAATAGACTACATTCAAACCAGGTAGAAGGGGTCTTTCTGAGCAGGCTGTGAGAACAGACATCAAAAGAGAAGGGTCAACGGAGTGGACACTTTGCAGTGCTGGTTCGGTTCCACAGATCATCAAAAATACAAGACCTGCCTGTGACAAATCTGTGACCTATATTTGGAACATAGGACACACGATGGTACACAAAATGTTCCTTCCAAGAACATGAAATAAAAACTGGACCAAAGACATACACAAGGGGAGAACATGAGAATGGGAGCAATACATAGACAGCAGCTTTTATTCTGTACTAATAATCTATAAACTTTAGAGGAAGCTACATGGCGTTCTAGAAAGTTCCAATGGGGATTTCAAACACTTAACAGAACCTTGTGTTCAAGGGTGTGTTGGATAGGCCTTGGGAACTGCCCTTATGACATCCTGGGATGGGGACAGGAAGACATGGATGGGAGATACCCACAGACCAAAAGTTTCCCCAGGACCCAAGGCTGCCTAGAACCCCCACCTTGTTTCCAGTTTGTAAAACACTCGCCTTGCAAGCACCAGGAACTGAGTCTGAGCCCCAGAACCTAGGTGGAAAAGCCCAGTCTAGAGGAACGATGCTTGTAATGCCAACACTGAGAAAGCAGACCGGAGGATCCCAAGGCTCGCTCACTGGTCAGCCAACTAGATCACCTGACAACATGGGCTGACCTCTGGCCTATCTACATGCACACACACACACACACACACACACATACACACACACACATACACACGTGCTGCATGCACACACATGTACACACAATTGTGCCACATGTGCACACATGTGTGCACACCCACTTGTACACACTCACACGCCCATGTTTACACATGCAAACACATGAACATAAACAGACAACACATGTACTTGCACATGCACACACACACACATACAGAAACACACACATGAGCACACAAATACACTAACACTCAGAAGGACTGATCTCTGAGGCAGTGGGATGGACCCACTGAGAGCACCCTGGGCTGCATAAGCCCCGTGCTGGGCTTGGCAGACTAGGAAAAGGAGCCTGTTAGCCCTCCATAGGTCCTACCCCAGAATTCCAGAGTTCCCTGTCATCTAAACTCCTAATCTTTCCTGATGGCTCTGGGAACTGCCGAGCATGTGATTTCTCTTAGTATTTATGGCTTTCTTTCACATTAACAAGCAGCGATGTTTCTCTTTGTGGAATTAAACCTCACAAAAATATCTTTGCAAGCAGATTTGTGTCTTGATAACAATCTGTTGATTAATTTGGCTGCGGAACGCTGACGGGTGACAGAGTCTCTGGGAATGCTTCCAACAGATACGCATCAGTGTGATTAAATCATTCCAGCATCTTACAACTGTCACGGTGATGTTTCACCACTGACACCAGCCTGGCTTCCACTCGAAGTAGGATGTGTGTGTGAGCATGTGTGTGCGCGCGCATGTGTGTGTGTGTGTGTGTATGTGTACATGCACTTCTTTGTCTCTCCGTCTCTCTGTCTCTGTCTCTCTGTCTTTCTCTGTGTATATGTACTGTTCTCTCTGTGTGTGCACATGTACTTGCATGTGCTTGCACATCTGTGTCTTTTGTAGCAGCATGGACACAATGTTATTCTTCCCCCTTGCCCAGTTTTCTAGGTGAGTTCCTTCAAGACTGAAGAGCTTTAAATCTGGGGTATTTGCTTTGGACAATTGTCCCTTAAAGGTTCACATCCAAGAGATGTTTGGTCTTCAGCTTGTGGTGCTCCAAGGAAACAGTGGATTTTTTAATACTTGCGGGGGGTGGGGTAGGAAGGCAGGGGTACAGTGGGAGGAGCTCAGAAGTCAGATAAGGGGCCCGTGAGATGGCCTGGTGACCTGAGTTCCATCTTTGGAAGCTATGTAGAAGACTCTGCAAAGCCGTCCACACACACACACACACACACACACACACACACACACACACACACACACAGAGTTTTATTTTAAAGTTCTATCACTGGAGAAGTGCCCTCAAGGAAATGACAGTACCCTTGCCAACCCCCACTTTGCCACCGCACCTTCTTTCTCATGAAGTGAATGGCTCCCCCCACCTGCTTTTGCCACACTGTGCTTCTCCACCACACCACCAGAGCGACAGAGTGACCATGACTTCAAGGCCTCCAGTGCCATCTGCCCGAATGAAGTTTTTCTGTCATCAAGCCGATTTGTCTCAGGTGTGTTTGATGGTAGCAGAAAGCTGGCTAATACAGGGTGTGTCCTTCCACTTCCCCTAAGGCCCTCCCCTGCCTCTGTGGGAGCTGACAGTAGTCAGCTAGGACATAGGAAGAGCCCAGGTTGGGCAACTAAGGAGAACCGTGTTTGAACTGCGGTGCTGCTACTGGATGGGTCCTCAGTATCCTCTCTTGTGAATGGAGGATTTCAGAAAGGGACTTAGAGGTTGATGCTTGCTTGCCAAGTGTTTTCAGACAGTGACTGGGGACACGGGTCATAGAAATCCTTTTCTTACAGAACAAGACCACTGTGTTGCAATGAACTTACAAATAGAAACCCTGCACGTTAGATTAAGGTAGCCACCATATCCTTGTCCACGCCTACACTCAAGTCCACTGTCCGTCTCAGGGAACCTCCGTGGGGCTACAGTGGCCATTCTGAGGCCACAGAGCTTCGCCCAGGGGCCTCACAGTAGCACCATCAGTTTTTATGTACATTTTAATGCACATATCCTCCCCTCCCCCACCCACGTGTAAGAGTTATCGACTAAGATCTGCAGAGGAGGGGAGCGGTTCTTTTTCTTCTAAAATTAAGTGACCTTGCTTAATATGGGAAGAAGCCCTTGACAAATGGTTGTTAAAGTTCCAACAGTTTTACATACATGGAAGCACAGGATCATCATAGCAGCCAGGAGGAGGAACTTATTTCTTCAGACAGAAGGAAATCAAGGCACTGGTTGGCTGTACATCCTGGCCAGGGTTTCTAGAACATTCCAACCCTCCATGGCTGTAGGGTGGAAAGAGGTCAAAGATGTAAGAGTGAGGTGATTTGGGCATAGGGAGTGAAGCTTGTGAGCCTACTGATCCCCTTCAGGGCCATTGGTGCGAACTCCAATCAGCAAGATGAAGTGGAAACCTAAGGGTTCTTTGGAAAGTCAGTTGTGTCGCATAGTGTTTTGCTGGGGCAAACACGTGAAGGAGTGTTTTCCTGAAGTGGACACAGGTGAAAGGCTAAGGCAGACTCATGAAGGAACGTTTCACTGAAGCAGACACAGGAGAGAGAATGTTCTGCTAAAGCAAGCACGTGAAAGGACACATGGTAAAAGATGCTTTGCTAATGTCATATATGTATTGGTCCGCCTTGCACTGTGTAGTTGCGTTGCATTTGTTGGGACTCCTGGGACTCAGGCTGATTGGATGCACGTGCTGAGGCAAGGCGCATGGGGGACGCACAATGTTTGGAGGGTATAAATAGGACTGGAGACAGAGCTTGGCCTGCTGGTACTACTGGCTGTGCAATGCTTGTGAGTCTCCTGTCTTTGCTGATCTTTGCTTCCCTAAGAGGCACAGCTGAGAACTCCTGGCATTCTGGCTGATCCCGTCTGCTGACTCGAGCCAAGGCTCAGGCCTGGCTGTCTCTGCTAGGTCATGTCACCGAGGCTGATTCTGCTGATTCGTGTTTACTATCCTGACTCTATCCAACTGGATCTCTGAAGTGTTTGCGAGTGGATCGAGCTGCTGCTGCCTGTTAACCTGTGAACTGAGCTGCCGATTTCCAGGCAACACAGATGGGAGTGGCTAAACAGGTCCACTTCCCCCCATATTCTTTAGAACCATCATTAAAAATAAGGTTTGAAGAAAATAAAGTTACAACAAGGGGTCTGATTTGTTGCCTCATTTTGCTTTGTTTTGAGACAGGGTCTTACTATGTTGCCTTGGCTGGCTTGGAACTTGCTACATAGACCAGGCTAGCCTCGGATTCACAGAGTCCATCTGCCTCTGCCTTCTGAGCTGAATTCAAGGCATGTACCACTGACCACAGCAGCAAAGATCTTTTAACATTGCTTGTCCAGTTCTGGACATGGGGGAGTTTATTATTCCACGTGGTAAATCCTGTTAGCCTCAGCAGCATTTGCATGGGCGGGCCCCGTCATTCGGAAGTTACATATACCCCCCAGAGGGTCAGAGTCTTTTTGTTTGCTTGTTTGTAGCCCTGACTGGCCTGGAACTCACAGAGATCCTCCTGCCTCAGTCTCTTGAGTACTAGGATTAAAGGCAAGCACCACCACGCCCAGTACTAAACTCCATTCAACACTTTGCTAACGCTGCCTGTGTGTAGAGGTGCTTAATTCTGTACTGTCTGTTGAGTTTCAGAATCGTGGAGTTGGAAGGGATTGTTGGACTTAAGGATTTCCTGCACTGTCCCTTATTGCAGTGGTCACCACCTCATTACAGTGTCTCAGAGTTTATAAACCATTCAGCTACACCATTCCCAGATGCCCAGCAGGACAGGACATGTAAGTGGACCAAGACCTGACAGCCACATAGAGAAATGTTTAGACAGAGGCTCAAATGACTTTCTTCTCTGGTTTCTACTTAAATTCCCAGTGCTCAGGACACCAGCATTCCCCACATGACTGCACACTAGAATACATGTCTTATTCTGCTCACTTCTTTCTCACACACGGGCTGTAGATTCCTTATTTGAAGTGTGTGTGTGCATATATGTGTGTGTATATTCATGTATATATGTACATGCATGTGTGTATAGATATGCACGTATGTATGTTAGATATGCATGTATATGTGTTTATGTGTGAGTATGAATATTATGGTGTGTGCATGTTATATATGCATGTGTGTGTCCTACATGTGTGTATGTATGTATATATATGCATGTATATGTATGTATGCATATGAGTGTATATAATACACACATGTGTATATAGATATGCATGTATGTGAAGATGTATATTTATGTGTGGGTGTGTATATTATGGTGTGTGCATGTTATATATGCATGTGTGTGTCCTACATGTGTGTATGTATGTATATATATGCATGTATATGTATGTATGCATATGAGTGTATATAATACACACATGTGTATATAGATATGCATGTATGTGAAGATGTATATTTATGTGTGGGTGTGTATATTATGGTGTGTGCATGTTATATGTACATGTGTGTGTATCCCACATGTGTGTATTATGGATATGTGTGTATATAAAAGAGTATGCAAATTATGTGCATATGTAAGGATTTCTAATATTCAGCACATGGTAATAGATTATAAATGTAAAATATAACAAATTGTATAACAAGTGAAAAACTCAGAAATGCTCACTGTCTTTTGTAAAGAAAGCTTTATTGGCACAGCCATACCCACTCATCGACATACTGCCTATGGCTTTTCTAGTTACAGCGAGCAGCAGACTTGAACAACTGCTGCTTAAGCTGCCTGTCCTTATTGAATAATGTTGAGTCTCTCCCTGCTGATCCAGTGTGCCCAGCTCTGCAACAGATAATATACTGTACCGCACATCATACGTCAAATGAAGCACATGTACCACACACTTATAAATCAGAATAATGCTCTAGATTGTTGTTGGTTTATGCAAGATGTGATTACACAAGAGATGACCATTCATAGAGAATCTTATCCTGGCTTAAGTTTGTCTTCTTGAAGCATCAGAGTATCTCTCGTTAACTGGAGTTTGTTGTTGGGACATCTGAGCACTGCCTGGTGGCTTTAGTTAAGATGCACAGAGACACTTAGACAAAACTAGTGATTGATACAGCATTTAACAAACAGGGTCCTGGCTGAGTTCTGTTCTGTCTTCCCCGGAAATCATTTACAGAGGTGGTTGCTTTTAAGGCTGGACTCTCTCACCGAGTCCCACAGCTCAAATTGGGGTTGAGTGATGGATTCTCTGAGCCTTTGGGAGAACACAACACTGGTAGAGAACCAGTAGATTGGTTAGAGAAAGGACTTTGGGGTCTGGAGCATTCCATAGCTAGTTTGAGGAGAGAGATGAATAAAATTCCAAATAAATGTGGTGAGCAGATGTGTGGAGTTTTGTTTTTTTTGTTTTTTGTTTTTTACCATGTGCTACCCCTGACCCTCTCAGTTTACTGTGTTTTCCTTCCTGGACAAGAAGTACCAGGATAGAGCCATTCTCTGGTATTATGCTTTGTTTATTCCACAAGATGGCATAAGAAAGCAGGTCATTTTTTTTGTATTGGTTTCTCAGAGTGAACCCAAGCCTTTGACTGCAACGAAGCCTGTTTGCTCCAACCCACGCAGCTGAAGTGGGCCTTTGGTTCACTGGCGTTAATGAAGGCTACATAAACTGTTGGCAGAAGAGGGCACTCCTTTCTGTTTGTTGACAAAGACGCCTGCATAGCCTGACTGGAGCCAGAGGATGCTCATCAAGCAGACATGAATATTCATCGACCACATATGAATATTCATCGAGCACATGTGAATATTAATAGAGAGCATGGGAAGGAAAAAACAACCTGAAGGCACCCTTGACTGAGGACAGCTCCTGCGCACTGCTTTTTGGAAAATAAACAAAGGTTTTCTCTAAATACAATAAATGTTGAGGCTCTGTAAACTCATCAACCAGGAGTTCCAAGTGTAGAAGTGGGCGTGGCCGGCTGTCTACATTCTCCCTCCCACCAAGGCAACATTGCTAGAGTTGGTGGTACTTCCTGTGGTCCTGATCATTGCTTAGCTATTCCATAATATTTCTTCCTTCTTTCTTCTTTTCCCCTCCCCATATCCCTACTGCCTCTGGGGCTTTAATTCATAACAGGTTGTTGATAGGCAGTGGTTGATGGTGTGGAGACCTGGCCTATCAGCAGAGAAGCCTGTGGATGTTTTAACTGGGGAACGTATCTCTGGGCACCTCAGCTTTCCCTGGCAGAATATCACATACAAGGGAAGGCTTGTTCACATGACTTGAGGATGGCCCACTTCCTTCTCTTTATAGTGTATCTCTCTTTGGAGTGTTGCTACTAGCCAAAGCACGTGTGAGCTACCAGGGAGGCATGCTGATGGTCCATCACACTTTGACCTAGTCTGCCCTCTGTGAATTCATAGGTTTGAGAAGCCAGTAATTCATAGCTGTCCTAATAACGACATGGCAGTAGTTGCAGGAGCCCCCACCTCCACCCATAGATATCCAAATCTGTAGATGCTCAACTATTTGCAAAACCAACACACTGCACACACTGACTCTAAATCCAATCCCCTCTCGATTACTTATAAAACTTAAGGTCAGACAGATGCCTTATGGTGACTTGCATTATTGTTCAGGGAGTGATGACAAGAAACAAATCCACCAGACTGAGGGGACGGATGGATCAGTGGGTAAGGTCACTAGCCTGGCGAGCCTGGTGATCTGAGTTTGATCCTTAGAACCTAGGTGGAAACCTGATGCAGCTGGGTGGTCAGGGACCCCCTTGCTCCTACTGTAAGATTGGAGTGCTGCTAGCCCGTGATCCACAGGGCAACAGCAGAAACACCAAGACCCTGCTCGACAAGGTGGGAGCCAAGTACTGACTCCAAGTGGGCTTTTGACCTCTATATGTGCACGATGATTTGCAAGTGTTTGATTGTGTGTTTGCACAGGCACACATTGTACACACACATACAAACAACTTTAATTTTAAAATAGCTGTATACATTCAGTGCAGATGCCCCCCTTTTTTCCCTAATAATTTCAACTCATCACTGGTTGGCTGACCCCATGAATATGGAACCCATGGAAATGTGTGGGTTTTAACCCTTTCTCATTTCCTCTCCATGGCCACAGAACTATGGTTTGAGGCTTAGTTCTAAGGGATATCTCCCTCTGGGAGATGGTACCATAGTGTCTTCATGCGTCCATGAAGTACCTCGCTTGAGAACTGCAAGGGGACAGAGTGTCTGCGTGGTTTGACTGTGGGCAAGTGCTGCCTCATTAATGGGGAGGCATGGCACATAGAGGAGAGGAAGGTTCTCGAATTGCACTAGACTTCTCTCTATTGCTAATTAACTCTCCTCTGGATGAAGCACAGCTCTTGCTGGGAGAGATAAGGATCTGGAGTCGCTCAGGCCTGCTCTCACCTGGCTGGTACTGGCATCAGCCCCTTAGATGCTTCTTTGGCACAGCCTGTGTGTCTTATGAGGCTCATAAAGCCACTGGCGTTTGGAAATCCCCTGGAGCTCGGTTACTGTGCTGTTGTGCCTGCAGGGTGCTGTGTCATCTGCTAATTATCCCCAGCTCATTAGCTCATACACTATGATGTAGGGAGCGGGGCGTCTCCCCACACGAGGTACCCCAGCGCAGCGGCCGTGTGGAGCTTGCTGTGATCTAAGCTGTACCTCTTCTCTTGCTCTCCATGCCCAGGTGCTGTTACTGACGGAGAGGACCCTGGAGCTGCTTTCTTCTCTCAGATGACCAGAGTCTCGCTGTATGGACTTCTGTCATTCCTAAGTGATAAATTTAATTCTCATCTCCCAACGCTCAACTACACATGAACTTTAGCCAAGATGGAGAGCTCCAGGCTTGGGGAGAGATGGCTCAGTTAGTAAAGTGTTTGCCTCACAAGTAGGAGAATCTGAGCTCAATCCCTAGTGGTCACATAAAAAGCTAGGCATTGCACTATTCTCCTGTAATCCAGGTGCTGCCAAGCAGGAGACAGAAGGCTTCTTGGTGCCCAGTGACCTCCTTCAATCACCCAGCTCCATCCAGGTTCAGTGAGGGACCTGGTCTCAAAAAGTAAGATAGAAGAGCAATTGAGAAAGACACCTCACTTTGAACTCTGGAGGCTACACACATATGCACACACACACACGCACACACACACTCAAACACACATTCAAACACACTAACACCCACACTCACAAATTTACACACACTCACATACATATCCACAACTCACACACACTCACACACTCACATACATATTTACACACCCATGCCCACACACTCACATACACTCACACACACACATGTACACTCACACATTCATACATACACACTAACACATACACTCACACACAGGCTCACACACACTCAAACATACACACTCACATATACACATACTCATACTCACACACTTGCACACACATGTGCACACACACTCACACACATTTTCACACTTACACATACACAGGGATGATGGCTCATAATACCCGCACAGATGGGATGATTTTCAAAAGTGACAGCAATGTTATTGCTAAAGCTCAAAATTATGGGTGTGGGGAGGAGACTGGAGTGTAAAGGGACAGACAGCATTGCAGAATAGTAATGGAGGACTAGTAACCTGGAGGGGAGGAAGTGGCCAGATGACAAAGCAAGGCTGTGAGCTCAGCATCTCTGTCCAGCTATGTGAGGTAAACCTTAACATTGCTATACAGATGGTCCATGTGTGGTCCAATGGTTCATTTCGAGTGTTTCATTTAATAATATCTTTTAGTTGCAATGAAAGATAGTGCTTGCACTGGGCAAGCCCTGATGTGCATACACGTACACACATGTACACACAGTCACACACATGTTCATACACATATGTACACACAGACAGAGGCATGCACAAGTAGATATAGACACATTCATATGCATATATATACACACAAATACACATACACAAAAACACACAAGAGCATACACAAATGTACACATGCAAATATATACATACACACACATGTATGAACACACACTACAGGAGCTGTGGAGCACCATCTCCTGTCACTGGTCCTGAGGTCTTGCTTAGCATCAGTGCGCACATGTGTTCAGCTGAGGAGGAGCTGACACTTAGCGTTCCTTTGTAAGCATGCAGTGCGTGTGGCTTATTTATAACCACTCGGGGAGCTCCCGATTTGTTATTCAGAGACATGAATGATCCTGGTAGCAGCACTGGGGTGATGCGGTTTTCTCTGCTTAATTTCCCCAGTGTGCCTGTAAGTATTGATTCGCCAAATGAAAGAATCCTCCTTTTGGCAGACAGTCATTACTTCAGCTAATCCTGTACGCCTAAATGAAGGATGCCATTGAGTTCCCTCTGTCCTCTGTGCCTCACAAGCCCTAAACTTTTTAGGGTCAGGGTGTCCCCTCCTGGGAGCTACCCCGAGGAGCCAGTGGACTTGTTTATAGCTTTATGGGCTTATGATTGTGTGGCAAAGCTATGCCTGACTGTATGTTTTCTGCAGTATTTTAATTAATCTTCAATTTTCTTTTAAAACAACATGCTGCCCTTTGCAATGAGGTGGTGGGATTCCTAGACATAAGCTGTGCTTCTTAGTCCGGACTGCATGGCCGCGGACAGCCTGGCTTGCCAAGGCTCTTCTTTCTTGGCACACAATCTAACCACCTCACCGTCACCTGTGAGCTCTGCAGGGCTCCAGCCCAGCCCCACTGCTGCAGAAACCCAGTTTAAACAACTAGACAGTCATTCTTCCCAGTAATGCAGCTTTGTCCTCAGTCTGTGGGGTTCCACACCTTGCCGTGTTCCCGTGGGGGCTGCTGAGTCCCCTGGAACCTGCTGCTCTCCCTGAAGAATGCCAGGGCTGATTTCAGAGTTAGGATGCTGGATGCTGACACCTCCTTGGCCACTGTCATCTCCTCTCCCAGGAGCAGTCCTTTGGTTCTTCCTGAGCAGCTGCTGGGAGCCCTTGTATGGAATCCCTTGCCACACACACTCCTGTCTGGAGCAAACTGTTGATTGTTCCATATTTCTGGTCACTGGATCTCTCCTTCACTTGCTTTTCTTGAAAGGAAATGTCATCCTTTTCTGGTTCTTCCTATCCAGTGAACTTAGAAATTTATTAATACTTGGACTTCATGGATGATATTTTTGAGTCCCTAGATTGTACATTCCTCAAAAGGATCAGGAGTTTGGTCAGTGGTAGTGATGGTGGTGGTGGTGGTGGTAGTGGTGGTGATGGTGGTGATGGTGGTGATGGTGGTGGTGGTGATGGTGGTGGTGGTGGTGGTGTGTGCTTCATTTCCTTTTATTTTGCTGGTGTGAGATTACTTAATCCCTGTGTTTTCATGTGTGTAGTTAACCTCTTTGGGTTGGTGTTTTCTTTCCAGGACCTCTATAGGGCTGGATATGTAGATAGATGTTGTTTACATTTGACTTTATCATGGAAAATCTTGTTTTCTCTATGTATGGTGATTGAAAGTTTTGATGGGTATAAGTCTGGGCTGGCATCTATGGTCTCTTAAAGCCTGCAGAACAACTGCCCAGGCCCTTCTGGCTTTTAGAATCTCCACTGGGGAGTCAGGTGAAGTCAGGTGTAGTTTTAATAAGTCTGCCTTTATATGTTACTTGATCTTTTTCCCTTGAAGCTTTTCCTTTCATCTTTTGAGAATTCTTTATTTTTTTAATGTAAAAATAGATACACTATAACATCATCATCACCATCACCATAATCATCATCATCATTATTATTAACTTATTCACTCTACATTCTGCTAATTGCACCCCCCTCCCAGTCCCCTGCTCTACAATCCTTCCTCCCCCCCCCTTCTCTGAACAGGTAGGAGCCTCCCTGGATATCCCTCACTCTGGTATATCAAGCCTCTGTGAGCCTAGGCACCCCCTCCCCTTGCAGCTTTTAATATTCTTTCTTTGTTCTATATGTTTAGTTTATTATTAAAATATTTGATTATTATTACCTTTTTCTGATCCAACATATTTGGTGTCCTGTAAGCTTCTTGTACCTTTATAGGTATCTCCTCCTTTAGGTTTGGAAATTTTTCTTCTATGATTTTTGTTGAATACATTTTCTGGGGCTTTGAGATGAGTTTCTTCTCCTTCCTCTACACCTATTATTCTTATGTTTGGTCTTTGTACGGTCCCACATTTCCTGGATATTTTGTGTCAGGTGTTTTGTTTTGTTTTTTATATTTAACATTTTCTTTGTTGAATGTATCCATTTCTTCTATTGTATCTCCAATGCCTGAGATTCTCTCTTCCATCTTTTGTATTCCGTTGGTGAAGCTTGCCTCTGTAGTTCCTGTTCAGATTCCTGATTTTTTTTTTTTCATTTCCAGAATTCCCTCAGTTTGTGTTTTCTTTATTGCTTCTATTTCTGTTTTCAGGTCTTGGACTGTTTTATTCATTTTCTTCCTATAGGTTCAAATTGAGCAGGTCAGAACAACCCCTCTTTGTTGTCTCAAAGTGTTTGTGGGTCAGGAGAATTGTTATTGTCCTGTGGGTCCCCTGTGAGGCTCTCTTCAGTGCCAGCCAGTGTGGCTTCTCTTCAGAGGTTTGACTAAGAAATGAGCCCACTTTCCAGCGAGTCACCCAGAAGCCAGCTTGCATTCCCCACGCCCCTTGATGTGGGAAGCAGCCTCTGCGCTGGGTCTGCAGGGCTGAACACAGGAGGACTGAGCTTGGTTGTAACAGAAAAGAAGAGCAGAACCCACCATGTGAGCCCTCGGGGCTGCACCAAGTGCCTCTAAATTAGAAGAGCCAATTTTCAATAGTGAGTAGGAAAAAGTTGGGGCTTTGCTTTCTGTCCTGACACTGAGATAAATCAGGACTAGTCCTTCTGCAACGTTTCCTAATTAGATTATGTTTTACCCAGTCCACTTAGTGAGTCACTGGTGACCCAGAATCCCGTGGGTGAAGCCCATAGTGTTCAAGTGAAGTACAGAAGTCCATCGGGCTGTTCGGATGTGAATACATCAATATAGGTGGATAAATAATTCATAGGTGGGTTTTTCTTAGATGTTGTAAACAAAGATTGGCAGAATACCTCGGGGAAATAAAACTTTAATAATCTCATTTTATGGTTTCCTTGAGAAAGGGAAATTATTCAGAAAACATTGTGAAATGTCACGTTATTCTTGTCTTGTGGGGAGCATCTTGTTCTGAGAATGTATTATGAATTTTTAGAGAGTATTTAATAGTTAATAGTGAGAAGGCTTACCGGCCCAGCTTTTACTGAGGAACTAGAAACCGCTGTGGCTTCTGGCAGAGGAAGGGTCAGTTTTATTTAGTGGTGTGGTTGCTGGCACGTTGATTGTGCTCTGATAGATGGATGTACAACCGAACTCAATGGGTTACTTTAAAAAAAAAAAAAGAGGAAGGAAGAGAACATGAAGCTGGAGGTATAGGCTGTGGAAGTTGGGAGATAAGTTTTGATTTCGAGGGAGGAGAGGAAGATGAATATGATCAAATACATTGTATGAAATGTCAATGAATTAATAAAGATAGGATATTAAGAGTTAGATGCCCTGGAGACTTATAGTTTAATTAGGGACTAATGAAGGCTAGATACAGAAATTTGCTCTACTACTTTTGCAACTTAAAATTTTAAAAAGCTTTATTTCTCAATCTGTACAAGTGTTTCATCTGTATGTATGTAGGTGCACCACACATGTGCCTGGCGTCCACCAAAGCCAGAAGAGGGCATCGGAGACCCTGGAATTAGAGTTACAGAAGTTGTGAGCTGCCATGTGGTTGGTGGGAATTGAACTCAGGACCTCTGGAAGAGCAGTCAGTGCTCTTAACCATTGAGCCATCTCTCCAGCCCCGTCATTTTTTACGTTCAGGATGATTTCAAAATGAAAATTTTAAAATAAAGGAATTGGACAAACCCTCAAATTTCTCATTTTGAAAGATAAAAAACTAGCATAGGATTGAATAATAGTCTTCAGAAGAGGGCATAACTCACACTCCTGCCACCCCTGGTGGTGTGTGTGTGTGTGTGTGTGTAAGATTGGCAATGTCTGAGAATGAACTGTCTCAGAAAGCTCCTTTGCATGTCACTCTGTGTGGAGGAAAACAGCATACTGAGTGGATTGCAGTTAAGGAAAACGGTGATACAGAGCTGCGGTCCCTAGACTTAAAAAGGTGACCTAGTGCAGAGGGTAGGTGTGCATGCACACGCGCACAGACACACACACACCATCACACACACATCCAGGTCTTGTGTCTCCTCCAGTTTCTGTTAGGCATGGGTCCCCTCTCTCTAACTGCTGCATGCACCCTTGGTGACTCTTGATCTCCATTGCCCATCCCATAGTGTCCTCTGCTTCTTTGTGTTCTCCTCACATTAATCAACCTTTCTTGTGACTTTCTACAATGCAGGGGACAGACACCAATCCTTCAATAGACCTGTGCTGACAGGAAGCTTCTTCAGAACACAGTGTGAGGTCCCACATGTGCTACAGTAACCAAGACACTGTCACACCCTACAGTAACCAAGGCACTGTCCCATTCTCAGAGCTGACCCTTGGTGGGGCACATTCTGAGTGTGGGGCCCCAGCTCAGTCCCAAGTAGGGACTTGGGACACAAGCCCACATGTGTTCACACAAATGTGCATGGGGAGGAACAAGGAAAGAGGTGTGTGCAGTGAAATCTGTAGTCTGTGAAGACAAGAGCAAGGATTCTAGGAGCCTGCTTGGAGAAAGGGGTCCTCTTAGTCAGGGTTTCTATTCCTGAACAAACGCCATGACCAAGGAGCAAGAGGGGGAGGAAAGGGTTTATTCAGCTTCCACTTCCACTTTGCTGTTCATCACCAAAGGAAGTCAGGACAGGAACTCACACAGGGCAGGAACTTGGAGGCAGGAGCTGATGCAGAAGCCATGGAGGGGTGCTACTTACTGGCTTGCTCATCTTGCTCTCATATAGAACCCAGGACTACCAGCCCAGAGATGGCACCACCCACAATGGGCCCTCTCACCCTTGATCACTAATTGAGAAAATGCCTTACAGCTGGATCCCATGGAGGCATTTCCTCAAGGGAGGCTCCTTTCTCTGTGATAACTCCAATTTGTGTCAAGTTGACACACAAAACCAGCCAGTACAGGAGCTGCTTCAGTGTCTGAAGCACTCGGATGGTGCGACTTGTCCTTGCAATCTGGAGCAAGGCTGGACTCAGCACAGAAAACCAGGGGCAGGCCTTCTTCACTGCTAAGCCCTGTCCCCAGGCCCTGCAAGAACCTTTTGCATTAGATCTTTCTCATCACTGGGACAAAATGCCTGAGCAAAATACTCTCTCCAGGGGAAGGTTTAGTCCCACGGCTTCAGAGTGTCCAACCCAACACGGGAGAAGAGCGGTGGAGCAGTCGCTCGCGTGTAGCCTAGAGGCAGAGAGCACGCCAGCACCAATGGCTTCTCCTTTTCTCCTTTCCTGTCACCCATGTCCCCAGCCTGTGGGAAGGCAGCCACAGATATGCAGGGTGTGTCTTCCCTTCTCTGGAAACACCAGCACAGACGCATCTCCTAAGCGTGTCTCGGTCCTATCAAGACTCATCACCACACTGTACCCCAAATAAAAATCAGGTAAAGATTGAAATTTTAACAGGCAAAAAAGAAAGAAAGAAAGAAAGAAAGAAAGAAAGAAAGAAAGAAAGAAAGAAAGAAAGAAAAAGAAAGAAAGAAAGGAAGAAAGGAAGAAAGAAAGAAAAAGAAAGAAAAGCACTGTCTTCACCCCATGTAAATGGTTCTTGTGGGCCAAGCCCAGGGCCGGGCACACTCTAGCCAATCCCTTCGGCACTGCGCCGTGTTCCAGACCCACAGTTAAGAAAGACTGGGTCACTTTGTTCTAAGGTCTGCGGATTCAAGTAAGGGACTAGTCTAGCTATTGGTAGTGCTGAGGTAGTGAAGGGGGGCTAAGCACAACCCAGGCATGTTTCTCAAGGCTTCCAGCAGAAGGTGACCCTTGTCACCTGTCTCTGGTGGCAGAGCTATGGAGTCTTGGGAGGGGGTGGGGAAGGGAAACCTTCAAAAGGGTTCTGCTTGGAGTCTGGAGCCCATGAGAACCTTTCAGGAACGTATCTGTGGTCCAGCATGTGCTAGGATGTGGGAGGCTCTGAGTTTGATTCTTAACATGGCGGATGAAGGAAACCCAAACCTGAACAAGGTCAGGGGAGTGTGAGGGGAGTGTGTGGGGAGTGTGTGTGTGTGTGGAGTGTGTTCATGCCTCATGGAGTCTTTGCAGCTGAGAAGACTGTGGGGTCACAGCAAGAAGAAAGCCCAGCACGGGAAAGTCTTTACTTAGGTGGAGCCCTCAGAGATACGTGCTGGGGTGGAGGGTGAGGAGCTGACCATCCTGAGACGAAGGTAAAAGGGTGAGTGGACACGCACTAAAGAACTGGTGTGTCGCCTTCTTTTGGGTGCTTTTGATCATGTATAAGGCCTTTCATGCCTGAGCATCATGCTATCTGCCACTGGAGCTTCAGCCTTACTGAAAGCCTCTTCCTCCTCCTCCTCCTCCTCCTCCTCC
>NC_034605.1:55852596-55862875 GCF_900095145.1 Mus pahari | reverse complement strand
TCCTCCTCCTCCTTCTCCTCAACATCATCCTCATCACCATCACCACCATCCTGCTCCTCCCCCTCCTCATATCATCATCATCATCATCATCATCATCATCATCATCATCATCATACCACCCAAGCTAGTCTCAAACCCCTGGCAAGCAATCCTCCTGTCTCAACCCCCTGGGAATCTGGTATCACCAGCACATGTCACCACACCCAGACAATGGCTCTTCTTTTTAACAGACATATGGTAGGATGCTTTTATCCCTTGAAATGTTCAGTCTTTAAATTTTCCACACATATTCATGCTACATCTTAACACTCAGTGTAATACATGTTCCCTTGATTTTAGCTGTCACTATTGATTCTATAGTTGATAAAAAATGGCACAATCTACTCTCTTAATCCATCTACCCTAACCACTAAATACAAAAACAATATGTTAAGGATATAAACAGGGTCTCTGCATTGTAGTTCATGTCTATGCGAGCGGATATGATGTATTAATAAAATGTGAGAGGTTCGGCCTTGTTCAGATTTGGGTTTCCTTCATCTGCCACGTTAAGAATCAAACTCAGAGCCTCCCATGGTCTAGCACATGCTGGACCACAAATATGTCCCTGAAAGGGTCGAATGGGCTCCGGACTCCAAGCAGAACATGTTTGAAGCTTTCTCTTCTCCCTGAGACTCCATAGCTCTGCCACCAGAGGTAGGTGACAAGGGTCACCTTCTGCTGGAAGCCTTGCGAAACATGCCTGGGTGCTTACTCAGTGTGCTTAGTCACCCTTCACTGCCTCAGCACCACTCTTCCCTTACTTGGCTTCCCAAAGGTTTGTAGATCTAATGCAAAAGGTTCTTGCATGGCCTGGGGACATGGCTTAGCAGTGAAGAAGGCCTGCTTTTCTTCCAAAGGACCCTGGGTTGCTTTTCAGTACCGTCACCGGATGGTTCACAAGGACCTGTGCGACTCCAGGGCCTCTGGCACCCTTTCCTGGCCTTTATGAGCACACAGACCTCCAACCATGACATAGACTCAGAGACAAACATATATACATTCAAGTAAAACTAAGAACACTAACAAAATGGTGGAGTGGCCTTTTGAAGTCACAGTTAAAGTGCCAATTAAGAAGCAGTGGCCTAGAGGGCCGGGGCAGGGTCCTCCAGAAGGTGGGATATGCTTTGAATCAGGGTCCAGAAGGTACTATGTTCTCTGAATAAAGTGTATGGTATGATTTCTCCCACAGCCGGGATCCACAGATTCAGGAATCAAGAGATGTGGATGGGAATGGTTCCACTCACTATCCCCTTAATGACCCAGAGGGAAATTCTATTAAGCTAGATGCTTCAGGATGGTGGGGACATGTTAAGACTAGTGGATCCCACGAGCATGGGAGCGTTGTCCATTTCCTGGCTGAAAGTGAGTCCTTTGGTCAAGAGCGATGCTGTATGGAACACGTGATGGTGGATAAAACATTCTGTATGTACATGGATGTTGGTTTGGGAGAAAGCATTGTGCGTAGAAAAGGCTAACCCATAAACAGGATATGTCTTTTTCTAGCAACTACAAGCTCACTAGAGCCGTCCACCTCATGCATAGATCACTCCCCAAGTGGCCCAGATCTTGCTCTGGGAGGTTGACATAAACATTTACGGATGTTTGTGCCTGTAGAAGACACGCTTTTAGGACCCTGGTGGGCGGCTGACACTGAAGATGGTTCTGAACCCTCTACAGAGTAATCCCACTGTACACACTGTGAGGAAGCGCCAGGAAATACCAGACAGGGACTGACAGGACTCAGGATGAATGTAGTGCTGTGTGAGCAGGCAATGTCTGGTTGGATAGAGGGTAAGCTTTCAACCTCCGTGTCATAGTTGACTGTGAAAGTCACTTCTAAAGAACCTGTCCCCGAGAGTCACTATGTGCAGAGCAGCGATGTTCTTGCTGTTTCTAGAAGATTTTGCGTAGAATCTGGCCTCTAGGATGCACTGTAATGTGGGGTGCCTTTGGGAGCCGTTTATGTAATTTTTTTTTTTTGCAGTGCTGGGGCTCACACCCAGGGCCTTGGGCACACTAGCTAAGCTCTCTACTACTGAGCTACACCCCGAGCTCCAAGAGCTGACTTCAGATGTGTTCATCTGTTTCTCGTATGAAATTGTTCTTTGTGAGCAGGGAAACCCTTTTGTTGAACTTTAATAACAGAATTCACGTCTTTCGTCACTCTTCAGCCTTGTTTCCAGAGAGTTCTGAGGGACACGATGCCAAGGGAGAGTGATGAGCCAAGACAGGTTCCTGAGGAGTGAGGAGCCGAGCTGGGCATGTACAAAGTGGGGAGCTCGGTCGGCTCTGCAGATGTAGGGTGCAGAGCTGGCCTTGGCGGGATGCAGGGGGCAGGCTGCCGACAGTCTGTGGGAGGGTCTACTCGGTCTCTCTGACTGAAGCTGCCCACATCAAAGCTCTCTGTGGAGCTCCGTGCTGGCCCGAGTCTCCACTCCATATCCTGCAGAGACTTGCTCAAACAGCGCCTGTCCAGCACAGGCACCATTAAAAGCCCACGTGCAGAAGACACACAGGGGGCCTGTCGGCATTGGCTCTGGGAAACAGCCAGGTGTATTTCATTCCAAAGAATGAATCGGCGTGGGAAAGACGTCATCAAGCAGAAAGCCACCCTACGGACTGTCCGTGTTAGCTAGCAACACTGCTCAGTTTGTTCTGGGAGTTGCTTCAGAGAACCGTGGAGGGTGAGACAAGATGACACAGTATCTCCTGTAGGCAGCACCTCGCATGCAGCCCCAAACCCAGGAGGAGAACCTTGACTGTAAGAAGCCCCTGTTTGAGATCGTGCTCTGTGAGTCTGCCCCTCAGAGACAAGTCCTTCACAATGAAACCCACATCTGTCTCTTGTGAAGCATGGCAGCTAGCAGTTCCTCAGGCTTCCTGTGTCCCAGGCATGGGCTCTAAGGTGCTCTGCAGGTACGAACCCTTGACACCTGCTGTATGAGGTATAGGCTGGAGCACTGGCCTTACTTTACAGAGGGAACAGTATCCTGTGCCGATGGGCCGAGAAGTGGGTGGAACCGGACTCTGCTTCGAGGACTGCTCCCAGTCCTGAGGCTTCTGGAACCTTCCAGGCGACAGTACAGAAGTGACCCCTGACCCCCGAAGCTCTTCTTAACACCACAGCAAGAGCTGGGTCTTCAGTGTGGAGGCTGCAGGGGACAGTGAATCCCATCACCCTGGGAGCCCTAACTCTGCTGCTGACATGGCCGCTGTGTGACCTTTGCTTGCTGGCCTCCAACAACAAAGGACATTAAAGTAGCATTACTCCCCATGGGTTGCTCTAGGGAATAATTATGGCAATGCATGTCACAGGGAGTGAACACAAATGGAGCTGTTGTCCAGTTCTGGGTCTCTCAAAAATGACCCTGTCCTAAAGGCAATTTGATCTCAGGCATTAAAAACAATACTCAAAGCCCCAATCCTTTACCATTCATGAATTTTAGGACAGAAAGACCTGAAGACTCTCACCCTGCCACTATAATTGTGTCAACACCCTGCACGGTGGCACTGCGAGAGTCAGTAGGAACTCAGTTCTGGCTTCCTTAGTTTGAACTTTGCTCTAAAAGAACTCACATGTTTTGATTTAGGGTTTTTTTTTTTCCCCCTTTTTTGGCAGACCATGCAGGCCTGCTTAGAACAAGGTGACAATGAGGTCAGAGGGGAAGCAGCTCACAACACCTCCCTTTTCTAGGCAGCTGCCCTTGGGCTGTCATCCAAGTTGGCAGCAAGAAACTTAACCCGGCCAAGTAAGAAAGTCAGGTGTGTGAGTACGCTCGACAAAGCCCGGCCGTCATGGCCCAGTCTTCAGCAAAAGTTCTGAGGACACATGGCTTCCTGACCCAACCTATTCACTAAACTCGTCAGAGCTGAGCCCAGAGGCAAGGCCACCCTTTCCTGCCTCCAGCCAAATTCAGAGGGAGCTGAATAACCCTTGAGTTATTGTGTCTTATTTCATTTTGAGCATGCCTGTGGGGGTATGTGGCATGTGGATGGCTTGTGTATATGAGTCCAGGTGCACACATATCTCAGCACGTATGTGGGACTCAAGAGAGCCATTTTCAGGAGTTTTTGAGGTGGGATCTCTCTTGTTTCTTTGTTGCTCTCTACACTGAGCTAGCTGGCCCACGAGCTTCTAGCTAACTCTCCTTTCTCTACCTTCTTCCACTTTGTCACAGGAATGCTGGAATTACAGATGTGGTCCACTGCATCTGGCTTTTTTTTTCTTTTTTTTTAATATGGATTCAGGAGATCAAACTCAGGCCATGAGACTTCCGTAGTAAGCACTTTTACCCAGTGAGCTCTCTTCCTGGCTCCCTCATCTTTCTTGAGGATGCTCGCTCAAACAGTAACCATGTGGCATTTGACAATGCCCCAGATGGTGTGGTCCATTTCTGCTGAGACAGGTTTTGTAGAACCTGTGAGGGAAAGGTATGGCTAGGCAAGAGTCAGAACACCAGATCAGCAAGAGAGAGAGCTCTAAGGACTGGAAAATCACGAGCAAGGGATGGGAACAGATGCTGCGGTCTGAGCCCAAGGTCATCATTTAGAGATGACAGTTGGAAGCAGCCAGAGCTGAGGAATGGGGAAGAGGCAGTGAGCCTGGCAGTCTTGCTGGAAGCTTGAGATTTTAGAGTGATGTGGAGGGAGTGGGCAAGGGTTAAGATGGGGATCCTACACCAGTAGACATGGTAAAATGGTGACTGTTTCATTATAGAAACAAGGTTAGCAGGGATGTCAGCTGAAGATGACACGGAGAGCAGAATGAGGCTCACAAGGACCCAAGAGCTGATGGTGGGACCCAGTAGGACCTGTGTGCAGTCCTCTGGGATTTGTGCTCCATGTGACCAAGCCCAGAACCTCTTAGAAGGTACTCTTGAGTCTAATTTGTGTAGCACTGGTAATAGGAACAACCAGAATGTTTGGAGTCGGAGAGCCTCCTCCACTGTCAGGAGATCCAGGAAGCCCAGATTCCCCTGCACCCAATGCTACTCGGGGTCAGGCATATGAGACCACTGCTGAAAAAGCACCCCAACAGTCAGGAGCTTACTGTCTGGCATGGAACCACCCAGAGGAGTCCCATGGAACCCAAGAGAGTAGAGTCAAGCCACACACAGAATAATTAAGAGCTTAAGTGATGACTTCAATTTCTTATTAAGATGAGATCATCCCCCAAATAAAGTTACATCTCTTTGGCACCTGTCAATCATAACACATGCTGAGGTTGGTATGTTTTTGCCCCTCCCACCAATGCTCATGTGGAAATCTGTCATGGCAGGACTAAGAGGTGGGGCCGGTTCAGAGAAATGAACGCCTTTCTCTTGGAACTAGGTCAGTTGTTTTGGTTGTGTGTAGTTGGCCTCACAGTACACACACACACACACACATACACACACACATATGCACACACATGCATAGACACATGTGCACATGCATGTACACACATATACACGCATGCACACACACATGCACACACATGCTCACACACACACTTTTCACAGTTGTTCTTTGCCTCTCTGATTTGATTTGTCACTTGTCACCCTCATTACATACAGGAACTATGAGCCAAATAAACCCTTCTTGTTTGTCAACTTCCTGTCTGTGTTCAAGGTCACAGTATTTAACCTGTGAGCTGGCTAGTTTTGTATCAACCTGACACCAGCTAGACTCATTTTCAAAGAGAGAACCTTGGGAAAATGTCCCCACCAGATTGGCCAAAGGCTAAGGCTGTAGTAAATTTTCTGGATGGTAGATGTGAATGCAGGCCCAGCTCACTGTGAGCAATGCCATCCCTGGGCTGGTGATCCTGGGCTGTCTAAGAAAGCAAGCTGAGCAAGCCATGGAGAGCAAGCCAGTAAGTGACACCCCTCCACGTCCTCTGCATCAGCTCCTGCTCCCAGGTTCCTGCCTTGGGCTTCTGCCTTGACATCCTGATGATGGACAACAAGCTGTAACAGGAAATAAGGCCTTTCTTCTTCACGGTGCTTTTGGTCATGGTGTTTTATCACAGTACTAGAAATGTAACCAACTAAGACACGTCTAAAGGAGGAGCAGAGTTCTGCCCCCTGCTGTGGTTTTGGTCTTCTCTGACAGCTTGTGTTGTGTGGCACGTTCCTTCCAGTCCAACTCCCCTCGAAGTTAGTGGTTCTCAACCTTCCTACTGCTCTGACCCTTTAATAGAGCTCTCCATGTTGTGGTGGCCTTCCTCCAACCATACAATTCTTTTCACTGCTACTTCATGACTGTAATTTTGGTACTGTTACGAATGTAACATAATGGTCATAACCTTCTTGAGAACCTCTGCTCTAAGTTGAAACACTTTCCTTGGGAGGGAAAGGAGGCTCCACAGGCTGGTGGGGGGAACAAAAGGTCACTGTCTGGAAGAAGAGAAACCCGAAAGATTCTTGAGGTTCTCTCCCCAGCCACATAACAAGAGTAAACACTCTTGGAGACTCTGACTCTGCTAACTGTAGAAAGACAGGTTCTGGCTGTGGAATTGCCTGCACGCTGCATAGAGAGTTTCCTGTGGCTGCGGTTTGAGAGTTGGCGCCACATTGGCGTGGACTTTCTGGGGAAGCAGCTGCTTTTGTGTTATTCTTTCTCCTTGTAGGTAACTTCTCACCCACAGGCTTTTTAATAACCATACCCTGCCACTTCTCCCCCCAAATCCTCATTGGTTTCCTATATTGGACATTGGTATAATCATTCTTTGATCTGCTACAGGCTCCATTTCTGGGATGAGTGACGTGTGTGTTCCATCTCCCCAGGAAACATTGTCACCTAGCAACTTCATAGGGATGCACACTGGGGAAAAAGCCTCTGGGCACGTCTACATAACTTTCCAGATTGGGTTACTCACAATGCGAAGACTTGGTGTGGCTCATGGGGGTTCTGAGTCCCTTTGGCACTTTCTGCCTGGTGAACCCTACTCATAAGAGGGAGGCTTGCCAGGGTGCCACTGGAGTCAGTCCTCGATGCCTGCTGAGGACTTTGGCTCCTAATGAGAAGTGGTTTCTGCCAACTGAGCATCACTGGGAAGTGATGAGCCCTCCAGGAGTGAGGAGCTCACCAGTGGATCCTGGGGACCCCCATTCATTACCTGATGCCTTAGGACCACCATTACCTAATGCCAAGGGGCCAGCACCATTACCTGAGGGGTGACTCTAGGCCAGAGGGTCTCTGGCAAGTCCTAGGCAGCACACAAGTGTTGAAACTTGCCCTTAAGACTTGGCACCCTGTGTCAATCAAGTCAGGAGGATGATGGGTGTGGATTTCCAGTCTTGCTGCCAAGAAACATTTGCATCGACCCCTCATCCTGCTGCTGCAGACAGCCCAGCTGTGCCCCAGCTTGCACAGGTCCTGATGGATGGCTCTCATGCTAAAGGATCTCTCTCTCTCTCTCTCTCTCTCTCTCTCTCTCTCTCTCTCTCTCTCTCTCTCTGTGTGTGTGTGTGTGTGTGTGTGTGTGTATTTGTGAATATGCATCTGCTGTGCATGAAGGTGTGTGTGTGTATATATATATATATATATATATATATATATATATATATACACACACACACACATATATATATGGTATATATCTGTAGTAGGTTGATCTGGTGATGCTATATATTCAAATGCTAGATTTAAATTTTGTACCTCGGACTGGCGAGATGGCTCAGCAGGTAAGAGCACTGACTGATCTTCTGAAGGCCCTGAGTTCAAATCCCAGAAATCACATGGTGAAAAAAAGGGCATGGGGAGGGGGTGCAGGGAGAAGGAAGCCACCATGGGGCAGGTGGATTCCAAGCACATGGCCATGAGGTGCAGCCAGTTGGAGTAGGGGCAGCCCAGGAAGAACATAGCAAATGGTATCTCAGGGTTACTGACAGGGAAGTAGATAAACACAGAGGGTCGATACCCACCCAGCTCTAGTGCTTTAAGTCTTATTATAAATATAAAGGTTTGGGAACTGAATGACCTAAGGAGGGGTAGAAATAGCATTTACCATTACATATAACTGTATGTGTGTGTGTGTGTTTATGTGCTTATAAGTGCATATTTTATGTGTGGTGTATGTGTGTGTGCACACAAGCACATGCTTGTGAAGACCAGAGGTCATTACCCATGTCTTCCTTAATCATTTTCACCTTATATTTTGAGATAAGGCCAAGCATGGAGCTCCGTGATTCATCTTGATTGGCTGGCCAGCGAGCCCCGGGGGCAGCCTCTCCCCATCTTCCTACTCTAACTCTGGAGTCTCGGAAGCACATGGGTGCATCTGGCTGCTGGGGGTCCTTAGGTTCTTATTGTAGCTCAGCAAACACTAAGTCATTTTCCTAACCCTGCACTGAGGGAATGTACTGTTCCATTAAGGATTGATTCCATCCTCCCTAAAGTTCAGATGTGTTCTTTCTGCCGTGGTGGAAGGCTCTCCATCTTTGTCGAATTCATCTCTCCTTTCATTTTCTAAACTCGGGTTGGCAGTGTGGCGGAGTGAGATGCCAGTCTGTCCTCTTCTCTCTCCTTTTTCTTTGCCTGGAGATTTCCGGCCTCCTGAGTACATCAGACATGAACAGAAACACCTCAGCCTGCAGTGTGCTGCAACAGTGCAGGCAGGGCTGAGAGAGAGAGAGAGAGAGAGAGAGACAGAGAGAGAGAGAGAGAGAGAGAGAGAGAGAGAGAGAGAGAGAGAGAGAGAGAGAGAGAGAGAGAGAGAGAGACAGAGAGACAGAGAGAGCCAGAGCTGGTGCTGTGCATAGCTCCAGAGTGCTTCCTTATTTCTCCTCCCTTCTGAAGGGAGTGCAGGTGTGGGAGCCAGAGCTGGACCAGGAGAAACAGGTGGTCTTTCAAGGCGTATTGAAAGTTCAAATCTGATGATGTCCTGGTTACTGGTCTAGAGTGGGGAGGAGTTTCTAAGCTATAGTACCTGTAGAAGACTTCAGTGGGAAGAAGTTGAGCTGCCAGGCAGAGCCCAGGAGGAGTTTCCCGCAGAGGCAGACAGGATTGTGTCTGTATGTGGAACAGGAGTCCAGGCTACCCTCTCCACTTTCCCTTCAGGCATGCAGCCTTGTGTCAAGAATGAGGCAAGGATGATGCTTCTGGAAACCAACTGAGGCAGATGCTGGAGGTGGAAGATCCAGATGAGGCGTTGGGTGGGGGCAGGGGACAGAAAATGTGCCATTCAAGGAAGTGTCCCCTGAGCAACAGCTGGGCCTCAGATCTCTTTCTTTTTGTCTTACTCCAGAAAGCATGTTAGAGGATTGGGCAGACACCAGTATCTGACTGCCTGCTGGTCACTGATCACAGACACAGCAGGAATCACAGAGAGCAGAACTGGTGACAAAGAATGGCCGGAAGTACACCACACAGAAAAGGGACAATGTGAACGCTCTCAGTTATGTTCCTATCATACAAACTAGACCTTGCTGTAAGAAATCGCACAAGATGGGGACAGTGTATAATGATAGGCGAAAATAGCAGAAAACAGCAATTGCAACATAAATGAACCTAAAATAGGCTCTCAAAATACAAGATGTAAGAACTGGGCCTTCATCTTCTTGTCCATGGTCTATGCTGCTAACCAAGGCCATGTCTTAGGCCATGGTCCCACTTCACCTGGGAGCCACGTTGATATCAGTGGAACAAGTTATCTCTAAAGGCCACGCCACTATCCGTGGTCTGTGCTGACACCTGAAGCCATGTTGTCCTTGGCTTGTGCTGTCACTGAGGGCTATAATGATGCCTGTGCTATCACGGAGGGTTGTGTTGATGTCCATGGTCTGTACTGCCACCAGAGACCATGCTGAGATCTGGGGCACATGCTGACACTGGAGACCATGTGGACGCCTGTGATCTGTGATGTCACCAGAAACCATTTGGAAGCCTGTGACCCGGGCTCCCGCTGACAGGGAAGGAAAAGGAAGCTTCTTTAGCTGTTCTGTCAATGACTGCAGACTCACGGTTGAGAAAGAGGGACACAAAAGGCTTCTGTGACAACCCCTACCTCCTCAACACCCACCCCACAATAACAGCCTAGACAGAGAGCCATTGAAGAGAACTCTTTAAAATTGTGACAGGGATGCTGGAGCGTAGCTCTCCACAACTGATGGCTTCTGGAAGGGTTTTTGGGTGGGAAGAACTCACTTTTCTTTAAGGGGCTGGCCACTGGGAGTTTGGCCATACTCCATGATTATATAGGCAACACAAATTGGGCTGATTCTTCTTCTCCTTCCTCCTCCTCCTCTTCCTCCTC
>NC_034605.1:55826428-55852571 GCF_900095145.1 Mus pahari | reverse complement strand
TCCTCCTCCTCCTCCTCTTCTTCTTCTTCTTCTTCTTCTTCTTCTTCTTCTTCTTCTTCTTCTTCTTCTTCTTCTTCTTCTTCTTCTTCTTCAGAAGGAAGTCACAGATGGGAGCACAAACCTAGAAGGACTGGGAAATGAGTGTGATTGGGGTGCATGGTATGAAATTCTCAAATAATCAATAAAAATACTATGTTGAAAAGAAAGTAAGAAATGGAAGGAAGGAAGGAAGGAAGGGAGGGAGGGAGGAAGGAAGGAAGGAAGGAAGGAAGGAAGGAAGGAAGGAAGGAAGGAAGGACTGGGGACTTTGAGATGGCTCGACTGGTAAAGGCACTTGCTGACAAACGTGGTGACCTGCGTTCAATCCCTGGCACCCACATGGAGGGAAGGAAGAACAGACAAAGTTGCCCTCTGACCTCCTTATGTATGAAGAATCATCGAGAACATGAGCACAGAAGCTAGGAGAGGACATCAGCTTCCCGAAAGCCAGCACAGATGGCTGTGAGCTGTGTGACGTGGGCAGTGGAGAGCAAACCCAAGCTCTCTGAGCACTCTTAGCTGCTGAGCCATCTCTCCAGCCACCAAAGGAAAAAAATTATTCAAATAAAAAAAGAAAGGAAGGAAGGAGGGAGGGAGAGAGGAAAGGAGAGAGGAGGAGGAGGGAGGGATGGGAAGAAGGAAGGAATTATTTAGCTTCCTTATCAAGAAGGAAGAAAAATCCAAACACGATGGCATGTATGTACTTATAATTCTAGCATCCAGAGACAGAGGCAGGAGAAAAGTAAGTTCCGGGTAAGCCTGGCTACAGGGGGAACCCCGAGTCAAAACCCACGTGAGTGAGCCGACAAACAAAGCTGGGGAAAAGAGAAAGAACCAGGACAACAGTACATGGAAAGAAATAGCAATGAAGATACAAGCAAGAGTCCAGGACAAGAGAACAAACAGCTGCCTGGTATAAGCCAGCAACAATGTGGCAAGAAATGTGGTTTATCGGGAAGAGCAACAGAAGAAAGCCTAGTGGGTCATTGGTTTAGAAATCCAGAGAGAAGACACTAATTCCAAAAATCAATGGCTACAAAGTATATTACTTCCAGGTCTCAATTGTTGAAATAATTATGAGTCCCAGGAAGCCATCTGAGTTCTTGCCAGCACTTGGATTGCAAGTGCATGGCACAGCACCTAGGAAGCCATCTGTGGCTCCACCCAGCACTGGCTTTGCACACGCGTGCTACTGCACCTAGCATTTCCTGGGGGGATTCTAAGGGCTCAGACTCAACTCCTCATGCTCGCAAGCAAGCTCATCTCCAGCCTCTCTAAGTAACTTTTAAAGGAATAAAGAAGATCTGCATCAAACTTTCATCACATACGCTAAGTCTCAAGGTGGGCTCCATCCTGCCACCTTGAGGAAAAACCGGAACAAACTACTTCCCGTCTGGATCCACCATGCTAAAGAAAATCAATCATCATTGCCACCAGCCTTGAGCTGAGCATTTCTTCACAGCAGAATCAATCCTCTGAAAGGGAGGACTCTCTTGTCAACATCTAATCCTATTTTCAGAGAGGCAGCCTCTGTGTGAGTAGCTCTCAGCTCTGCCTCCCACCCTGCCCCCTGCTCCCACCCCGTGCGAATGTTTGACACTGGTATTGCTTTTTGTAAACTCTTCTATAATTGAATTGGTTTTGCTCTTAATCCCTCCTAGTAATAAAACAACCAAGTAAAGTTCCATACCTCTTTCCTGACTCTATCTCTGCCTGGGGTAATCACATGGCTTCCCAGTCCCCCCCTCACCTGCCTTTTTCTCTGCTTTCTTAGGCTGTGCTGTGAAATTGCTACTAAACAGTCAACTGCTGGTGTTGGAGTCTGCCAATAGACCCTCACTCACAAAGACCACAGAGACCCACATCACTGCAAACTGCAAGAGGTTTTTATTGATCCAACATGTTGGGGACCCCCCCCTCAGCACGCAGGCAAGAGAAGAGACCCCGAACAAACAAGGAACACACTTTTTATACCTTGTAAGGGGCAGATTTAGGCAACAGGGCTAGCTGGCTTATTCTCATTGGTGTAGCAAGTAACCCTTTCAGGCATTGGTTTGCATAGGGTGACTCACTCTGCCTGCCCTTATGGTGGGTTATTATGATAGGTCAGCAAAGCAGCAGTACATTTTGAACTTATGGGTTAGCTATTAACGTCACAGCTATTAACATCACGGGGAATTCTAACAACAAGGTCAGGGCAGCTTGTGGGTTTTTTCAGAATTCAGTGTGGGGCAGGGTAGGGGAATTTTTCTGGGAACTGCTAATCTTGTTTTGGCAGCTGCAGGCTTAGTCTGGTCATTTTGTCCACAAGTTTGGAAAGTCCCTTCAGAAGGGGGAAGGGGCTGTGTGTGGTCTTGAATTTATTTTGGATTCTACACTGGATGCTCAAAAGCAGGGATTACATTGTTTCTATTTGTTACCTTTCCTAGTATAAATGCTCATGCCACAGTATCACAGGACTCCCAGCTGAGAAGAGATACACATTACCATAGCAAAACAGCACTTCCACTACAGAAACAGGACGACCATAGTGGTGTTAAGACCACAACAGTGAACTGGAGTACATTCGCTAAAAATGATGTGCAGTGGTGGTGCACACCTTTAATCCCAGCACTTGGGAGGCAGAGGCAGGTGGATTTCTGAGTTCAAGGCCAGCCTGGTCTATAGAGTGAGTTCCAGGACAGCCAGGGATACACAGAGAAACCCTGTCTCGAAAAACCAAAAAAAAAAAAAAGATGTGTTCACCACCATTACTGATAAAATGTTGATTGGGATTTGGGGATTCTTTGGTTTTGCGACAGTGTCTTGCTAGGTAGTTCAGGTTGGCTTTGGACTTGCTGTCCTCCTGCCTCAGCCTCTTTGTGCTGTAACTGCACTAACGTACTTGGAGCAGAGCTAGGAGTTTGCTTTCTGTGATGACCTTGTTCGCAAACAGATACTTTGCAAGGGGCCTGGTCAGAGGATCAAGGACCTTCATGTAAAACCAGAGACACTGAAACTTACAGAAGAGAAAGTGGGGGAAAACCTCGATCATATGGGCACAGGGGAAAATTTCCTGGACAGAACACCAATGGCTTGTGATGTAAGATCAAGAATCGACAAATGGGACCTCATAAAATTGCAAAGCTTCTGTAAGGAAAGGACACTGTCAATAAGACAAAAAGACCACCAACAAATTGGGGAAAGATCTTCACCAATCTTACATCCAATAGATATAAAGAACTCAAGAAGGTCACCAATCTTACATCCAATAGATATAAAGAACTCAAGAAGGTCGACTCCAGAGAAACAAGTAACCCTATTTAAAAATGGGATACAGAGCTAAACAAAGAAGTCTCAACTGAAGAATACCGAATGGCTGAGAAGCACCTAAAAATGTGTTCAACATCCTTAGTCATCAGGAAAATGCAAATCAAAACAACCCTGAGATTCCACCTCACACCAGTCAGAATGGCTAAGATAAAAAAACTCAGGTGACAGCAGATGCTAATGAGGATGAGGAGAAAGAGGAACACCCCTCCATTGCTGGTGTACAAATTAATTAATTAACAAATAATTTTTAGATAAAAAATAAGGCATATAGAAATGGAAGGGACTGAGGACTCTTTAAAGAGAGCAAACTGAAGGATCCCCACCTCCTCACCGAGGAACACTGCACGTACAAACCGCTCAGAACTTTGGTCATCACGAGGCGAGCACACAGCGGAGCAGCAGCGTAGAACACAGAGACCACAGTAAGCTCTTAACGCAGAGTCAAATGCATTACAACAGAGAGCCTAGGAAGTTTAATGAGCAACCTCTGTCTGTGTGCGCAGGTTCCTATGCTTACACAAGCTTCTGTGGGGACGATCAGGAGGCCAGATCAAAAATGTATAAAATACTTAAGCTTAAGTTTAATCAGTGAGGCACAAGGCTCATGCAACGGCAACTTCAAATATTATTAAAGGAAATGAAGGGAAAAGATAACAGAATTCTGAACTAAGTGTCATTCCTTAGGAGCCACGCCCCTGGTTAACTTTTTCCCCAGGGCCTCGGGCTGGGGCCTCACAGATTAAGAGGCAGGACGGCCAGTGAGCCATAGGGATTGAGCTGTGCCTACCTCCTCAGCACCGGTGTTAGAAGCGCACACCACCACATCCTGCTTCCTGTATGGGATCTGGGGATTTGAACTCAGGTCCTCATGCTTGCAAGGCATAAACTCTGCCAACTGAGCTATCTCTCCGGAGCCCCACTATTCCTTTTTCTACAAATAATACTGCAATAACTGGATAGGCACGTGTAACAGCACAAAGGGGAGCCCACATCATCCACACACCAGCTTTCCTTGAAGCAGATCAGTACAGAAGAGCTAAAACTACACACGTTCTGGAAGACCACACTGGAGTAAGACTTCATCGTGCTATGTTGCAAGGATGACTCCTTACTTGGCAGAGCCAAATGCACAAACAACAGCAGCAGATGAACTGGCCTGCGTCAAATCAAAGGCACTTAGGCTGTAAACAATACTATTAAGAAAGCAAGAGTAGAACCCACCGAAGGTCTGAACATGTTTCAAACTATATATCTGATAAGGAATCTGAATCCACCCTATGTAAAGAACTCGTACAACCCAACAAAAAGAAGACAACACAATCCTAAAATTGCAAGGAGCTCGAGCAGGCATTTCTCCAAAGGAAATAAATGGCCAATATACACACACACACTCATCACTGGTCCTTAAAGAAATGTCAATCAAAGCACACCGGAATATCACTTCCCCTTCCCACTAGGATGGATCATGACCATACTAAAAAGACAGACAAAGGGCCAAAGAGATGGTCCCGTCAGTAAACTGTTAGCTGTGAACCTCAGTTTAATCCCCAGGACCCACATAAACATGTGCATCTGTATTTCTAACCCTGTGGGGTGGAGACAGGACGGTCCCTGGAGCTCTCTGACCAGTCAGTTTAGCTGAGTAAGCACATTCCAGGTTCAGTGAGAGACCCTGTTTCAGAAAAGGAGGGTGGGAGTCGGAAGCAGTAGAGGAAGATACTCAGTGTTTACTTCTGACTTCAGAATGCATATATACACAGGTGCACCTACCTACACACACACACACACACACACACACACACACACACATGAAAAGGGTACATACAGTCCTGGCAATATTGAAGAAGGCAAAACAGTATAGAAGTAGTTTTAATTTCCTTGGGTGTCGCCAGGTGATGGTGGCACACATCTTTTTGTTTTTGTTTTTTGTTTGTTTGGTTTTTTTGTTTTTGAGACAGGGTTTCTCTGTATAACCCTGGCTGTCCTGGAACTCACTTTGTAGACCAGGCTGGCCTCACACTCAGAAATCTGCCTGCCTCTGCCTCCCAAGTGGTAGGATTAAAGTCCTGCTCCACCACACCTGGCTGGTGGCACACATCTTTAATTCCAGTACTCAGGAGGCAGAGGCCAGCCTATCTCTGAGTTCCAGGGCAGCCTGGTCTACAGAGGAAGTTCCAGGACAGCCAGGATTACATGGAGAAACTCTATCCTTAACCACCCTCTCAAGGAGCGGCCCCTTCTCTGAGAAGAAAGGGAGGGGGAATGGGAGAAGGTGGGTGGGAAGGTGAGTAGGGAGAGGTGTATGATTGGGATGAAAGTGAATGAATGAATGAATGAATGAATGAATAAATAAATAAATAAATAGAAAAAAAACCAAAAAAGTTAAAAGTTCCCTTGGATCTTGTACTGGTCACTTTAAACTGTCAATGTCATACAACCTAAGATCATCTTGGAAGAGTCTGAATAAGGAATTATCTAGATCAGATTGGTCTTTGAGTGGCTGACTTGATTATTAGTTGGGGAATAAAGACCCAGCCCACTGTGGGTGGCACCATTCCCTTGATATGGTCCCTGAGCAATATAAGAGGAAGTTAGGTGAGAGCAATCAGAAAGGATGCATGTGTTTCTTTTCTTTCTGCTCTTGACTGTGGATGAGATGCTGTGTGCTCTTGCCTTGACTTCCCTGTATTGATGGAATATAACCCGGAATTCCCTTAATAAACCCTTTCTTTACTAAAGTTGTTTCTGGCATTTTATCACAGTATTGGCACAGGGGTGGGGATAAGCCTTGAGTTTGGGTTGCTGTGATGTGAGGTTTAAGATTCTGAGTGTTCTAAAAGAACTGAAGATAGAGCTACACAAAAGTGTGCTAAGATGAGTTACAGCAGCACTGTTAAGAGTCAAAAGTAGGGAGGCACCAGCCTGTTCATCAGCTGGCAGGTGAATAACAAAATTACCGGTATGTCCTTATGAATGGCGTATTCTCAGCCACAAGAAGGAACAAAGTGCCAAAGCATCCAGGGACCGATTCTTCCTCACTATCATGTCATCCAGCGCTCAGAGAGCAAAGGAAAAACTTTTGTGAATGCTACTGAAACTTCTAGCTCCTGAAGAAGGACATTCCGTAGCCTGTGAAGGGCAGGCATTACCATAATCTTGTCTACATGGCCATCCTAGGGTGGTCTTTTCATCTTGCCCCAAAGGAGATCGTCTCTGAAGCTGAGTAAATTTTATAGGAGCTGAAGGTTTCTATTTAGAGCAGTTTTATCTGTGACTACAAAACATGTTAACATTTTCTTCTCCATATCAAAAACACACTAAAACACAATGAACCTTGAAATACCATACTCTGTGTGTATATGAATGTTTGTATATGAGTGTGTGTGTGTGTGTTCTACAAGGCCAAAAGAGGGAATTGAATACCATGGAATTGGAGTGAAGAGGTGGGTGTGAGCTGCCTGGCTTGGGTGGTGGGTGATGGGATTTGAGCTCAGTTGCTCTGGGGGCGGGGTGTTTCGCGGAACAGCAAGGGCTCTTGATGATTGAGTCATCACCTTGGCTTCTGTTCTATGCAGCCAGGCTTCTGTATTATGTAGCCATAGCCTGCGCACTGTGTGATGTTACCTCTATAAAATGCCCAAGGCAGATCTATTTATACAGACAGGAAGTATTTCAGGGGCTGCGTAGAGGAGGAGCTGAGTAGGAGATTTATGGAAACTGACTACTGATGGCTGTGGGGGCTTTCGCAGAGAAAAAGATGAAAATATCTTTATTAGAGTTTGGTGTTGCCTGCACAGCCCTGTCATCAGATTAAGAAAACAAAAACATTTGAGTAGCACACAAAATGAATGGATTATGTATTGGCTTCTATATGAATGGTAACAATGTTTCAAAGAAAATAGCAAGGAGTCCCAGAATGTGAGTTCACTGCACCAGGTCTGAAACCCTTCACTTTCCTTGTTAGACATTTCCAAAACACCAGCCTCCCAGAATAATAAATGGTTCCTGTCTCAGGTTGGCCCACCTGACTCAGTCCTTCCCCAGTGTCCTTGGTGTCAAGGGATATTGGCATCTCTGAAGGCCTCCTTGCTGTAGTTGTGAGAGTCCCCAGAACGTTCATTGGGGCTTCCTGGGGCTGAAGCCTGGGGCTGAACCTTGCAGTGCGGCTGGGGAAGGTAGAAATGTTACCAGGGGAGCCCCGGCAGAGGACACAGTGTTTGTCTTTGTGTTTTTCAGAGGACAGGATGACTCATCACATGAACTATATAGGAGGTGGGCTGGAGGTGTGCAGGACAGAAGCAAAAGGCTCAGATGCAGCAAGCTACTCCCATGCACCCTGGCAGCCCGTTCATGGTAGGACAAGTCAGCCACAACAGTCAAGAGGACCTACCCACAGCAACTCAGAGCCACTAGCCTGCCAGCTGTGAAGCCCGGGCAAGGACAGCATGCGTCATTTGGGAAGACATTCACAGCTATAAAGTTGCCACGCGACTTTCGAAAGGTAAAACAGTGGCTTGTGTAGCCTCCAGCCATTCTTGCAGAATATCTATCCCTGGTTTTAAAAAAAGAAAATGTTTGTCTTTGCAATATTTAATTAAATTTCATTTCACGGTTTAGAGATTTTCTTGATTTGACTTGCCGTCGTGCAAAAATGATCAGCCTGGCTTCTGCTCTCTAACTGAGCAGAACCATGCAAACGTTTTGAGTAAATGATCATTGCTTTTTGCCAGGAGCAGTTATTTCCCTGGGAGCCAATAGGACTGAATTATCCAAGCAAAACAGAAAGACGCCAACTGCTAGTAGATGCAGAGAGACTGACAGGAGCTCCTAAGCGTGCCTAGTACCAGGCAATCAACATCATTTTTAAACGGAAGGAGACAACAAACCCTAAAGCCCTTAAAAGTGGTAGGCAAACCTAGTCATCACCAAGTGCTGAACCAACACGCGTGCCCTGTGAACCACCTTCAGCGGAAAGGCAAAGCTCAATTGGCATGTTCCCAAACATTCGACATTTGTGCTTTTCCTTTTGGAACGTACTTCCTACATAAACAGTTTTTTAAAAAAAATTGCAATGTTTCCGGCCAGCCCACGAACGAGCTCATTTTTGAGTTGTTGTGTATCAAAACACACATCTGTGAAGGAAAGTATAAAAAGTAAGCCACAGCCATGTTGGTGATTCAAATGTAAAAATTATTATTATTATTATTTTTAAAAAGATCAATTATCTCTAAGGTCCATTCTGTGGAAATCTCGTCTCTCCAGGTGGCTGAGGTTTTATGGAGTTCCAGCATCTTTCTGGGCTCTGACCCTCCCCTGATTTGCATGCAGCCTTCAGGGGCAACAGAGACGAGGCTTGGAAGGGAGTTCAGTTAAGTTTTGAGAGTCTGATCTCAAGCGGCTTATTTTAGGCATACTTAAGCATAGCTCAATTTGGTGAAAATTATCCTGGTGATAATTAAATCAACCTGTCATGCTCAACAAAGCATATATCCGTCTCCTTGAGGAGGGGATCAGACGTGACTACATCAAAACTCATTGTAAAGTCCGTGAAGATGAGGTCTCTAGATTGAGAAAAAAACAAATTTACAATAAGGGTCTGGGGAAAGAACTGGGTGCCAGAAGTCTCCAGCCACACAGCACAAAACGTCACCAGGTGACAAAGTGCACCCAGTTTAGCCTTCTGGGCAGACAGCAGGTTTGTATTCCTTTCCTTGAAACAGTAATGTATACTTAATATTCTAGCATCAACTAGTCTGGTGGTTCTCAACCTTTCGGTCCAGACCCCTTTGGGGACTGAACAACCCTTTCACATGGGTGGCCTAAGGCCATTGGAAAACACAAATATTTACATTATAATTCATAATGGTAACAAAATTATGGTTATGAAGTAGCAATGAAAATAATTTTATGGTTGGTGTCACCACAACGTAAGGAACTGTGTTAATGAGTTGCAGCATCAGCAAGGTTGAGAACTACCGCCCTAGTTTTACGGCAGGGAAATGTTAGTGATTCCCCCAAAAGACAGACAGGAGCCGATCTGATGCAACTCACAGCAGGGTCTTTATTCTATTTGAGCTAGTCCTCCTCCCCACGTATCACCATCATGCAGGATGGTTTTTGGGGGTGGTGGGGGAAACCCCAAGTGTCTACTGGGGCAAGGCTTTATAGTAAGCAGCAAGTAGGGAGTATGTGTGCAAGCATCTGATTGGAAAAGCTACTGTGGCCTTTAACATAATTGGCTGGTGCCGGGAGTCATATCATAAACTTAACTTCTGTCCCCTCTGCATTGGTGATCATTAGGCAAGGGGTGGGCTTATAACCTGGGGTGCAGGTTTGTTGGGGGAATAACCAGGAGACACTGGTCTTGTTAAGGGTGTAACCTGGAGATGCTGGTCTTGTTGGGGATTAGCCTAGAGACTGGAGCTAGGCTCTGGTTTTGTTGGGGGGCAACTTGGAAACTAATGCTAGGTACCAGCCTGTTAGTTTACCTGAGTTCAAACTTAGGTCAGGTTCTCTAAAATGGTTCTCTAAAACTTTGGTATCTCACTAGTACATGTGTGAGTGCAAAGACCACTGTACCCCCTATAGGTGGTCCCTAAAACCAAGCTTTGTAGCCCCTTCCTCAGCATTGACGCATCCTCTTGGCAGAGAGACCAAGTCCCAGGAAGCTCCTGGAGCTTACAAGGTTCACAAGGCCCCTCCCCAAGGTTGTACAAATGGTAACAATTACTGAGAGGACAAGATTCTCCCTCTCTTGAGCAGAGCTGCCTGCATGCCCATCAAGAAAATAAGTCCTCGCCATGTATTTGGCAGGCAGCCTTTCTCCTGGATCTGTTGACTTGAACAGATTCACCTGAAAGGTTCCTCCAAGGTTTTTTGTAATTATGTAATTTGGCTCTAAAAAAAAAAAAACAAAAAAACAAACAAACAAACAAACAAAAAAAAACAAAAAAAAATCAAGTCAATTTATTGAAATAGTTGGCTCAATCCTGATGGAAGTAATCTGCTTAACACTCTCAGAAGGACTGTGTAAATCAGTGAATCGCTTGTGGAGCCTCCATTTGGAAACGATGCCATGTCTTGGAACCTTCACCACGAGGTGTTTTTCTGGTAGCAACGCTCAATGCTCAATGTCTTGGTACGCATGCGCACGGGTCCTTTCAAGGTCAGAGTCTTTTCCTTTGGCCTCTGACCCTCTCTCTCTAGGGACTTCACATTGCTGCTGGTGAGCATGCTTCGAATTCAGTGAATCAAGGCTTCAGGTTCCACCGGAGTTTTTCTGGTATCTTTGAGTGCCATGGCTGGGGCACCGCTTCCTGACTGACTTGTTCCTCAGCAGGAGCCCAACAGCAGTGGGTCAGGACAGAGCAGACTGAACCGCACTCCAGCGCGCACCACCACCACTGTGTGTCAGAAAGAATCTGGCTTCTTTTTTATCACTCACAAAAAGAATGGCATTGCATGTGTCCCATCCAGAAGCAACTGGGGACACCTGGCTAACTGTGGTGCCTGTTAGCATACCAAAAAAGCACATGCTGGCTTCCAGCATCTCTCACCTTTTCGAGTCCGGTTTAGTCCGCACAGGCTCCCTAGCTCCTCTGCTCCTCTCATCCCGCCCACCACCCTACATTTCGCCAGCTCCAGGCTTTCCTCCTTCCAGTGTTTCCTGTATGGCCCTACCATGCTGGTCACGCATTCTCTTGGCTCTCTCTCTTGGTTCTCGGTCCCCTTTTGGCCCTCTCCTCTATGTTCTCTCTTCTCTTTCTGTCACTGCCCCCACCCCCGCCTCCTCCCCTCTCTCCTCTCATGGCCTGGTCCACTCCGCTGGCTGTGGCATTTAGTCTACTGTTTTCTCTGCCCGCTCTGAACTCTCCCTGATGCCTCTGATTGCACCCTCTGTCATATCTACAATAGACACTTTCACTCTGGCTCTGTCACAACTAGCTTCAGGTGTAAATTTGACCTACATGGGAAGAGGGCACCTCCACTGAGGAACTGCTATCATCAGATTGGCCTGTGGGCATGTTTTCGAGACAGGACAATTTCTTTTTTATTTTAATTTGGGGGTTTTGCCTACACATGCCTGCCTGGCGCTCAAGGAGGCCAGGAGACTGGCAGTTGTGAACTGCTAGCCTGGGCTATGTAATGGGACCTTCTCTCAAATGGGGAAAGAAATGATTTGCATATTTAATATTAAGGTGTACTTTCATTTTGATATTATATACAATCACATCCACAAAAAATCGTGATGGAAGCATGATTTTATTTACACGAATTGAGGCTTAAAAGTGTATAATTTTTTGTGTAACAAATAAGGTCTCATAGTAGCATGTGTTTTGTAATACCATTTTTGTAAGGTCACATTAAAATAGTCATTGTGGATGAAATCAGTTATCTTTTATACTCATGGAATTATATGTATTTTTCCCTTATTCTTATGTATGCATTTTATTTTTACTTATTTTGTAAAATAATTCTGTAATGAAAGTAAAAGATCTAGGGACTGGCGAGATGGCTCAGCAGTTAAGAGCAGAGATCCTGAGTTCATTTCCCAGCAACCACATGACAGCTCACAACCATCTGTTATAGGGGATCTAACACCTTCTTCTGGCCTCTGAGGTACCAGGCATGCAAGCAGTGCACAGAAATACACACACAGGCAAAACAGTGATACACACAAAAATTAAATATATGCATATATAAGGCCTAAGGACAGGTGATCAACAGGACATAGATTTGACAAATATAGAATTGTTACCTATAATGTATAAAAATGTTTGAAATTTTACTAGAAAATGGGTTTAAAATCTCTATACTAATTGATCAAATGGTTTTGAAAAATGAATAATAATGATCAATAAACATATAAAATATGCTTACCTTAATAGCCAGAAGAAATTTATCTAAATTTTTGTTTTAAAATGAGGGGGGAGGGGAAGGCACACTAGTGACAGTGAGAGTTTGGGCCATTGTGAATGTTGCCCCTGGGAATCACTACGGTGCTTTGGAAAGCAATCTGGCAGTCACTGCTAAACAATCAAAATATGCCTACCCTTTGGCCCAGCAATCTCTATTCTCAGAATCTAGCGTCCAAAAATAAAGCACCCATCTTTGAGGTTGCCTACTGCAACATACATGACTGTCAAGGGACTGCAGGACATGTGCACAGCAGTCTCCAGCGAGACCTACACAGGATGAGTTTCTGTTTCTTCTCGAAACAGAGACTGATACTGTAAAACATTGTCTGTGGCTGAATGCTTGCCTCTGGTCACACTCTATCAATACCGGAACCTCACCGGGACCCCTCTCAGATACCCTGTTGTTGCCCTGTGTCAGGGAGATCCTGAAGTTTGGGATCTGTGGGACCAGATCCTTCATGCGCTCCAGCAGTCCATGGATGGGGTAGAAGTTGGTGTGAGCCAACTCAAAACCTTGCATCTGAGCCTGAGAGGCATCTGACCTGGCCAGCTCTCCTGCTGTCATGCCCTCTGGCTGGCTCACCCACACACAACCCCTGCTACTGGGACCAGCTCTACCCTGCTGCCCAGGAGGGGTACTAGGCTTGTTCTCTCAAGTGTTTCAGCCCGTGAGGGACAGGGACAGTTTTCCCACTGTCATGACCCTAGAGCCAGCTTTCCCATCTGCTATAGATGGCGAGGGACAAGGGAGGGGAGGAAGGCATCTCTCTCTTGTTTCCATTAGACAAGAGACAGAGCTGGCTCACCTGTAACCCCAACATCCAGGGCCAGCTCTACTGTGCTGCCCAGGTGAGATGCAGAACCTGCTCCCCTGAACGCTACAGTTGGTGAGGGACAGGGCCAGCTCTCCTGCTCTCATGACTCCAGGGCCAGATCTCCTACCTGCCACAGGTGATGAGTGACAAGTCAGGAGGAGGGTATTTTTCCTTTGTCCACACCACCTCATTGAAGACAAGTGGCAGAGCCAGCTCTCCCATGTTTGTAGCCTCGGGGCCAACTCACCTGCAACTCCTGCAATGTGTGGGGTGCTCTCCGGAGTACTGCCAACTCTCCTGATTTCCATGCCCCCCAGAGACAGCTCTCCCACGATACTCAGATGAGGCATAAGGCCAGTTCTGCACAGCCCTCAGATAGCAACATATCTCCATGCAGCAGCCCAGACCAGGGACATCTGCCTGGCCTTTGGTGGGAAGAGACCCCTGTTGCTGCAGGGCCACAGACCCAGACTTGGCTCCCAGTGTTAGCACAGGCTAGAACCTCATCACGGTGCCAGGTGGCATCACTGGCTACTCACATCAGGCTGTTTCTTACTACCCTCCAGTCTCCAGCTCTGCCTCTCTGCACTGTGCCCACATCCTTCTGTTTCTTTCTCTTCCATTTCTCCACCACTTGCTTGTTCCTTTAAGTGGCACCTGGGGTCTCTGAGTATTTGGGGTCATCTCAGGAGTGGACTCAGGGATGTTATGGTGCCAGGTAAGGGTCATCTTGAACATGATCTGCCCCCTATGCCCGTGTAACTTCTGATTGGTTACCTTGGGCTCACTCCTGCCCAGCCTACCTGAGTGGCCCTTGCAAGGGTCATCTGTCTCAGATTCACTTTTGCCCAGGGTCCGTGGTCCCAAGCAGGATTTTTCTAGTCCCTGGCTTGCTCCTCACCTAGCCTGTCTGGGCCTGCCTGGCACTGGACTGGAGGTTATCTCAGGCTAGCTCCCTGTCCATGTCCCCTGGCATCAGACTGGTCATCACCTCAGGCTCAATAATGTTAGGCTATAGATCGTTCAGATGTTCATAGGTCAGAACGCTGAGCAGAGAAGTAGCCTCTCCTCTCTGTCACCTACTGACACACACACTGACACAGTAGCCACACCTGCAATGCCTCTAGCAATGTATTTTTGATTCACCCATCACTACCCCCTCCAACTCCACCCAGATGTCTCTTCCCATGTTCCTCTTTCAGTTTTATCTTTTTTCCTCATCATAACCTACTGAGTCTGGTGAATGTTGACCACATAAGCAAGCATGAGTACAGGGTCATCCACTGGAGCATGGTCAGCCTACTGGGGCTCACACTCCTGAAGAAAACTGTCTCTCTCCCTCCTCTAACAACCACTATCCATAGCTCCTCATATGGGAGTAGGACCTTGTGTGACCTTCAAGTATCCATGCTGAATTGGTGGTAACTGTCTTGGTCTTGTTCAGGCAACCAACCTGCTGTGAATTCATGAGTGAGACCATCCTGACATGTCCAGGAGAGCCAGTTCAAAATTTCCAGCCTAGGGAATAGTGCCGCCCACAGTGGGCAGGTCTTCCCATCTGAATTAACCCTTCAAAGGCATGCCCATAGCCCATCTCCCTGGTGATTCTGGATCCTGTCAAGTTGACAACTCTATCACAGACATAAATGAAGGGGACTTTTTAAAAAATATGGTAACGTGTTTCTCCACTGAAGAATGATCAGGCCTATAAGGTTTTCAAATGAGCTAGTAGTGTGTACGTGATGGCTAAGGGGGTAAAGGAACTTGCTGAGTAAGCCTAGCATCCTGAGTTTGATTCCCAGAACCCCAAGTGGAGAGAGAGAACTGACTTCTGAAAGTTGTCTTCTGAACTCCACATGTGCCCCTCTGTATAAGAAGCCTGTACTAACTAACATGCATGCCATAACAATAAGTAAAATAAAATATTTTAAAGAGAGTTAGGGGCATCCTTTCCCATGGTCAAACCCAGTGAAATTTCCTGACCTGCTTCATCTACACACCCTTCCCAACCTTCCAGTTGCAGCCCGGGTCCCACATCCACTGCCTGGCCTCTCCCTCCTGTACCACAACTAATCTTCAGGCTTCTTTCTGGACCCTCCCTACCTATCCCCCAACCCAGAGGCTGCTCCCATGCCACATCCAACCCTTCCACCCAGCAAGATCTACCTACACACTCCAGGCATGAGCAGGAGACAGGAACATTCTTTATTCCAGCTCAGCTCTGTTCTCAATCTCCAATCAAAAGTCACAGCTGACTGAATGGATCAAGAAAAAAAATTTGCTTATCTGCAGTCTCTAAGAAACATAACTTGACTTGAAAGAATGGTACTGCCTTAGAGTAAAGGATGGATCGACAAAGTACTCCAGCCAAATGGGACCAGGAACCAAGCAGGCATTGCTACCCCAATTTCCAACAAAAGAGACCTTAAACTGAAACTAGTCAGAAGAGAGAAAGACGGAAGCTTCATTCTAATCAAGGGGACAGTTAACCCGAAGGCATTATTCTCTTGAACACTTAGGTACCAAACTCTCTTGCACCCAATTTCATAAAAAATAAACAGCATTACTGGATTTGACATCACTTAAATTGGACATCAATAGACAGGTCATCTGGGCAATTAATTAATTAATTAATAAACAGAGAAGCATCAGAAGTAACATATAGCAAATGACTTAACAGGTCTCTACAGGCTGTTTTACCCAAACAGCAAAGAAAACACAATCTACTCAGCAGCATAAAGAAACATTGTAAAATAGATCACATCCTGAGACAGAAGTTGTTATAAATTAAAAAAGACTGACATAGCCCATTGTATCTTATCCAACCACAATGCAATCAAGGAAAAAAAAATCACGGACATCCAACACATTTCTAGTAAACGCACCAACTCGGAGAGTAAGTGGCTCATTACCGAGTGATGAATGGGTCAAAAGAGAAGCATTTCTGACAATTAGGGAAATTCAAATCAAAACAACTTTGAGGTTTTATGTTACCCCAATCAAAAGAGCAGCCATCAACAAAGGGGTGGAGGGAGTGGCAGGGAACTTTCATTCACTGCTGATGGGGTTGCAAAGCCACTCTGGAAATCAGTGTGAAGAATTCCCAGAAAGTTAACCTATCACATAACCTGGCTATGTCACTCCTCGACCTACACCTGCAGGACTGGAGCCCCTACTCCACAGATACTTGCTTGGCCATGTTCACTGATGCTCTATTCACAGTCCCTAAGAGATGGGAACAACCTAGATGTCCTTCAACTGATGAATGGATAGCAAAAATGAGGTACATATACGCTATGGAATGTAAAGAACAATACACTCTGCAGGTAAAGGATGGAGTTAGAAGGACAGATCATACTAAATGAGGTAACCCAGACCCAGAAAGACAAACATCTCCTGTTCTCTATCTTCAGAGGCTCCTAGCTCCATATCTTCAGATTTGACTACTCGTTCTGGAATAATTGCAGAGATTGGGAGAGTAAGAAGGGACCATTGCCAGGTAGAGGAGTGGAGAAGCAATAGAGGGGGGGACAGTACAAGTAATCTGACCAGAGAAAGGAAGAAAGGGGGGTTCTAATCAGGGAGGGGAGGAATATACACATGAGCTAAGAGGGTGAAATAACAGTAAGTATTTCTGCAAAAGTCATAAAGAATCACACTATCAATACCTCCCCAACCCTAGAATAATCAAAAGTAAATATTCATATAGCTTTTAAATAAAATTTTCTCATCTGGTCTGACAACATTCTCTCCAAGAATCAAAGACCACCTGTACTGGCTAGTTTTGTGTCAACTTGACAAAGGCTGGAGTTATCACAAAGAAAGGAGCTTCAGTTGGGGAAATGCCTCCACGAGATCCAGCTGTAAGGCATTTTCTCAATTAGTGATCAAGGGTGGGAGGTCCCCTTGTGGGTGGGGCCATCTCTGGGCTGGTATTCTTGGCTCTATAATGGAGCAGGCTGAGCAAGCTAGAGGAGGCAAGCCAATAAAGAACATCCTTCCATGGCCTCTGCATCAGCTCCTGCTTCCTGACCTGCTTGAGTTCCAGTCCTGACTTCCTTCAGTGATGAACAGCAATGCGGAAATACAAGCTGAATAAACCCTTTTCTCCCCAACTTGCTTCTTGATCATGATGTTTGTGCAGGAATAGAAACCCTGACTAAGACACCACCTAACAAATAAACCCAACACCAGCTGTGAGAACTTCCTTTTGAGATGCTGGTCAATGCTGTTCAAGAAACTATGGCTATTGCCTTTGGTTTCCAGCCAGAGGTGAAAGGTAAGTTCCTACTGCTGGAGACACCATGAACTTCAAAAATAGGGCCCAGGGGACCCTGAGCAGGGACTTACCCGAACACCTCTGCCATGTGGACTAGCGATGCCAGACAAGCATCTACTAGAAGATGCCAGGCAAACTTCCAAAGTAGGGGAGCTGCTGACAGTTCTAACCGACCATGGCTTCTACAAACCATCACCACAGACAGCATGGCCGTGTAGCATTGAGGGTGCAGCAGTGGCACGCATACCACAGCAGTAAACAGTGGCTCTCTAGATGGACTTAAGACCCATTCAAGGAAAGGGAAGCCATGCCTGCCATCAAAAACCTAGCCAACTACTCAGGCAGAGTGAAGTCTTGAGTCTTGGAAGAGAACCTACATTTATCAATATACTGAGTCAGCATAAGTCCTACCTACATTCTAAACATCTGTCCTCATGCCCACAGGGGAGTGCCATCCTGATCACCAAGGAAACGTCTCTTTGCAACAGACAGAAACCATTATAGCAAACTCGAACTGATCAAAATTCATAGCCGTGGAGCCCGGATCTTGTGGAAACATCTACAAAACGCACCCTAGCTGAGGCTCAGGGAACCTTGTGGACAAAAGCATGGGGATGGTTGTAAGAGCCAGAGGATCAGGGAGTTTGCTGCGAGACCCTCTTTCTCTCCTAGTTATGTCAGAAGCCATACCTGTAAAGTCTCACTAACATGGCTGTCAAAACTTGAGCTGGGGGCTGGTGAGATGGCTCAGTGGGTAAGAGCACTACCCAAAGGTCCTGAGTTCAAATCCCAGCATCCACATGGTGGCTCACAACCATCCGTAATGAGATCTCGCTCCCTCTTCTGGAGTGTCTGAAGACAGCTACAGTATACTTACATATAATAAATAAATAAATCTTTAAAAAAAAAAACTTGAGCTGACCAATGACAACAGGAGACATGCCAAAGTGGACAGGGAAAGCCTGTCGAGACCTCAACCCTACGCAAAGAACTGCAGGCGACTAAGAAATTCAGAGAGTGGGAGAAATAGCCTTCCCCTGGCATGATCACACCAACTGGTTATCCACTACTAAACTGTCAGCACTAAAAACATATACATACATGTAACATTATACAGATGAGGAGGAAACATACATAGATGTAACATTATACAGATGAGGAGGAAGCATACATACATGTAACATTATACAGATGAGGAGGAAACATACATACATGTAACATTATACAGATGAGAAGGTTGTACTTGGGAATGTATGTATATATACATGTTATACAAACACAGGTAACAACAGTGTAGTTAACAATTTAGTAGACAGGAATTAAGAAGAGAACAGGGCTCTATGGAAGCATTTAGAGGGAATATGGGGATGGGAGAAGGCACATACTGTCTTACATATTGAATCCATTCATTTCTAATGTATTGTCTTATCTTTTGAAAACATTGGTCCCCAAATATGTAAGCTGATTATATTTTGTGCTTAAGTCTAAGGTTCCCTCTTCACAAGTGCTTTACATGAACTGTTGTGTTCATGAAGTCTCATCTTTGGGAGATAAAGCTTTAGCATGTCAGAGCCAACCCCTCGGTATCTCAAGGGCGACTTAAACTTAGTCATCACTTCCTGGAGAAATCAGTGCATGTCCGCAGCCTGAGAGGACCTTGAGGACAAACACACACACACATACCCCCACCCATACACACACACACACACACACACACACACACACACACTACCACATCATACATATATCACACATATACCACACATGCACACCACACATATAACCACATCATACATAGACCACACCACACATAACACACACACTCACACACACATACACACACAGAGCGTACCACTGTGTGTATACTCCACAGTGAGTACTGTGGTACTACTGCAAAGACAAATGAAGTTACTTCTTCATGTATTTCTTTGCAGCAGTGAGAAAAGTAACAAGCAGGAACATCTATTGCCCCATCTGAAAAGCCAGGTCATGTGAGCTTGTCTCTAGGGTGTGTGGTCCAGGTACAGGTACCTGCTGGGGCAAGCTCACCACCACAGAGTCATCAGAGCTCCGTGACCTTATGTGTAAGTTACCTAGCTGGTCCAGCAAGAAGCCTGGGGGAACAGAAGACAAAGCACAAATAACTCACAAGGACAGACCTCGAGGTCCCTAAGGGACACGGTCGACTGTGGCAAGCTATTATTATACAGGGTTATTGGTATACTGGCAGTGCATCTGTTTTCTCTGCACATTCTCAGTTTTGTGTTCTCTCTGGAGATAAACTCAGTGGACAGGGAGGGAAAGGGCTGCAAAAGTCCAAGAAATAAACTGTCCTGGGTGAACTTTTTCCCCACCCATGAAGAACTGTTGGAAGCATCCAGGCTGGGGTATAAAGCTAGGCTGGTATCCTGCCCCATGAACATCTTTGACTAACACCACAGGAATCTAGACTGGAGTCCCTTCCAAGGAAGGCATCCTGATAACATGACAGAGAGCAAAGGGAACCATCCCAACAGGTAATGGAGGCTCAAAAACCCAAGTGGGGACTTCTCCCTCCGAAGGTTTAAGTCCTGTCTGAGTAGGTGAGCGCGTTGGCTTAGAGCTTGCATCATGATGTTGGCCCTGGGGATGGAGCTCGGGCAGCTGACAAGGTCTGACCGCTTGTGCGTGTGTCTGTCCTTCATCATAAGGCTTAGTGGCTGCAGGCTTTACTGGGGCAGCAGGGTAAATACATGGGAGCTGAAGACTCTGAAAGGGTCTGTTTCAAAGGACAGATACAAAGTGGAATTCTGTGGCTGCGGCAGTGTTATACCCAGACGCCATCAGCTGAGGCACCATCAGTGGCCGTGAGGACCACTGTTCTAGACCATGTGTTTTGAGGGTGCAGCTTAGCCTTTTACCAAGGCATCTCCATGGCTCTGCACTGGTCAAATGGGATGGTGTCTTAGTCAGGGTTTCTATTCCTGCACAAACATCACGACCAAGAAGCAAGTTGGGGAGGAAAGGGTTTATTCAGCTTACACTTCCACATTGCTGTCCATCACCAAAGGAAGTCAGGACTGGAACTCAAGCAGGTCAGCAAGCAGGATGCAGAGGCCATGGAGGGGGTGTTACTTATTGGCTTGCTTCCCCTGGCTTGCTCAGCCTGCTTTCTTATAGAACCCAGGACTACCAGCCCAGAGATGGCCCCACCCACCATGGGCCCTCCTACCCTTGGTCACTAATTGAGAAAATGCCTTACAGCTGGATCTCATGGAGGCATTTCCCCAACTGAAGCTCCTTTCTCTGTGATAACTCCAGTGTGTGTCAAGTTGGCACAAACCCAGCCAGTACAGGTAGAGATTGTCCTCTTCCCTCAGGATGTCCCAGGACAAGCTGGCCCCTGTCCCTTACCTACAAGGGAGAGGATTCCAGCTGCCCTTTTGTCAATCAGAGCCGAGCACACGTTCAGTCCCAAGTGGTATTGCACTTGAGAACCTCTCCACTCCGAAATTGTTACAGATGCACAAATAAGATTTATTCTATCCACTTCTGGCCCTTTACTGGGAATTCTACAGCTCATTCTGCAAAGACACACGTCCACCCCTGGCAAAGGAGACTTGATTCCAGGTTGTGGACAGAGCCTGGCTCTGTTCATCTCTGCAGCCCTGAGCCTGGCATGGTGTTTATCTCTGGCATTTTTCACTAGTTTTGGATCACTGTTGATGGTTGGTGACTGCCACCACCAGAAGTGGAGGTCTAGGGTGAGATGGGGCTGCTGTTGCCTGCTGCTCATTAACCCTCAGCACGTGGACTCTTGCGGTCACTGGAAATCACATGATCAAGCTTCCTTGACCATCGTCAAAGATGGTGTTCTGGTTCTTGCTTTAATCCACACAGAGGGATGTTTGACAATGCAAATAGTCTTAACGTCCCAGTCTCTTGCCAGCCCATCCAAACTCAAGGACACAAAACTACCTATGACGTGAGATCTCAAGCATAGATTTTTTTTTTTAATAGTGAAGAACATTTGTTGACTTATAAGTATGGGCTAGAAATTGGACAACTTTATATCAATGCTAACTCTCTGCTTTTAACACGTGTATTATGTTTTTTAAAAAACTCTTACTTTTGGGGAATTCCACACGGAACCTTTTAGGGATAGAGGGAACTCTAGGCGAAACTTTATTTTTAAAAGTTTTTGCTTATGTGTTTATTTGTGCATGTTGTTGTTGGGGGGATGTGTGTCCTGTCACATGTATAGAGGTCAGGGGTGTGTGTCCTGACACATGTATAGAGGTCAGGGGGTGTGTCCTGGTACATGTATAGGGAGGGGCATCAGTGACACACCTTCTCCAGCAAGGTCACGTCCCTAATCCTTCCCAAACAGTTCCACCAACTGAAGGCCAAGCAAATAAATGAGCCTATGGGGGCTGTTCTCATTCAAACTACCACCAACAGAGACACAGTATGGCCAGAGTCAAGAACACTGTGGAGTCAGAGTCTGCAAATAAAAGGGGGGGAGGGGTCAAGGTGGTGGTTGGGTTTTTTTTTTTTAATTCATTTTATGTATATGAGTACACTCTAGCTCTCAGACACACCAGAAGAGGGAATCAGACCCCATTACAGATGGTTGTGAGCCATCATGTGGTTACTGGGAATTGAACTCAGGACCTCTAGGAAGAGTAATCAGCGCTCTTAACCACTAAGCCATCTCTCCAGCCCAAGGTGGTAGTTGTTAATGGCAGCAATCCATGCTTCCCAAAGAGGTCTGGAGACCCACACTGCTGAGCTAGGCTACTCTGCACAAGACAGCTGGGGGAAATGTTGGGGTTTTGATCATTTCCCTGGATTCTCAGAACAGACATTTCCTGACCCAGCTTTAAATGCTCTCCGACCTGGCTGTGATTCTGCTTACTCACTCTGTCTCTCGTCCCACATCGGCAGCTCTGTCCCTCCATCAGCCCTCAGTGGCGTGTGGACAGCCCTACCTGCCTGCCAGCCCTGTGCTCAGGGGGCAGATGAGGACTAGGAGAGGTGTCCCCAAAGATACTGGTACGGGAATAGAGCATGGCACCAGACTGAGCCAGGATCCCAAGGGACAGTTCAGGATGCAGAGCAGACAACCCCTTTCCTTTGAAGACCTGGAGATGGTGGGTGTGTCAAGCTGCAGGCAGCTGGCAGGAGAATAGACATGAGTTGAGTATGGACATGACCATACTCAGGTGAGGAAAACCTGTACGGACACAGAAGGCAGATGTTTGCTTCTTGAGATCGCCAGGAAAAGAAGCCAGGGGCGGAGGCTGGTCCCTGTCGTCATCAAGCCCAGAGCAGGAGCACCTCAAGAGAACGTGGGGAAATTGCAGTGGGACACAAGAGCTCAGAAGACACTGGCTCCTAAGAGCTCGCTCTCGGTTCCCTTTCTACATTCTTTTCATAGGGCTCCCCATCCCATACTCTAAGCTTGCTCTTTCATACGTATATAAGCCTAACGCATCAAGGTGCTGAAGATATATGGATTGAATTCCAATTTATAGTAGCACCTCCCCTGGAGTCACAATACCAGGAAGCACAGGACAACTTAGAGCCACCTCACTCCCTGGAAAGGACATCGTGTTCACCATCAGAGGGTCAGGGCTGGGCACTTTGTCTCCGGATGTCTCCTGCTTAGCCTTCAGGGTCCACTACCGTTTACTTGAATGAGTGGGTTGAGGGAGTGTTCCTGCCAGTGTTTGAGGGGCAGATGTTTCTGGCAGCTTTGCTCTGTGGCCATATTGCTCGGCCTCAGTGCTTGGTAGGATATGTGCTATTCTCCCTTTGCCTTGTACATTGTCTCTCTGGCCTGTCAGCGTGGCCTGGTGGTGTTTTGGAAAGTCTCCATGGATTTTGGGGACTGTGCACTGATGTAATGCCGTGGATATCTTATGAACATTCCTTTAGATTACCCTTGGCTGCACAAGCACGGCCACATTCCTTACCAGTGAACGGGAGGCAGCGCCTGGGAGGGGGTGTGTGTGTATTTTTAAACTGGTTTCATTAGTAACTCCTCACTTTCTCTCACTCCGGGGATAAGGGGCTTTGAGGGGGCAGCAGACTTCGTGGGGGAAGTTTTCTCTGGAAGCTGCAAAGGATGAAGCGGGGAAAATCCAAAAATAGTTTAGGAAATTAGTCATCTGTCTTCAAACTGTGTTGAGTTATGGTTTTGGATTTCACTTTATGGAACTTAAAAAAAAAATGGACATGCAGAAAGTTTCACAATCTCTTCCACAGAGGTCAGAAAGGCCCATTTTCATAGCCGCAAAAGAAGAGGCAAAGTTCCCATCGACTAGAACGTGGTAAGCATACACTCCATAATGGAAGACCATTTTCTCAGACCTTGGAAACAACTTGATTTTTCTACTTTTGCTAAGTTTCTCATATCAGAGGTCAATAATTAGATTGCCTTCTGATTTGCTTACAGGGACTGTATACAGTCTATGCAAAGCATTTCTTTTGCAGACACATAAACATTATGAGGCTAAGATGTTAAGCACACAATTATCCATTAAAAAAAAATTCCCAAAGGAGAATTAAATGGAAGAGCTAACAGTTCTTGTCATTTAATCTTTGGGACAGGAACTTGTGTAGCCCAGGCCAGCCCCCAACTTGCTAAGTAGACAAGGGTGACCTTAAACTTCAATCCTCTTGCCTCTGCTTCTCAAGTGTCAGGATTGTGTGTGTGTACCAGCACGCCTAATGCATTACCTAATACCTCTTCTATCTTATTCCTAGGCCAACTAACTGTGTGGGAATCTCAAGGTAGCTACATAGCTGCTTTTCACTTTGATTTTGCATTCGAATGTGTCTCAGGCAGTGAGGGCATTTGCGGAATGGATGGGGAAGCTTGTTACAGACAGCCCAGTCTTCGGAGTCCTGTGAATGAATGATGCTGCATCCCAGTGGAAGGGAAATTTCAAGGAGATGCCGAGCCCAGGCAGAGGTACAGGCCAGGCTGCTCTGCATAGCCTGGGGAATGGGAATTCCACATCCAGTGAGCTCTGGCTTGGTGCTGATGCACAGCACAAAGTCTTATGGAGACGTCTTTGGAGAGCATCTCATGGAAGTGCTTCATGAGCTGATGGGGCATGCAGGCACCGTCTACATGGTCGGATGACCCACATCTTCGGATTTGTGGGTGCTTTGGGTGCTGAGTTACACAGAATCCTCAAAGGCTTTTCTTGGGGGTAGGTCATTTCACCCACTTCCTGGGAACTTTCTGACAACTCTTGGACAATAGGCAGACTCACACTTCAACCGCAAAGGAGCCACTGAGAGCAGACTGCTGATGGCTGTTAGCACTGCCCTGGCAGCCCCACAAAGAAACCATAAACCTTCAGGATGCAGAGGGAAAACAGTGCTGGCCTGAAAAGATCCCCAAAGCAACCAGGAAAGGACAGAAACTTTCTGATGAGGCCTGTCTTACTCAGGGTTTCTATTCCTGCACAAAACATCATGACCAAGAAGCAAGTTGGGGAGGAAAGGGTTTATTCAGCTCACACTTCCACTTTGCTGTTCATCACCAACGGAAGTCAGGACTGGAACTCACACATGTCAACAAGCAGGGGCTGATGCAGAGGCCATGGAAGGATGCTGCTTACTGGCTTGCTTCCCCTGGCTTGCTCAGCCTGCTTTCTTATAGAACCCAGGTCTACCAGCCCAGGGATGGCACCACCCACCATGGGCCCTCCCCCCTTGATCACTAATCGAGAAAATGCCTTACAGCTGGATCTCATGGAGGCATTTCCTCAAGGGAGGCTCCTTTCTCTGTGATAACTCCAGCTTGTGTCGAGTTGACACACAAATCCAGCCAGTACAAGGCCCGTCCTTGCCTCTGTAGACACAGATACAGAAGGTCCTAATTGTGGACTTCTGACACTTTTGGTGGGCTCCTTTGACATCTTGTTTTGGTGGGCTTGAGAGCTTTTCCTCAACTAGATTTTCACCTTATGCACTTGGTACCCAGCTGGCACCTCTATAAATTCTGGCATTCCTGGGCTGCCACAGGAGGAGGGGCAGAGGAGAAAGAAGAGAAGGAGAATCCAGAGCCTGGCTGTGGAGTTGGAAAGTGATGGATTGCCAGGGAAAGACTCATGGGAAACTCCCTGTTCCTGAGGCTTTTGCACTAGACTAGGAGGTCACTTAAGCCAGCCTTTAGTGGACACATCCCGCCTTTAGTGGACACATCCCGACTTTAGCCTCCAAGACGCTGCACTAGGCTGTACTTCAGAAAGGAATTTGTCCCCACAGCTGCTTCCAGCGTCCAGGAACCCCTAGGCTCTTAGGCAGACAGGCCAGATGCCCTTTGATCTGCAATACAAGACCATCTCATTGAAATTCAAATGTTGGCCATAGAACCCCAAGTGTCTAACAAGACTTGAGGGTGCTCAATATTGCTAGCGCAGGGACTGACTGCATTTGGGGATTGCAGTAATTTTAAAAATGGATCTTTCTGCACTAAGACTTCTGTAGACTGGGCAGCTCTCTGCTGATGAAGCAACCTGAGAGACAAAGATCCAAGCAACCTGAGAGACAATCAAAGACCCAACTCACTGTGGCCTCTTTGCTGTCTTAGCCCTTTGGTGCTGGTGCCTGTCTTAGTCAGTGTTCCGCTGCTTCCAAGAGACACCATGACCATGGCAACTCTCATAAAGGAGAGCATTTAACTGGGGCTGGCTTACAGTTGCAGAGGCTTAGGCCATTGTCATCAAGGAGCAAGGCAGCAGGTATGGCAGGCCTGGTGCTGGAAAGGGTTGAGAGTTACA
>NC_034605.1:55819759-55824759 GCF_900095145.1 Mus pahari | reverse complement strand
AGACTGCAGAGGACAATTTCCGGAACTCAGTTCTCTTTATCCCCCATGCGGGTCCTGGGGAATCCAACTCAGGTCGTTACTTTTGGTGTAAGGGCCTTTATGTGCTGACTCATCTTGCTGGCCCAAGCCCTGGCTTTCTAGTAAATAATTAATATTAGAAATACATTCATTCATATACTTAATTATTTATTATGGTGGTACTTACATTTTTTGCCTAATATCTCTGGGTTTCTATGTATGTCATAAATCTTATAATGGTATAAGTGCTTTGATAAATGCTGTTACAGAAATTTTCAAAGATTAAGTCGCCCTGGAATAAACTTTTTTTTGGTTATGGTTTATTTTACTTTTAATACATGTGCTGGGCTCCATGGTAGAAGAAGAGATCCAACTCCTGCAAGTTGTCCTCTGGTCTTTACAAATCCGCTCTCTCTCTCTCTCTCTCTCTCTCTCTCTCTCTCTCTCTCTCACACACACACACACACACACACACACTGCATGTAAATAAATATAATCAAATCTTCTCTAATTAAATAAAAGCCCTGTTTTTGATCATCTGTATCTCAGACTTTTGCACCAGCAGCAGGGAGGTAGGGTCAGTCATCTTCTCCATCATCTTCCTCAGGCTCAGCTCTGTCATCAGAGTGGTGAAGGTGACAACAAAGAACGAACCCCTGGGCTGAGAGCTTGCTCAGCGGTTGAGAGCCCTAGCTGCACTTCTTGAGTTCAGCTTCCAGCACCTCATGGTGGCTCACAGCCATCTGTAACTCCAGGTCCAGGGGAGCTGATGCCTCTTCCGTCCCCTGCTGACACCAGCCACACAGGGTTGCCACTGTAGTGAGCTCAAGGGTGAACGACCCCATGATGGGCAAGCTTGGTGCTTTTCTCCTCATCAGAACCTATGCTGACTATGACAGGATCAAGTTGACACAGGCTAGAGTTGTCTGAGAAGAGAGAACCATAATTGAGAAAATGCCTGATGGATGTGGGAGGACCCAGCCCATTGTGAGCAGTTTTACCCCGGGGCTGGTGGTCCTGGGTGGTGTAAGAAAGCAGGCTGAGTAAGCCAGGAGAAGCACGCCAGTAAGCAGCACCCCTCCATGGCCTCTGCATCAGCTCCTGTGTCCAGGTTCCTGCCTTGAGTTCCGGGCCACAAGCTGTGAGAAGAGATGAACCCTTTCCTGCATGCGCTGCTTTGGTCAGGGCTGTGTGGTCAGCAGCAAGGGGCTGGGATTGAGTAGAAACCCTAACTAAGGCAGGGTTTCAGGTCGTCCAGGCTAGCCTTGCACTCGGTTTGTAGCTAAGCATGACCGTCTCTGATCCTCCTGTCTCCACCCGGTGTGGCTGGGAGTGTGAACCACCCCGCCTGGTCTATTCAGTGCTGGGGACTGAACCCAGGGGGTTTCACACATGTTAGACAGTCACTAAACCAACACAGCTGTGTCCCCAGCTGTCCCCTCCCCAATCCCCCAACCTCTCACGCCTTTCTGTTGCATTTTTCTCTCTTCTTGGACATGTTCTGTGTCCTTTGGGCTCTGGGGTCAGTGTGAATTTATTTCCTGCAATTCACGGAGAAGTGCTGGTTCTGATCTTCTGTCTTTTGGATGCATTCTTCCTCTGCCTTCGTTGACACTTCTGTACCCTTTCTGGAGGAGTCCTCTGCCAATGAGGACAGTCCTGGCTGGCTGGATTGGTGACTTCCTAAGAAGTCAGTGAGATAGAGCAGGTTGCAGGGGACCCAGGGCTGTTATCTGGAAGGACTTTTCCCACCTGTCGGTGGGTGCAGGCCTGTGTGGTCAGCAGCCAAGCCCTGATGTCTGAGGACAGCTGGGACATAAGGGCAGTTAATAAGGCATGAGAGTTTGCCTCAGGGCAGTCAGCACACTTTGCACAGAGACCAAGAATCTTCCTTCACCACCTGGTTACCCAGCAAGGTCAGATATTCACCCCAGGCCAGGATCTCTCACTGGACCCTAGAAAGTCTTGTTGCTTGTCTTGAGACAGGGTCTGAAGTAGCCTGGGATGGCCTTGAACTCACTATATAGTCAAGGTTGACCTTTTATTCCTGATCTTCATGCCCCCATGTTCATGTGGTGCCATATTTCATTTATACAGGTTCTGGGAATTGAACCCAGGGTTTCCTGCAGGCTAGGAAACACTCTACCAACTGTGCTCTATCTGCAGACCCTTTAGCACATTTCCATTTAAAAAGAATAAACCATCCCTTCGCCCCTCACCAACTTCAGCAGTTGGGAGAGCTGGGCCCAGGGTCCTCAGGGCAGGAGAGCTGGCCCTGCCCCTCGTCGGTTTCAGCAGTCGGAAGAGTGGGACCTGTACCTTACCTGGGCAACACAGTTGAGCTGACCTTGATTAGCCCCAAGGGTGTCAGAGCAGGAAAGCTGGCCCAGCCACTGACCAGCTGCAGTACTAGGGAGAGCGCCCCCACCCCACACTGCGCCACCCCCTCCCCCACGCATCCTGCACTGGCATGGATGAGGGTGAGCTGGCCTGGGCAGCCCTGGAGGGCTCCCCCTGGTGGTAGAGGTGTGGAAGAGCAGGCAAGCTGACCAACTCAGCTACCACCCAGGCCCAGATGCAGGGCTGAGTTGGCCCACCCCATAATCTACCTCATCTTTAAACTGCCAGAGCATGTGAAAGGGCCAGTCCTATAGATCTGAAGCTGCAGGAGCTCCATGACACAGAAGAACACAGGATAACTGGGAGGAGTCCTGGTGAGGATCCAGTATTGACGACGACATCACAGAAGCCAGAGGCCTCGAACCAGACCAATGACTCATTGCAATGAACATTTTCAAGCAAAGCTGTGTGGGCAAAAGGGTGCGCTGTGGATCACGCTGCGACACACTACAGCTTCCACGACAAGATATTTCCTATGCTTTTTTGTTTGTTTGTTTGTTTTTCATTTTTGTTTTTTTTTTTAATTTTCTTTGGGGGGGTTCCAAAGGCAAAGAGTGCAAATACGAAGGGACAGGGACGTGGATGGGATTGGGGTACAGGGTGTGAAACTCATGAAGAATAAAACATTTTTTTAAAAAAATCAAAAGTAAAAGTAAACCCATAGCTGGAAATGGCCCGTGGAAGTTGGTTGGTGGTGACGTGTCTTCGTGTAAGCAGAAATGGAGTATTTGGCGCCGCCCTTTTTTAATGTATCTGGGTATTGTCCACGAAATCAGAGGAAGAGAAAGTCGGCTGTTTTCATTCTGTGTTATTTATTACCTGTTCTTTTAGGCAGTTTTAATTGGGGAAGTAAATGAATTTACAATCCTGAGGTGTTTAATAAAATATTAACATACACACGCTCATTTGAGGCTTGGGACTTTTTTGTTTGCTTTAGGTTGGTTTGGCTTTTTGGTGGTTCTGTTTGTTTTGAGATGGGATCTCTACATGTAGCCCTACCTGGCCTGAAACTCCCTATACAGACCAAGCTGGGCTCAAACTCACAGAGATCTGCCTGCCTCTAGTTCCCAAGGGCTGGGATTAAAGGTGTACCCACATACTTATTTTTAAAATTCCAATTTATTTGAACACTTCAGCCATATAGTTGTGGGCAAATAACATTTCAATTAATAAGAGAGTATCAACCCAGGTCCACACCCTTAATCACAGCGCCCGATAGGCCAAGGCAGGAGAGTTTCTGTAAGCTGAAGACCATCTTGGTCTACAAAATAAGTTGCAGGCCAGTTGGAGCTACATAATGAGACCCTGTCCAAAATAATCACCAACCCAATTGACATAATATAAAAGAAAGTTACTTAAAGCATGAAGAAACAAAGACCCTTAATACCCGAGAACACATTTTTATTTTTTAAATCATGCATTAGAAAGTCAGACGGGAAAATGGAAAAGATCAGTTTGGGATTTCTTCAGAGACACAAAACTGACTAAAGTCACAGGCAGGGATGGTTGTGTTAACAGAGCACAGCACAGCACAGCACAAGAAAGCTGCCTTCAAGAACGGTGGTGATGTCACCCTGCAGAGAAACAAGCCAGAGCAAGGCTGGACTTCCCCCCTGCTGAGGGCAGCAATGAGGAGCCCTGTTGCACATCAGGAGGTGCTTGTGCCATGGCACAGGCTGCAGCTTGCTACAGAAGCAAGCTTTGTCTTCCTCTGACCCTTGCTCTCATTCTATTACCCAACAACTTTCATGGCTTCCCTGATGTCATCTCATGAGGACGTTTCTCTGTGAGCAGCAGGAAGCCATTGCCTGTCTCAGACTTGGAGTTGATCCGCTCTGAGTCTCTGTGGGTGCAGGAGAGCAGCCCAGCTGACCCTTCTTCTATGGCTCCCCAGGCTGTCAGTGCTGGCTCAGATCTGCCCATGACTGGTTCTTTCAGATTGTCACTATCAAACTGACCCCGTGAAAAGGAGGAAAACATGGGCGATGTGTGGAAGCTCAAGTGCAGATTTTGGAGATCACAAATCAAAGAGAACAAGTTCTGTGTAAGTCAAGGTGAGACCACATTCAGGGGAAAAAAATCTATAGCTACATGGAGGACAGGGTTGTTCCTCCATCCTTGATACTGCCTGCAAGGCAAGCTGAAGGCCAGACTCCCCAGTCTCTGTCCAGGAAATAATACTTACGCAGAGAGGGGGCTTTTGTGGCTAGAGTGGAAGGAAGGGTCTTGGTGTGAGGAGATAATCCTGAGTTGTCTAGGTGGGACCTAAAGCTACAAGTGTCATCACTCACTCAAAGACAGCAGAATGGCCACAGGCAGATGGGGGCTGGGATGGAGCTGGTGTGGCCAGAAACTAAGGAATGCTGGTACAGATGAGAGACCTACAGAGAACAGAGCCTGGTGCATCCTTCAGTTCTTCCTATCCTCCTCATCATCCTTCTCTTCCTCTTCCTCTTCTCCTCCTCTTCTTCTTCTTCTCCTCCTCCTCCTCCTCCTCCTCCTCTTCTTCTTCTCTCCTCCTCCTTCATCTTAGTTTTCTTCCTCCTCCTCTTCCTCCTCCTCCTCCTCTCCTCCTCCTCCTC
>NC_034605.1:55796943-55819644 GCF_900095145.1 Mus pahari | reverse complement strand
CTTCTTCTTCTTCTTCTTCTTCTTCTTCTTCTTCTTCTTCTTCTTCTTCTTCTTCTTCTTCTTCTTCTTCTTCTCTCCTCCTCCATCATCTTAATCTTCTTCCTTCTCCTCCTCCTACTTCTTCATCTTTGTTTTCTTCCTCCTCTTTCCTTCTTTCTCCTCCTCCTCCTCCTCCTTCTTTTGGGGGAAGGGGTTGTTTGTATTCATTTTGGTGTTATTTTTTAGATAGAATTTGTCTTTATAAACATCATATCGCAGACTGACCTGGAACACATTATGGTCCTGCCTCCCCCAGGTCTTGATGACAGCATGGTCTCTACACCTGGCTCAACTCCTTGGCTTCATCCTGTTGAGAGGAATGTTGAACTCCTCACCAGCAGGGCTATAAGGAAAACCATTTCTGCCTTACATTGCAAGGCGTACAAGAATTTACTCTGGCAGCAACAGGGAGCTAACAGATGTATACCAATATGATGTCCTCTCCCATTACCAAATTATATTATGGACATTTAAAAAAAAAAAAGCTCAAACATAAACTGAAACAGGTGTTTAGGATTTGCTCTTCTATTTTCATTTTAATTTTTTCTCTAGGTGTTAGGAATGGGTAGAGCCTTTGCCTAGCGTGCAGGAAACCCTAGGTTCCACCCCAATAACACATAAACCAGGCCTGGTGGTGCACACCTGTCATTCCAGCTCTTGAGAGGTGGAGGCAGGGCATCATCCTCTGCTATGAGTGAATATAAGGCCGAGCTGGGATAAATGAGACCCAGCCAAGAACTAAAAACAGAGAGAAGGACTGGGGGAAGAAAGTAAAGAGGGAGAAGGGAGGGAGGGAAGGAGGGAGAGAGACAGAGACAGAGAGATGGCCCTTTGATGCATGAGGACATACAAAAGCTGGTCTGTGACCTTGTCACTTTTTCCTGGATGTGACCGTGTTCTCTGCTGTGCAGCTCATCACCCCGGAAGATGCTGGTGAGTGAGCATGGAGCTTTCCTGTTCTGTTCCTGTGTCTGCTTATGAGCCAGTAGTTATTTCAAACTTTTTAGGAAGTTAAAAGACCCCCCTCATCTGGTCTATCTTATGCTCCCACCCCCATCCCAAGCCTTGTGCTGAGCTGAGTTGAACAAGTGGAAAATGAGACAATCCTTTCACTTCTGGGGGAGGGAGCACCGGCAGTGACTTTAAGAATCATTGAGAGATTGAAGATCCAAGAGCGAGGGGTAGACAGGAAGTGGGGCCTGTGATGACCATGCGGCAGTGACAGGGACGGGGGGGGGGGAGGGTGTCTTTCTATCCTTCCTGTACTGAGGGTGCAGACATCACTGTTAACAGAGCAGTTTTCACACTTTGGAGCTGAGGCAGTAGAACAAAGCCGGTCCTGCCCCAACATGACCAATCCTTTCCATCAAAGATGACAGTGTCTCACCTGGACGTGACTCGAGAAAAGGCCTGGGGTCTGATTACTGAGCTTCCAGGGAGAGGGCCTTCTTTCCACAGTAACATACCAGCTGGAAAACAGAAAAAAAAAATAAAAAAAACCAAAACAGTATTGCCAGTCACCAAAAGCAAAAAGGAGGGGGTGGGGGGAGGAGGAGGACAAACTGCTGACCTTGGAAGGAATACAGTATATCAGAAAAGAGTATCACTCTTCTCTTGTTTTCCTTGAGACGGATACCTGTGGAACCACTTAGGATTTTTTAAAAGATTTATTTCATGTTAGTCTATGTGTATGAGAGAGTACATATCACATGTGCAGTGTCCACAGAGTTCAGAAGAGGGCGCTGGATCCCCTGGAACTACAGATGAAGTTGCCCGTGTGGGTGCTAAGAACCAGAGTCAGGTCCTCTGTAAGATCAGCATGTGCTCCTAACCGCTGAGCCTCCTCTCCAGCCCTGACTGCTTAGAATTTCGATAAGGCTCTACCCCAGCTTTGTTCAATAATCCTAGGCATGTTCTGTAAAGGACCCCACTTCGTGTGTGTGTGTGTGTGTGTGTGCACATTCAGGAGGGTGCGTGTGTGTTTATGGGCACGTGTGCACATGCATGCATGCATATGTAGAGGTCAGGGGTCAACCTTGGGTATCATCATTCCTCAGGCACCATCCTCCTTGGCTTTGTTTTTTCTTTTTGAGTCAAGGTCTGTAAATAACCTGGAATTCATCAAACAGTCTAAGCTGGCTGGCCAGTGAGCCTGGAGCACCTGCCTGCATCTGCGCAGTGCTGGGTCACAAATGTGTCCTATGAGCTATAGCTGTTTTACATAGGTTTTGGAGACTGAACTCAGGTCCTCAGGCTGGCAAAGCAAATGCTTCACTGAGCGGGCCATCCACCCAGCATACAAATGTTTCCCCTCAAGCTACCCTTGCAGTTAGTGTACCCATCCCTCATAGTTCAAACTCGGTTTTAGACACCCTGTGTACACCAGTAAACAAAATGGACACGGATTTCCTATTCATTGGAGGAACATTCAAGGAGGAATAAACAAGCAAAAACAGTAAGCACAGAAAATAAGAATTACAGTTTTATAGGAAGCAGCAAAGGAGAGAAAAAGTGAACAGCACTTAAGCAGACTTTGAAAGGGGTGCGGAGCCAAACATGAATGTGTGGAAGAAACTGGAAATCAAGAAAGTCTACCGATTGCCCTCAGTGTAACCATGTCAGAGAAAAGCAAAGACCCACATTCTGGAGTGTGGAGAGAGATGAGGCCTCTACATGAGAGAGAAAACTATCTTCAGTGAAAGAAAAGTTGTTTCATTCCTGTTACTACTTCTCAAATCTCATGCAATAAAAACAAAACAAAAACAACCCAAAAAACATGACTACCTTAGGAGAATAGAGATTGCAGGGCGGGGCTTCCATACTGGTGTCCTGGAAAACCCGGATAGCTGGCTTGGTCCCATCAAGCATCTAAAGAGGGGCTGGTTCCCATCCTCACAATGCTTTTACATTTCTTTGCCAAGGTTAGCGTCACACAAATAGCAAAACCAGAAAATGATGGGGGAAGTTGGAAAAGACCAAAGACCCCCCAACAATGTGAAAATCCCTAACCCAAGGCTAGCAAGTCTAAGTTCAAAGGACTTTAGAAGAACCATTGGTTGTGGCTAAATGTGACTTGCCTCTGGATGGCAAGGACAGTTCAACTGTCACAAAGCATCAATGTGCTGTGTGAGATTTACAGAATGAAGAAAAATGTTCCTCTCTCAGCAGAAGCAGAAAACACGTTAACCAACATCAACACTCTTGTGTGGCAGACTTATTGAGTGATTAAGTATGGAAGGACTTCAACATAATAAAGGCTGACCTGGTTCTCGGGTCAGTCAATGGGGTCTGCAAGAGAGAGAGAGAGTGGGAACTGAGGGGCAAGAGATACAAAGAATGGAGACAAGACAGTGTGCCTGATCAAGTCTCAAGTTTTTATTGGAAGGCAACTATAGGCATATAAGCACAAGCTGGGAAGTGCAGCTGGAGACATTTAACCACAAGTCCAGGATGTGAAGGAGAAAAACAAGATGCTATCAGAGTGTGTTCAGCTGTGGTGGGCTTCTGGCAAAAACATCACGCAAGGAAAGCAAGTCTCTCATCAGGGTGGAGAAGTACCACCTGTAAGCAAATAGCCTGAGATGGCTGCAGTGATGATAACCACTTTCTGCTAGGAGTTGGCTCCCAACAAAAGGCTGTGGAAGACAAGCCTGTCGCTAAGACCCAGCTCAATGATAAAAGTTGGAAGCATTCACTCCAACATGGGATAAAAGTTGGAAGCATTCACTCCAACATGGGAGGAGGACAAATCTGTCCACTCAACATTTCTACTCCTGACACTGAAAGTTCTAACCAGAGTAATCATACCAAAAAAAGAAAGAAAGAAAGAAAGAAAGAAAGAAAGAAAGAAAGAAAGAAAGAAGAAAGAAAGAGGAAACAAAAGAAAGGAAAGGAAGAGAGAGAGAGAGGAAGGAAGAAAGAGAAAACAAAAGAAAGGAAAGGAAGAGAGAGAGGAAGGAAGGAGGAAAGAAGGAAAGAAAGAGAAAAAGAAAGAATAAAAAGCAGAAAAAGGGTGTTAAACTTTATCTGTGTGCAGGTGGCCATATATGAGTTTGGGGTAAAAGGAGCTGTATTTCAGGCTGTGAATTTTATTTTTCATTTTATTTACTATGTATGCAGTGTTCTGCCTACATGCATGCCACAGACCAGAAGGCATCAGATCTCATTATACATTGATATGAGCTACCATGGAGTTGCTGGGAATTGAACTCAGGATCTCTGGAAACGTGGACAGGGCTCTTATTCTCTGAGCCATCTCTCCAGCCCCAGATGTGAATTTTTAAGTCATTACCACTAGGCTCCAGTCTCTATTAATCAAAATAGCAACTATATAATCAATACACCCTTGCCAATAAGAAATGTTTGTTTATTCTTGTATTGTAAAAATCCCTGCTTTGGAATTTGATGGACACTTGGAAAGCCTTTCCGTAGCTTGCTGGCTGTGGGAGTGATTTCCCCGCAGAAAGGTGCTTGAAGGAGTGGTTAATGGGGGAGGGGTTAGATGAATATGGTAGATGAGGCAAACTTTCTCCATGTCCATGTGAGAAATTTCTTTTATATGCTCAGATCTACTGCTGCATTGGGGCTCACGCACTGCCTCAGATTCCCAGAATTCCTCTCTCTTGTCTTGGACAGCATCAGCTTTCTCAGTCTCCCTTGACATCTTGGGATGAAACGTGGCCTTACTAGAGTTTGATGTGGAATTATTAGTCCATGTAGTCATCACAGAAGACCGCCTGGAATAATTTACACCATTCGCACTCTCCAGTGGGCAGGCTCCCAGTTCTCTCCCAGGGCTCACAGCCCTGTCTGTTGGGTCACCTCAGCTTTCCAGCCTCCATCTCCCGTGATGGATAATCACCACCCAGCACTAGGGTCAGGGAGTGTTGAGTCTGGTCTTGCCCCGCCTCAACCCGCCCCCACCTCGCCCCTCCACCTGTGTCCCTGAATCCCACTCTCTTCTATCCTTTTGCCTTCTGATCACACTCTTCTGTATTTGGGAAAATGAGTACACCACACCAAGCTGAATGGAAAGCTTGAAGCGCGGACGTCTGGTTTATCACTGGAGATAAACTCGGTTAGGAATCATTTGTCTCGTTTGCATAAAGTAAGTAACTAAATGTCTTTCCTCAAATGCATACACTATTGTAATTCACTTACCCATTCGTTCCTCGCTGATGGCACATCCAGTTACCATTTTCTTTTGCCCATCCCCATACTGGCATGAGGCTGTTTAAGAACTGTTTTATTGCCAGACTGGCTTGACTTGCCAGCCACCCAAGTAATGAGACAGAGACCTTTCATTAATTATAAAAGCTTGGCCTCGGCTGGCTTCTTCTAGCTTGTATAACTTAAATCAATTGGTTTATACTAATCTAGGATCTGCCACGTGGTTGTTTCTCCTCAGTACCAGCACCTGTTTCTTCCTCCATTTCCGACTAGCAAATCCCTTGGCTGATTCTTTCCCAGAGTTCCTATCTCTGCTGGATGCCCCGCCTATCCTTTCCTGCCTCGCTATTGGCCGTTCAGCTCTTTATTAAACCAATCAGAAGGTGCCTTAGGCAAGTGAGGAAGGACAGAGACCCGGCTTCACACAGTATACAAAAAGATTATCCCAACACTGTTTGGTTCCACAGGTCAAGTTGCTAGCGCTGTCAGCACCATTCCGTTTTCAAAAAGCAATAATAGCTAGCTGTATGAAATAGCAATCACCTCAGCCTGTGATTGGCTACATGTCCCAAAATCCTTGTAAGAATGGCTCGGTCAAGTAGAGCAAATTGCTCTTCTGTGACCAAAACACCAGATCTAACAAGTGCAGGTCAGACCTGGCAAGTGTCAGACGGAACAAGTTCCCAGTAGAACCACATGACCTCTGTTGAACCTGTCTGTGGCTTTGGATTTCATTGTTGCCAGAAAGCCAATGGATACCCTGGCATTTCTCACAGACAAGATGAAGGGGGCAGGGCAAAGAAGAAAAGAGATCTTTTGAGTGTAGCCTGTTCCTCCGGAAACGTCAAAAGCCTCACAGGGTAATTTTGCTTAAATTTGATTAGATAGAGCTACAGTAGAGGACATCTTTGAAGAGAGAGACGATTTGGAAGGTTGAGGATGTCACCGCTGTGAAAGCATCAGGAGTGTTAACAATTAGGGAGGTGCGTAGTGGCAACGTCGTGTCTGAAAAGAAATCCAATCTTTCTTTTACATAGGGTGTGCATGCTTGCTTAGCCTGCCCCCAGGGACACTACCTGAGCCCTTCATTGGTAGCCTTTAGATGTCACATTAAGTCCGAGAACAGAGTGACCTGGTGTTCTATTCATTAAGATTTTCCCTTTAACTCATTAGCGATGTTTGCCAGGTTTGTCCAAGCAGATCTGTTCTCAACAGTACAGTCAGGAGTTGCTGCACAACGGGGCTGTGTTCTGAGACAGCATCATCTCTGTACCGACTTCACACTGGGCTTTCACAGCCCAGAGCTGGAGCAGGCACTGGATGTCGCCTCTCCATGGGTCAAGGCGTGCAGAGCCGCGACGTGTGTACAGCTGCTGCCGGCTGCTGAGGCGCGCTGTTTACAGTGAGTGCTGCCTTTAGGAGGAGGACAGTAAAATAAAGACTTGAAAGGGGAGTAAAGCATTGGCCAGGAGCTGGGAATGTGGCTCAGTTGGTAGAGAGCCTGCTTAGCATGTGTGAAGCCCTGAGGTCCTATCCCCACCTCTGTCCAAACTAGGCACGCTGTACATACCTGTAACCCCAGCACTCGGAAGGGGAAGACAGGAGGATCAGGAATTCGGTGTCCGCCTTGGCTACATAGCAAGTTTGAGACTAGCCTGGGCTGCATGAACCTAAAAAATTAAATAAAATAAAATAAAATACAAACAAACAACAGAAAAGATAACTAAACTATAGTTTCCTGTCAACGTTTTGTCCACAACTGTATGCTTGTGCTCTTGACTGGAGGCACAGTTAGGGATTTGGGACTAGCATCAACTTATACATACATACATACATACATACATACACTGACACACACAAACATACACACATATACTGACATACATATAGTAACACACACAATGCACTGATACACACATACACACATATACTGACACATATACAGACAGACATACACTGACATACACCCATATATACACACACAAATACACATTTATTATATATATATATATATATATATATATATATATATATATATATACACACTGGCACACACATATACACATACATTGGCACACATGCACACATACATTGACACACAAACATACACCCATACAATATATACACATGCACATGCACACACAAGAGAGAGAATTTGATACTGACTTTACTTTGGCTGTGACAACTGCACAGTCACCTCACAGGCCCACTGTCATACATGTTCCCTCAGTAGCCACAATGCCACCACTGCTTTTATTACACTGCTTTTTTTCTGCCTTCCTGTCCAGCTTCCTATATATCTTCTTAGATGATGCTCTGTTCTATTTCTGATGTGAACCATGCCTCCTATTTCTGCTCTATACCTTTATGGGGGCCACTGGAGAGATGGCTCAGTGGGTAAGTGCACTTGCTGCACAAACATGTGGACCTGAGTTCAAATTCTTCCAAGCAACAGTAAAAAGCCAAGCATGGCTCCACACTCTTGAAGCTCTAGTGCCTTAGAAGTAAAAATACCAGGGTCACTGGAGCCTCACTGACCAGCCTAGCACCAGGTTCAGAGAGACCCTGTCTCAAGAAAGTAAGAGAGAGAGAGTGACAGAGCAGGACACCCAATGCCCTCATTTGACCTGTGTGCAAATATGGGTGCACACACTCGCATGGACATATGCATGTGTGCACGTGCACACACAATTTTATTGGAAACTGCAGGCTTAATCAATTTCCTGGTTTTATTCACTGACTCTCAGTCTTCTGTTTATTATAAGTGTCAAACTATAGCAAATTGAAGATAACATACCTGTTTTGACTCTTAATATTGTGCTGCATTAGTTACACAGACGGGAGGAAGCTCTCCCTTCTCTGTGTAAGGTTATTTCTTGGACAACTTCAGCAGTTTCTATCTTCACTCACTGAGAGTAAGACTGACTTAGCAATTTCTATATCTAATGCGCTTTCCCCACTTGACTCCAGGTCTCTGCTGTTGTCGTAGAGTCGGGGTTTGATTTGTTCCATTCTCTGCAGTTAGGATCTGGGATGAAAACGTTACCATCCCTGAAGGCTCTGCACCTGGCTAATGAGGTGACGCCTCTCATTTACTCTGTGGGAGCTTTGCAAGGGCTGTTTTGAATCATTTTAATGGACCAGTTAGTCATTCTGTGTCTTTCTCAGTTGTTTTGGCAAACCGGGACATCTTAGACACTTGACAATCTTTTTTTTTTTTTTTTTTTGAGACAGGGTTTCTCTGTGTAGTTCTGGCTGTCCTGGAACTTGCTCTGTAGACCAGGCTGGCCTCGAACTCAGAAATCCGCCTGCCTTTGCCTCCCGAGTGCTGGGATTAAAGGCGTGCGCCACCACGCCCGGCTCGACAGTTGACAATCTTATTTCCTTTTTTTAATTTGCTGGAAGAACGCTGAGAATTTCCTTCTCCTGTTCCTTTTCATCTCCTCCGCCTCTGAATCACACCTCTGGTGCTTTTTTTTTTTTTTTTTAAATACTTTCTTTTGGGTGCACTATCTTTCTTTCTTTCTTTTTTTTTCTCAATCAAGCTACCAAACCTGTTTATTTCTACAGCCCATTCAAGCAATTACTATAGTGTTGAATGATGGTTCCCCCCTAAGACTGCTCCATGCCTTGATCTCAAGAATTGGGGAACGTCACCGTCTTTATAGAAAGTCTTTGTAGACGGTCCTAGTTTGCTTCTCTATTGAAAGGAGAAAACACTAGCCAAAGCCAACTCATGGATGGGAAGGGTTTCCTGCATTTATAACTCCCAGATTATAACCCATCCCTTAAGAGAGGTCAGGGTAGGTTTTTGAGCTGAAGGCAGGGATCTGGAGGCAGGAGCTAAAGCAGAGGCCATGGAGGGGCACTGCTTACTAACCAGCTCCTCATGGCTTGCTCAGTCTGTTTTCTTAGAAAACCCAAGACCACCAGCCCAGGGATGGCACCACCCACCATGGGCTGGGCCCTCTCTCATCCACAGCTAATCAAGAAAACGCCCCCCACAGACACAGAGTCAAGTCCTCAAATGAGATTCCCTCTTCCCTGATGAAGCCAGCTTGTGTCAAGCTGACAAAACCCAGCGTGCACGTGAAGATGTTAGACGATGACTATCGGTCACGTTAGACCCACAAGCATCCCAACATGAGGCGAACAGAAGGATTGGAACGGAAAGGGAAAGCTTAAACCAGAGGACTTGGTGACAAGGGTGGTGACCTCAGGACTGTGGCCAGCAGCCAAGAAGGCTACAAGCACTCGGGGCAAGAAGAACCAGACATTCTCCAGGGAGACTGTGGCCCTGCTGGCAACAGCAGATCGAAATCAGGCAGGCAGTGGAGAGCAACCACTCTTAGAGATTCTTGCCCTTGGCTCCGCCACGGCCAGAGCCTTGGAATGGTAGGAAGGGCTCTGGCTGCTGCTCTTTGGATTTCCTGTTATTTTTGGATAAAGATTATAACCCTTGGATCAACACCATACCCAGAAGCTATACTATGAGAGGGTTCACCTCGACATACCTTGCAGGGGTCAGGGGAGGACAACTGGACCCGCCCTCTCCATGGTTCATGCCAGTTCCTGTTAATTCTTATATTAAAAAACACTCTCAGATTGACATCTCTGTGGTGTTTGGGGACCTGTCCTGCTACACAGGGTCTCCGCCTTTCTCTCTCCTAAGTTCCCGCCTGTGAATCTGTGAGAAAACTGGTCTAAACTCATTGTCCCCAAATTTCATTCCTCAGAATCAAAAGACAAGAGCCCAGAGGCTCCTGACATAAAGCCCACCTGAGGTCAAAGGGAAAGCCCGGATGAACTCAAACGCACCCCACTTCCCCCCGCCCCCCCAAAAAAAGCCGCCTGGATTTTAAGCCTGAACCTCAGAACTGTAGAGACAAGTTTCTAGAACCCGGCTCACCAATTTGTGAGGATTCCTGGCAAAGCCTCCGGGTTTCTTCTGGATCCCAGATATTATTAACTTGTCCCTGTTGCATACCCAGACAGGATTTTATCATCTCTGCCTTTTACTTTATACACTCTTGAGTTTGTTTGTCTTTTGTAAAAATTTAAAAGGTCAAACTTCACATCATTTTTTTTTTCCCCAAAGGCTTGTATTTCTGTTTATCGGCATGGTAAAGTCTGAGCCTGGAAACCTGACAAGGTGCCAGGCTGGCAAGGAGAGGACACCAGTATCTCTCCCTTCGTTTGCCAAATTACTGACACAGCATCCCCGAGAAGCTGGAGCCTCCCAGGAGCCTCCTGCTGGGGGAAGGGAAAGGCTGCAGTCCTTGCCAGCCAGAGGGAGAATGTATCTCTCTGAAAGACTTCGTATGACTCTGACAGCCCGTCACACTACCATACAGAACAGCCTAGAGCCAAGATAATGATGGGTGATGTGCAGGACCACATTATGACAGGACTTTTTAGCTGTGTTTACTTCTTGCCTTCTATTTATAGCCAAACCTTGTTAGGACCTTAAAGATGGAGTTAGAGGAATGAGGTCACTGGACCACACTGATTTAACCAGCTTTCTCTGCTTCTCACTACCCTGTGTGTTTAATTGGCCTATTGAGGATGGTGGGCCAGCCTAGGTGCCTAGAGCTGTCAGGGCTCTGGCTCCGATCCTAGCAACAAGAGCAATGCATGTTCTCTGCCCAGAAGAAACTGTAACACCTATTGACCCTCACAGTCCCTAGGTAGATCTTCCACAAACTAAAGCTGACTGTGAGCGTCGCCAGGACCAAAATGGAATCTCTTATGTCAACCTATAGCCAAAATTCAGTTAATCAGTAAAAACAGGAAGTGGGGAAATAGGAAGTCTTTTGTATACACTCCCCATATTTGAACAGCACAGTGCAAGAATGTCTATTCAGTTGTTTTTCTGATGGTCTAACTCTGCACTTGTTATTGTTCTTGTAGTTCTGATAGACTAGGATTATTATTTCAAAGTAAGTTACGTAGTCTTTCAGTCTTTAATTGTTTTCCCCTTACTAGAGCTGCAGCTATGGCTCAATGGGTAAGAGCACTTGCTGTACAAACAGGAGGACCCAAATTCAACCCCTCCAGCACTCATGTTTAAAAAACATTGCCCCTGGTCCTGCCAGCTTGGGAAAGCCAGTAGAAAGACTCCCAAGTGCCAGTGTGGGTGCCTGTCATAGTTAGGGTTTTACTACTGTGAACAGACACCATGACCAAGGCAAGTCTTATAAAGACAACATCTAGTTGGGGCTGGCTTACAGGTTCAGAGAATCAGTCCATTATCATCAAGGCAGGAGCATGGCAGCATCCAGGCAGGCATGGTGCAGGAGGAACTGAGAGTTCTACATCTTCATCTGAAGGCTGCTAGCAGAAGACTGGCTTCCAGGCAGCTAGGATGAGGGTCTTAAAGCCCACGCCCACAGTGACACACCTACTCCAACAGGGCCACACCTTCTAATAATGCCACTTCCTGGGCTGAGCATATACAAACCATCACAGTGCCACAATGATGGGCAAATGTGTGGTGGAGACAAGAGAGAAAGGGAAACCAAGCACTTCATGAACTGTAAAGAAAGGTGGAGACTTGATGGCGGTGAGAAACAGGCAGATAAGGTGCAACCGCCTAAGGCCATAACGAGAGCTTGGCCCAAGCCGCCTCCAGGCCCATGTCTGGATCTGTGGTCCTGCTGCAGCTGGGATCTGTGTCAGTGTCAGTAGCCTGAGTTACCACCAATGGTCCCTCGATGTCCATGGTCTGGACTGCCACCAGTGAGACCATGTAGATACATGAGGGCCATGCCACCGCAAGGGGACATGCTGATCAGAGTGGTCTGTGCTGCCACCCGAGGCCATGGGGACACCTGGGCCCATGCTGCTACCTGGAGGCCAGGTCTGGGTCACTGATCATATCAGGTTGATATTGATGTCCCAGGCCCATTACCACCAAAGGGCATACAGATAACCTTGGTCTGAATTGCTGCCTGAGGTACTGCTGAGCTGACCTTGCTCCTTACAAGTCACCACACTCAAGAGAGCTGGTCCTGCCCCTTGTGGGCGGTGGGGTGGTATGAGCAAGGAAGAAATTCCCTTTCCCCCCTTAACCTTCACCACCTGTGGCAGGTGGGCGAGCCAGCCCCAAAGTCATGAGCACAGGAGAGCTGTCCCCGACCCTCACCAGCTGTGGCACTCGGGAGAGTAAGCCCTGCACCTTGCCTGGGCAGCACAGGAAAGCTGGCCCCTGTGGTGTAGGGGTAGGTGAGCTAGCCCAGAAGATGTTAGAGCAGGAGAGCTAGCCCTGCCCCTTGCTGACTGCAGCATTGGGTGAACTAGCCAGGCAGTGCTGGAGAGCTTTCCCCAGTGAGGTGGGTCCAAAAGAACTGCCAGGCTGACCAACTCGGCTACCACCCAGGCACAGATCCAGGGCCTTGAGTTGGCCTATCCCAATATCTATGTACTGCTGGAGAGTGTGAAGGGACTGCCCCTACAGATCCAAAGCTGGAAAAACAAAACAAAAACAAAACAAAACAAAACCTAAGACAAAACCTCTTCTGTCAAAGGCTGCAAAGATGAGCCTTGATTTCAGATCCCAGCATCCTTGTGGTGGCTCAAAATCAACTCCAATTCCAAGAGACTTGACACCCTCTTCTGGCTACATATGGAGCATAGACATATATGCAGGCAAAAATACCCATAAAATATTTTTTTCTTTTTTTAAAATCTGAGCTCAATTTTGTGGTTGGAATGTGACCTGTCCCTCACAGGCTACTGTGTTGATCTCTTGGTTCCCAGCTTGTGGGGCTACTGGGGGGAGAAGATGGAGCCTTGCTAGAAGAAGTGGGTCACTGGGTACGCTGGCTAGTTTTATCTTTCCTTGACACAAGAGAGACACGCATCTGGTAAGAGAAAATCTCCTAGGAGGCCAGGTGTGGTGGCACGCAGCTTTTATCCCAGCCCTTGGGAGGCAGGAACAGGTGAATCCCTGTCAGTTCCAGGTCAGTCTGGTCTATAAAATAAGTCCAGGACAGCCAGGGCCAGTTACACTGAGAAACTCTGTCTCAAAAACAAAACAAAAACAAACAAAACAACAACAACAAAAATGAATGAAAAATGCCACCTTAAAACTGGCCTACCAACAAGTCTATGGTGCATTCTCTTGATTGATGAGTGATTTTGGAAAGCCCAGTCCACTGTTGGCAGTGCCAACTCTGGGCAAGTGGTCCTGGGTACTCTAAAACTGCAATCTGAGTAAGTCATGAGGAACAGGCCAGTAAGCAGCACCCCTCCATGGCCTCTGCAGCAGCTCCTGCCTCCAGGCTCCTGCCTGGAGTTCTTACCCCGACTTCCCTCAGTGATGGACTATAATTAGGACATGTACAATGAACCAAACCCTTTCCTCCCCAAGTTGCTTCTGCAATCCGTGTTCATCACAGCAAGAAAGCCCTTAGTTAGACACTGGAGAGTCTTGAGGTTTTATCCCTGGCCTCACAGCCTTTTTACTGCATTCAATAGGACCAACCATTTCACGCTCCCTCCATCATGCCTTTCCCCCACCATGATGGAATGTGTTTGTTCAAACTGCGAGCCCAAGTAAGCCCTTCCTCCCCTCAGTTGCTTCCTGTCAGGTTTTGTCATAGCGATGAGAAAGGTAATGAGTACCGATCTGAATCATCTACATCAGTTTTACATTAGTAGACCTTCTCCATTCCCCTCCAATCACCTCAGGTCAACGAGGAAGTACATCATGGATTGTGTGGTCCTACCAAAGGATGCCATCAAATTCAAAAACTTCCTTCTTTGTAAACAGAGACACAAAAATAAAACTTACTGAGATATGATATCTTCTTAAGGGTGACTTCCATGGGACAGAAACCTTTTTTTGTTCTGTTCCAACTGCTTCGTATTTAGAGAAAATTAATCGTGAGTCGACTTACATGTTCTTTATCCTTTAATGCTTCATATTCTTTAATTATATTCTTTAATTCTTATATTCTTTCATTGTTTTCCTCAAGGCTCATTGACTTAAAATCTCTTTTCTGCATCAAAAGCATTAAATCCTATAAGATATATTAGAGGAGACATGAGACACTATAAAGGGATAAATGTCAAGTTAAGAAGAGACAGACCTCATTTGGTGGCTCTCTGTGGATGTATGTGCGTTACACGTGTGTGTCAGTATCTGTGTACACGTGTATGCACACATGTGGATGCCAAAGATCAACTTCAAGCATCCCCCTTAATCAGTCTGTATTGGATTCTTTGACACAGAGTCTCACTGAACTTGGGCTCGGCAATTTGCCTGGGCTGGCTGGCCAATGAGCTACAGGGATCTGCCTGTCTCCACCCTCACCACACTCCCATCAGTGGTGTTACAGACGTGTGCTGCTGGCTTTAACATGGGTGCTGGAGATCTGAACCAGGCCCTCCTGCTTGCATGGCAGGCATTGTGCCTACCCTGCCACCTCCCCAGCCCCATCCCATTCTTATGGGAAGATTTTAGACTAATCCATGCCAGAGGTGACAGCTTTAGTAGGATCCCAGAAGTCCCTCTGCTTTCAAATGCAATCTGAAGTGGTCAAAGACATTTCTTGCCAGTACAGCCATAGGAAGAATGTGTCAGGTTGCAAGGTACTAAGAAAAAGACAGTGTGGGAGGACTTAAGAAAACGAAGTTTGTTTGTCTGATTGTTTTCAAGATGGAGGTCAGAGCATCTCCTGTGTGAGTGGTCCCATCCCCCTCCATGGTTGCTGAGCAACCAAGAGCCCCATCTTCCTGGACCCCAACTTATCCTCCCAGCCCAGGGACACATTGACTGCCTTCTTGCTCTCTGAACCCTGGAGCCTCAGCCTCGCCTGTGTCTTGCCTTCTTGGGGCACTGCTGTTACTGCACATATCCTCAGTCAAGGCTGCTCCCAGACCCCACCACTCCACAGCCCAGACACCACTGTCCAGTACTTGCTTTTTAGGAGAAGAACTTCAGGATATGTGACACCATGGAAATTCCTGAGCGTCAGGACCCAAGGAAACCCCAATTCCCCAAACTTGAAAATGCAGCCCAAATATACAGAAATGGGCCCAACCTGGCCTCTAGGAAGATTTCTGGAAGTTAGATAAAAACCAGCACTCTTAGGAACTTGGGAAGCCAGTTCCCCTCTACCAAAACGAGTCATTTCCTTTAACTCTAGCAAAGGGACTATCACAACCTCTGGTGCCTATTAAAATATCAAGACTGATGGCCTCCAAGCTCCCTCGGTATCACAGCTACCCCATTGCACCAAGTCTATGCTAGCTTCCTAGTCCTTCCCAGCCTCCTCCCCTACCCTAGACGCCCCCAGCTCACAGGCTTCCCTCCCTCAGCTACTCATTCTCCTCCCACCCCTCTATTCTCCCGCCTCTCATCTCTCCTCTGCTTCTCCCAGTATTCTCTCTGCGTTCTCTATCCCATGCTGTTCTCGCCTCTCTCACAGACAGCCCTGGCCAGGTCCAGTCTGCTGGCCATGTACAGTCTACTTCTTTCTCTCTCTGCTCTGGACTCTTCCAGATGCCTCTAGAACAAAATGAAGGAATGTAAAGGAAATAATTACACAAGATTCTCTCTCTCTCTCTCTCTCTCTCTCTCTCTCTCTCTCTCTCTCTCTCTCACACACACACACACACACACACACACACAAACATACACACAGAGACTCACACACACTAATGAAATAACAAGAATAATACTTTTTAAAAGAATGGAGTTTTTGATCCAAAAATATGCTTCCTACAAGAAACTCATAGTGTGTGTGTGTGTGTGTGTGTGTGTGTGTGTGTGTGTGTGTGTCCATCTCTGGAAGCCAGAGGTTGATGTTGGGAACATCACTTTTCATTAAGGCAGAACTTCTCACTTGAGACCAGAACTTGTCTATACGGCTAGTCTAGTTTGCTTGCCAGCTTGCTGTAGGAACCTCACCTACCCCTTCCAAGCACTGGAATTACAGAGAGACTGCCACACCCACCCAGCCTTTAAATGGGTTCTGGAGAGCCAAAGCCTGGTCTTCAATGCTGCCCAATATGCACACTAGCCACTGAGCCATCTTCCCAGCCCAGGAGACCCACATTAGTCTTGAAGAAGCAGCCTGGGGAGTGTGTGTGTGGGGGGGGAGGGTCAAAGAGAAAAGATTTTTCCCCCACACAAATGGTAACGAGGAAAGGTCAGAAACCTTCAAGTCAAAACTGTCAGAGACAAAAATGCCACTATTTAATGATACACTAGTCAAGTCTTCAAGAGAATTATAAATACACACACACCCAGTATTGGAGGACTCAAATGCATAAGGGCAAACATTAATGAGTCAAAAGGAACACGGCCCCGGGAAATAGGAGGCTTCGCGGTGGAGAGGTCATGTCGGCAGAAAATTAATGAGGAAATGTCGGGCTTGAGTTCTGCTTTTCTTATTTTAAAGATCTGTTTTCTTTCTGCTTATGCGCATGTGTATTTCCCTGGAGCTGGGGCTTCAGGCTAGAGTGTAAGTCCAGTCCTGTAGGGCAAACACTCTTAAACTCTAAGGCATCTCTGCAGCCCCCAAATTATTTATTACATTTTTAAAAATTTTGTGTATGTGTGCATGCATACACATGCTGTGGCTCGAGTGCAGGGGACAGAAGACAACTTGTTGGAGTCAGTTTCTGCCTCTGTCACGTGGACCTCAGGATCTGAACCAAAGCCATGAGTCTTGGCAACCGGTGCTTTCACCTTCTGAGTCACCTTGCAGGCCCTTTGAGTTGCACTTTAAACCAAATGGCCCTAATTGACATGCCCAGAACACTCCGGGCAGCAGCAGCAGCAGCAGCAGCAGCAGCAGCAGCAGCAGCAGCAGCAGCAGCAACAGAGAACTCACTCTTCCCAAACACATGGAATATTCTCCAATGTTTTAAAGCCATAAAACATGTTTTATTTAAACAAATCTTTTAGGGAGAGAAGCACTCACGTTCTGCTTTTGTTGTTCACTGCTGGTACACCAGGCTAGCTGGCTTGTGAGTGCCCAGTAGTTTAAGTAGCAAGAGAAAAGTCTTCTTCATTGTATCAGTCAGAGAGAGAGAGAGAGAGAGAGAGAGAGAGAGAGAGAGAGAGAGAGAGCATATGATATGGTCCTGTGAGTGGCCACTCCTCCAAAGAGACCACCAAGGACAAGACCCTCTTAACAACTAGGGAGTGAATTCAAAACTAAGAGAACAAATCAACTCATGAAAGCCAGTGTCACTTTTTATAAACTGTGTACAGCCTTTGTTTGTGCTATTGTGTGTGTGTGTGTGTGTGTGTGAGAGAGAGAGAGAGAGAGAGAGAGAGAGAGAGAGAGAGAGTTAAATGCTTATTTGCTTGTTTTCTGGTTTATGCGTTTTCTGTTGGATGGTTGGTTATTAGAAAGTCCAAAGACATACTTTGCTGGATGTTATGTTGTTTTGTTATGTTGCCCAGGTTAGCCTTGGGTTCCTGGGTTCAAGCAATGCTCCTGCTTCTGAGACAGCTGAGGCCCCAGCCATGTGCCACTGTGCCTGGGTCCCAGTAACACTGTAAACAGAAATAGAAAGAAACCAAGGAAATCCCTGTGGTATCACAGAGACACAGACTGGCAAAAGCAGTTCTGAGGAAGAGAAGCTAGTGGGAAGGATCACCCTTACCAATGTAGAATTGTATTAGGAGGCCGGAACGATCAAGGGGGTATGACCTTGACATAAGGAGAGCACCCATACACAGGCAGGGTAGCTGGGTACAGACACACATGCCGAGATGGGCACACAGGCCAAACAGAAGTGGGCACAAAAGCCCATACACAGGCACACATGCCTGCAGGTGGATGAAGGCAAAGATTCTAACTAAGGCTCAGGCCTCTGACCTCAAAGCCATATTTATACATGACCCACACAAAAGTGGCACGCCTCCAAAACTGGTTATATAACAGATTACGTCACTGTTTACTTTCGGGTTTCCCAGACATCCAGTGTCAACCATTTGCTGCTGACTCATCCTCTCCCATCTATGTGTAACATTAGCCATCTTGCTGCATGAGGGATATCCGTATCAGCCCCACTGGTGGACAGAGGGGAGCGGCTCTGTTGACAGTACTGAAGCTGGGAGGCCGTCTATAGCCAGGAGCCCCTCTCCATACGTGGGCATGAGCAGCAAAGAGAACTTCAAACTCTTGATGCTGCTCTACCACACAACCCAGCTTCCTGTTGCACTGAAGTCCCTAGGATTTGAGTGGCACCCCCCCACACACACACACTATAAGCATCTGTTCCAAGAGAATGGGATGCACCCGGAGAGATGATGCAGGGATGGGCAACTTTGGGGATCTTTCATTCAGATCCCCAAGACCCTAGCAAAAAGCTAGGCTCCATGATCCACACTGTGGAGACAGAGTAAGGTGGGTGTCAGGTACTCACTGGCCAGCTGGTCTACCCAGTAGGTGGACTGCAGGTTCGGTGAGAGACCCTGTCTCAGAAAAATAAAGTGGAGAGCAACTGAGGAGGACACCCAGTACTGGCTTCCATCCTCTGTGTGAACACTCATGGCTTCACACAGAGAAGCACACGATGGAGAGGAGAGAGAAGAGGAAGGACCAGGCAGTGTGGTGGTTCACAATAGAGACAGGGACAGGGTGGCTAGTTCATCCAGTCTCAGTACTCAAAGTTCCTGAAATCCCTGTCCAAATGGGATGTCGGTGACCCTACGTTCTGATGCTGTTGACATATTGATCAATAACAAACGCTGGAGAGAGAAGTGCCCTGTCCAACAGGAGGCCACCCACCTTATCCAGACCCTAGACTCAGACGCCAAGGCCCCTTTCTTCAAGGTGCCAGGCCCAGAAGTGGTTGAGTAGTTGGTCACAGCTGCTCTACTCACTGGGACGCAGAGGGGATTTCAAGTCTCTTCTCCGTGACATCAGAGGACTGAGGAGTTCCCAGCTCTGACAGACAGCAGGGAGGTAAGAGCTAAGAGACTTGCAGGTAGACACGGTGGCTAGCTCTAGGACCCGCCTGGGGCTGTAGTTGGTGACAGAGGCAAACATCCCTCAGTGCTTTCTCCTCCTCAAGCCCAGGAAGTGGTAAAAAGGGTGTGGTTAGTGTTGGCTGTCCACTTGGCAGAATCTAAAATTATCAGGCACAAGGGCCTCTTAGTATGTCTGTGAAAGATTAGCTTGATTGTTTCTACAGAGGTAGGAAGACTTCTCCCACTGTTGGTGTGTCTGAGTGGCCACAGGTTCCTGGGTTCCTGAAAGGAAAGCTGGGGATGGATGGGAAGGACAGTGAGAGAAATAACGAGCCAAGACAAAGTTCCCTGAGGCTCAAATTTTAATGCACTGAATATATATGGGAAGACCCAAGGGCCCATCCCTTTGTTTTGACTGAGTTCTGTGCCTTGTTTCAGCTGGACTGAGGTGCAAAGTAGGCTCTTCAGCAGCTCAGTAGGGCGGACAGTTCTTAGTTCTCTGGCAGGAAGATGTAAATGCAGCAAGACCAGATGCCTGGCTCCAGTGTGGGAGACCTGTTCAGCCAGCTCAAGGCTGGGGGGATGGGGGGGGGGCACACTCAGTCACTGTTCTAATGCTGTGATGGAACACCATGGCCAAGGCAACTTATAAAAGGAAGCCTTTAATTGGGGGCTTGTTGGCAATTTTAGATAATGAATCCATGATGATCATAATGGTGGGGGAGCATGGCAAAGGACTCCTAGCATTGTACTCTGATCTCCAGTGTTTTTCAAATGCATCTGACTCTCCTGCCCTACTATGGTTTAGTCCCAGACACACTGATTTTTTTCTTTTCTTCTTTTTCTTTCTCACCCCAAGGCCTTCCCATGGCTTTTTCTTTAGTTTGAAACATTGTATCCAATGTCTGATTCGACTTTCTCCTTTTCCCTGCAAGTCTCAAAACCCAGCCCCAGTGACACACCTCTTCCGACAAGACCACACTTTCTAATGTTCCCTAAGCAGCCCACCAACTGGGAAGTAGACATTTACCCAAGTAAGTGTGGGAACCAGTCTCACTCAAACCACCTCAGGGTGGTACCATTGCTTGGCTGGGATCCTGGAGGAAGCAAGCTGAACAGTCCCTGGCTCTCTGCTTCCTGGTTGGGGATGTGCTGTGAGCAGCTGCTTGGAGCTCTTGCTGCCTTGCCTCGCTGCCCTGCTTGAGGCGCTATGGCTGATGGTATTGGTTAAAGGTCAGGAACTGACTTCTCTTTTACTCCTTGCTTCACATAGCCACCAGTCATTCGAACCTGGACGATTCTTGTCTACAGAGATTAGAAGAAAACATCCCACGGTACTGCATGACCTCACTCCCTACAGGAGCTCCAGGGAGCGCCTGGCACAACCTTTCCTCACAGGAAACCTGGAGTCCAGACATTGGATGCAATGTTTCAAACAGAAGAAAAAGCCTTGGAGTGAGAAAGAAAAAGAAGAAAAGAAAAATCAGTGTGTCTGGGACTAAACCATAATAGGGCGTGAGTCAGATGCCTTTGAAGCTCAGAGTACAGTGTTAGGTGCCCTTTATATAGATACCATGGGAGTACCAGTCACAGGGATGACTGGGACCCACTTGATGTTATACTACACTGTGTCAGGGTTGAGAAAGGTTAAAACAGCTCAGCCTGAGTAGCTGGTGGTAGCAGTGGAGATGGAAAGAAGTGGGTAGAGAAACATGCTTTCCGCGTTCTGAAACCATAGACCACTTTCGTATTCACTGCTTAAATGAAGTGTGTGGTCAGTGACTTCACTGGTCACACAATCACACAAAAATCATAGACAAGACAACTGGGGCCCAGAGGAGTCAAGAAATTTTCTCAAAAATCACACAGCTTGTAAGAGACATCAAAGCTCCAGGCCACATACTGTCCCTTAGTCACTCAGCACAGTCTTTCTTGGTATCTCTGGTTCTAGATAGATAGATATATATTAAACAAACAAACAAACAAACAAAAACCTACAAAGCAAACCCAGAAACATCTTATGTATAAAAAAATTTTTTGAGACAAAGAACCAAATAGTAGATTTTCAGACTAGGTTGAGGACCAAATTTTAGAGAATTTTATGCAATGTAATATCTATGATGGAATTCAAGAAATACAACAGTAGAGCAACTACCACCATGATAAGATGACTGCGTTTGAGTGAAACAACCAACCAAAGATGAGGTTAGAAGTTTGGAGGAGGGTGCAGTGATGGGTTTAGAAGGAACTGGGGTGTAGTGGGGAACAGATATCATCAAAATACATTGTATACATGTGTGAAATTCTCGAAGAATAAGTAATTTTTTTTAAAGCTTTGGGAGCTAGACAAATGGGCCAGCAATTAAGTACACTGACTACTCTTCCAGAGGATCCAAGGTTTAGCTCCCAGTATCCACGTGGTGGCTCACAGCCATCTGTCACCCTGGTTCCAGGGGATCTGACACCCTCTTCTGGCCTCCACAGGCACCAGGTATACACATAATGTGTGTGCATCCATGCATGCCAAACACTTAATACACATAAAATAAAAAATAAAGTTGGGCATGGTGGTGCATGCTTTTAACCTTAGCCCTCAGGGTTACTAGACAGGCAGATCTCTACGAGTGTCAGTTAGAGGCCAGCCTGGTCTACAAAGAGAATTCTAGGACTATTACACAGAGGAACCCTGTCTCAGAAACCCAAAAATGAATGAATGAATGAATGAATGAATGAATGAATAAATAAATAAATAAATAAATAAAAACCTTTAATATAAGCGTTGTGTGGCATACATTTTGTTTCTCTCTGTGTGCATGTATATACGGTACTAGGGATGAAACCCAGGTCCCTTGAATATTAGTACTTCTATATTCTGTATTAGTAGTAGCAAGGGTTCTACCACTTTGTCCCTGGACCTTGTGTATGTCTGTGTGTTATTTATTATTTAATTTGAGAAAATGTCTCACTATGTAGTTCTGATTGACCTTGAGTATATAATACAGACCAGACCGGCCTCAACTCAGCTGTCCACCTGCCAGTGCCTCCCAAGTGTGAGGACTAAAAGTGTGCATCAGCAAGCCCAGCACGTGTGTGTGGTTTAAATTCTCAGAAAGTGTCTCCTGAAAGAGAAAGGTTTTGCTATGCAGCTCAGGCTAGCTTGAACTCAATATTCTTCTGCCTCCACTTCTTGACCCTGGGATTACAGGAGTGCACTATCCTGTCAGCTGTTGAGCTATATAAACATTATAGAAAAATGTATAATAAATGACAGACCCTCCCTGCTTAGGACCCAGAAGGAGCCACCAAGAGCCACTGGCTATATATATCTCATCTGATGATAGATAGATAGATAGATAGATAGATAGATAGATGATACATACATACATACATACATACCCACATACATACACACATAGATGTGGGGCAGTGAGCTGTGTACAGCAGCCTGGTCCTGGTCGAGCACAGGTCTGGAACCCAGAGACCTGGTGGACGGTGACTTCTGCCTTCATGGGATGGTAGGAGTCCGGCCACCCCTCCTGGACCCCTGGCCCTTGTCG
>NC_034605.1:55790956-55796729 GCF_900095145.1 Mus pahari | reverse complement strand
TGGTATCCTGTCTGGACTCCACCCCTACAGTTACTTGGCAACAGCCAGGATAGCCCAGCCCACTATAAACGGAGCTGCTTGCCCCGCCCTCTTTCTCTTGCCTCTCTTACTCTCTTGCTCTTACTCTTGCTCCCTTGCTCCCCCTCTCTCTGCCTTAACGTGCCCCCTCTCTCCACATGGCCATGGTTGGCCCCTGCTCCTCTACTCCCTCCCTCCCTCTACCTTTCTACAGTAAACACCTTAAAACCATGGACTGTCTCTTCTCATCCGGACCTGCCATGCTGGAGCAATGGAGCAGGTCTCCCTCTACAGAGCATCGCATCTAACCTCCCGCTGGGAAGCCTCCCTGCGCTCCACATGCTCCACACCGTTGCCAGCCAAGCCAAGCAGCCCACTGAGCTAGCTGCTTGAGCTAGCCAGACTCTCTCCTCCCCGAGGGAATCTGCCAGCGCCCTCCTCCTGCCCTTTTGCCTTTGGCCCCAGGCCACAGTCCTCCTAAGGGTCCCTACATGTTCTCAGCTCTTCTGCGACATACAGCAAAGTCTGGGATGTCCAAGAGTGAGCACCTGTCGTCCCTGGCCACTGTGCAGCCCAGGGACCCCAGAACCGGCTCTTCTGAGGAGGCCAGCAGCATATGTGGTGCTGGAGAGTCTGAGCCTGACTCCCGCAGTCCCTCGGGGTCCCCAAACTGCACCTTCCTCACCCCCGGAGTGGAATCTCACAGTCCAACACCCAACCGGTAGTGGCCGCCTCACCCTGGAGCCCTAGTCCCAAGCAGATGAGGGACCACATTTTTACCCCCCACAAAGATAGATAGATAGATAGATAGATAGAGATACATAAATAGATACATAGATACACATATATACATAGATATATACATGGATACATACATAGATACATACATAGTTTTGTATAGTTCTTATTGTTTGTACCTATGTATGTATGTATGTATGTATAAGTAAAGTTCTCTTTTGCCTTTACAAATAGCCACACAGCTTTAGAGCCCGTTTACATTATGCATCTCTCTTCAGCACCATTCAGATCTACTGATAATTCCTGTAAGTGGAGCCACTCTCTAGCTAGCTAAGAGACCACTGGTGGCAAAGCGGTGGCTTTCCATCGCCCCTCTCACAGACAACACTGCAGAAGCAGCCTTGTGTACGTTTTTGCTCACTCGGAGGATTATTTTCCGAGGCAGATTCCGAGCCCCAGTTGCTAGCTCTGCCGATGTGTTCTCAGAAGTGGACTGTTGGTCACGAGGTAGAGTCAGTTTCACACCTGATGCCACTGCCCCAGTCATCAGAAGAGGGTCTATTCATTCCCAGCACACTGCCTTGCTTATTTACATAAAAACCACCTCAGGGCAGGGGACAGGGCTCAGTGAAAGAGGACTGAGTTCAGTTCTCAGCATGCATATCAAGTAGCTCACCACTGCCTGTAACTCCAGCTCCAGGGGATCTGGCTCCCTCTTCTGGCATCTATGGGCATGCACACATATGTGGCAAGAACACATACACACACATATACACACACAAATACATACATACATATATACATACATACATATATAATATATATTAAAAATAAAATTATTTTTTCAAACACCTTGTTTTACTTCCATGTTTCCATTATTAATGAAGTTGCTCTGTTTCCGTATATCCTTCAAAGTTCTTTGAACTTGACCTTTTCCAAACTTAATTTGTATCATTTACTGAATTTGATGCCAGCTAACTTCTTACTCTTGTGGATCAATCAATATATCAATATATTGCACTTAAAAAAATAGGTTAACATATTTTCCACCATGAGAATGTTAGCCTTTTGTCTAGTATAACAGTTGTACCCTCCCTCAAGTGTCCATTTTAACAATTAAGAATTATGGTAATTTTTATTTGAGTGTGTGTGTGTGTGTGTGTGTGTGTGTGTGTGTGTGTGTGCATGTTGGAACAGTACCTGGGAAGGTCAGAAGAGGGCGTCAGATCCCCAGACTGAAGTTACAGGCAACTGTGAGTGGTTCAATTGAAAATAGGTCCTGCAAAGAACAGCACAGTGTTCTTAACTGCTGAGCCATCACTCCTGCTGCAACTTTTAACAACTTGATCAGACAAAAGCCAGTTGATTTTACTTGCTCAAGTATGTTTATCTTTCTCGTATAGCTCCAGTTTCACTATAATGCCCTGGCCTAGAGTTCACATCTGGCTTCCCTTGGTTTGTTTTAGCAACTTCATGTGTAATTTGGTCTCTTCGATCTCTAACTTTGTGGGAGTATTTTTCTATTTGGAGTGAGGTAAGAGTCTAGCCAATGGTCCAGACAGGATGAGCTTGTGTCTGTGTTGATAGATACTCTGCCTCAGATCTCTCGGTGATCCGAGAACACTGACATGCTAAGGACTCTTCCAGGCTCCCCTGAGCCTGAGGCCCTGTGATCTGACAGTGGTCACAGCTGGGATGCGCTTGTGAAAGGCTTAGGAGGCAGGAGTGAGCCATCACCCTCTGCCCTGTGGCTCCTGCACAGTACTGCTTGTGAGGGAACTCAAAACGCGGCTTTGGGGTCCCTAAGGGAGCATTGTGAGGGGCAACCTTGTTCTGTGAGTCACAATCCCAGCCCACAGCTCTGGGCTCCATGGTGCAGATTCCTGAACCAGAGGGCTTCTGGCTATGCTTCCTGTTTACTGCCAAGCATTAGTGGCAACGTGTGGAGCCATCAGAAGAGTGGCCAATGGTCGCCTAGCACAGTCACAGGTGTTGACAATGACCAAGCCCAACAAAGATCACCTTCAAACACAAGATGCCCACATTAACATCTGCTTCCTGCATAAGGCCCCAGCTGATGTGCCCTTTGATTTTAATGATTATTTTAAAAATATTTCATTTTTAAAATGTATATGCATACGTGTGTGCCCGCATGTGTTTATGTGCGCCATGAGCATGCAGTAGCCAGCAGAGACCAGAAGAGGGCATCAGATCGCCCAGAACTGGAGTTACAGGGTGTTGTGAGCTGCCTGATGGGTGCTGGCAACCAGGTCCTTTTCAAGAGCCATGAACTCTCCTAACCACTGGGCCATCTTTACAGCCCCTGATTTCAATAATTATATTTATTATAGTATATGCTATTTTATACATTAATCTATTTAACCTATTTCTAGAATACCTATTCTGTTTTGTTAACCTTCACTTCCTTTCCAACTCCGTGTGTGTGTGTGTGTGTGTGTGTGTGTGTGTGTGTGTGTGTGTGCGCGCGCATTTTGAGGTCCTGAATTCCAAGACTCATGCTTAGAACATACCTGCCACTGAGCCACATTGCCAGTTCCTTCTACAACATAGTGTTGTTGTAATTAGTTTAAATGCTTGGAAGCTGGTGGGAAGGCTCAGTGACACTTCTGTATAATCATTCTCTCTAGAACAGTGGTCCTTTTTACCCACAATATGCTCAATCTCTTCATTTATGGTCCTATTTTCATGTCACTATTCAATGCTTAATCACTTCTTTAAAAAGTGTTATATTATTATTGTGTGTATGTGTGTGCATGACATGAGTGCAGGCACATGTGACACAACCCATGTGTGGAGGTCAGGGGCCCACTTTATCTTGTTGGTTCTTTCATCTTTATGTGGATTCCTGGGGTCAAATTTGTGTTTGAGCAAAATCAAGTGGCTTATGACACTAGCACCATCCCTAGCGTCCCCGTCTCTGTCCCTCCTTCCTTTGCATAAATTAGCTTGACTTTTCCATTTGATGTGGCATTCACCATAATAGTTTTCATTTTTTACAAATAACACATCTCCCTGACTATATTTAAAATGTTCCAAAATATCTGAACCTATAATAAAAGCTACCATTCATTAAACACTGCTTGGGCATGAGTTGAGGTGGCAATGGCCCAAAGGTTAAAAATACCTGCTGCTCTTGTAGAGGGTCTGTGTTCAGTTCCAGGCATCCATACCAGGTGGCTACAGGAACCCATAACTCCAGGTCCAGCGGTGCAAGGCCCACCCCCGAAGGCATCAGAATACGTGCTACGTGCTCTCAGATGCAACGAGAATGCACAAATAAAATTTAAAAATCAGAAACATAACCAAGGTACCAGATGCAGTATTTGTGTTACTTGACTTGTCACAAAACGCCATTCTACTGAAGGATGGATACACTGAGGCCCGAGAAGCTGGTGGTGTGTGCACTGAGAGCACCCACTGGTTCTGCCTGTCACAGTGGATGCTGGGGTCCCAGCATCACACACATTTTCAATACAGAAGGGAACACAGGCACTCCCCTACAGCTTCTATGACATCTCTTTAGCCTGAGCCTGACCAGTAAACACCTTGCCACTTTTCCTCAGGACAAATCTGCAGAAATCTTCAAAGCCCAGGGTGGATACAGACTTATGAATGAACTTAGAGTTGGGTGTTGGATGAGTTAAACTGCTGTGACTTCCAGTCCTGACATCCTCACCAAAGCCTTCTGGGGGTGGGATGACTGAGATTCCAGATGTGTAGAAGAAACTGGATAGGCATACATTTTTTTTTTTTGCAACCTACTTTTAATAAATGTTGAACCTTTCCTCTTGCCCACTACCCACCAGAGGTAAGTTATTGGGATATAGGAGAAGTGGACCTGTTTAGCAATAGTTCTTTGGGGAGCAAGCTCAATATTTGCCAATATTTCAGTCCCTAGCAAACAACAAATACGACTCAGCAGCTGCAGACCAGTCCCCTAGGCAGGCAAACACCACACAAGAACCAGCAGCTGTAGTCCAGTCCTCTCAGCAGAGAGACGCCACATGTGAACCAGCAGTTGAGTTCAATCCTGAAGAAACCATAAGGCTTGCCAGGCATTACACATGTGGAGCTCAACAACACTATTAAGGCGAACAGATACATACGTGTTGTTATGGAAGAATAGTGAGGTGGAGCAAACCAAACCAATGCTCAGTGCTCGTCTGCCACTGTCTGTGGGGTCATAAAGCATCCTTTCACCTATGTGCCCCAGAAAAACGTCGTTTGACATAACTGACTTTCCAAGCAAACCAGAAGCTTCCACTTCAGCGAAGGGTCCGAGCTGTTTGTTGGGGTCACATAATAGCAACCATGGGATGCATGCCTTTGTCATTCTCTGACAAACACCTTTGTGACATCAGAAAACTTTTGCATTCAACCCCTAGCGTTTGGCTCAGCTCCACACCTGAGTTCCCCCCTGGGTACATTTCAGTATCCTGCATGCATGAGGGGACACCATCATAGGAGTCCTGTCGTCCTTACATCATTCCTTTCTTCCTTTCTCATCACGCTGGTTGCTGTCTTCAAAGGATTGTCAGGCAATTGCTGGTTTCATGGTTGTTTTCCAGTAATATGGAGGTCTTTATTATTTCCTTGTTACACTTGCACAGAGAGAGGGAGGGAGCACTATATTGAGGCTCCAGGCTGAAGAAATGACTCAGTGCTTAAGAGAAGTTACTGCTCTTACCAAGGACTTAGGTTTGATTGGTTCGAAGCTCACAGACAGTTCGCAGCAGCTTGTAACTTCAGCTCTTGGGGCAGCTTCCTGTCTTCTTCTGGCCTCTAAAGGAACCTGTATTTATAAGCACAACACCCCTCCCAAACACACACAGACATACAATTTTTTTTTCTTTTTTTTATTAGATATTTTCTTTATTTAACATTTCAAATGCTATTCCTAAAGTTCCCTATACCCTCCCCCTGCCCTGCTCCCCTACCCACCCACTCCCACTTCTTGGCCCTGGTGTTCCCCTGTACTGGGGCATATAAAGTTTGC
>NC_034605.1:55751731-55790945 GCF_900095145.1 Mus pahari | reverse complement strand
CATAGAACCAAATTCAAGACAAATTCAAATTTGTGAAACAGTACACTCGAGCTGTTGGTCTCCGCTGTCCTCACTGTTAGCTAACATGCCTCCTGACACAGAACACTTTGAATTAGTCTTGAGACATCCCAGCAATTAGATGCAATTAGGGTAGCACATTCTAATGCTGCTTCAGATGAACACACACACACACACACACACACACACACACACACACACCACAAAAGGGTTCAAAAGACATTTAAAATTTGTGCTTCGAATAGCCAATAGTAGGAGTAGATGATTTTTACTAACAAGAAAGTGTCTCTGGTCTGGTCTGCACTGTACAGACCTTCCTGTGTCACATGAAAATATGTACAAAACCCTCATTCTACTACTGCCGAGTCAAGTTACCACAGCCCAAACCAAAAGCCCTTCTCCAATGTCTTCTCATTTGTGCTTTATGAAACACGTCTTTTCAGCTCTGCCTCTTTTTCTTTAACGTGTGTGGGGGCTGGGGGTACACCCATGCGCACATGAGTGTGCAGGTACAAGTGTGGGTGCAGACACCTGGGCATGTTCATGCAGAAGCTGGAAGTCAACACGGGCCGGCTTCTTCTTCAACTGTTCTCTGCCCTATATTTTGAGACAATCTATCATCCAAGATGAAGCTTGCTAGACTGGCTGGCTGGTGACTCTCATGTTTCTTCTTGCATCTGCCCCACCCCCACTCCCGAACTGGGCCCACAGCACCCTCAGCCTCTGGACAGCAGAGTTCAGAGTTGAAAGAAAGTAAGTAACGTTCTTGGGATGTATCGGTTCCTAAGTTCCTAACACTGACAGTGATTCCCTGCAAGAACGAATGACCTCCTGCTGTTAGCTGCTTGCCACGAAGGATTTTTTTTTTAATCAGGAAATGTATTTTCCAGAATAGAGCTGAGTTTGACATCTGTGTTTTCAGAAAGAGTGGAAAAAAATTGGTTAGGCCTGGGTTTCCTAGAAGTGGGAGCTCGAATCCTAAGAGATTTCAGCGAAGTCTGATTCTAGAACTGCAAGGAGGATGGGAGTCGGTGCCTTGCTGACTACACCTTCCAAAGACACAGGACCCGGTTTTCCATGCTGCCAGACCCTGTGAGGTGACACTTAACATGCTGGCTTCTGTGTCTCATTACCTGGTGATGCTCTGTGGTCCCTGGTAAGACCACATGCCCAGGAAGCGCCCTGTCTTCTATGGGACCTATAACATCCAGTTTGCTGCAGCAGGAAAGCCAGAGTGAGGCCAGCCAGAGTTAGCAGGGCTGGTAGTGATTCACAAGATTAAGGTTCCAAGACGGCTGCCCTTGGAGGGCAGATGTAAAGGCTTGGGGTTGCTTGACCTAAGGGGTTCAGGGAGAGGCATGGAGGAACTTGACATAACCCAAGTGTCCTGGCTAGTTTTATGTCAACTTGCACAAGCTAGAATCATCCAAAAGGAGGGAACCACGACTGGGAAAATTCCTCCAAAATAACTGGATGTTGGGCATTTTCATATTTAGTGGTTGATGGGGGAGGTCCCTGTGGTCCCTGTGGTCTCAGCTTTGGCCAACTTACTTTAGTTACTTTTCTTGTTACCACGACAGAACGCCGGACAATACACAGTTTAAAGAAGCAAACATTCCTTTTGTGACTCAGTTTTAGAGAATACAGTCCACTGTAGCGGGAATGCATGACAGACGGTAGGAGCCACGGGGCTGTGGTCATATCTGCTCTGTAGACAGGAAGCAGAGAGAGTGAAACGGAAATGGGCCTGCGCTAGTAAACCTCAAGGCCCACCCACAGCACCCCACTTCCTCCAGCAAGGCTCCTCTTCCTAAAGGTCCCACAACTTTCCAAAGCACGGCCACTAGCTGGAGATCGAGTGTTCAGATCCATGAGCCGACGGGACGACGCACATTCAGATGGCAGTGCTGCCTGGGCCATGACTCCGTCTCCAGTCAAGATGGCTTCCTACCGGAAGCAGGATCTCTGCTCCAGCAATGCGCAACACCAGAACTGAGCCTTCTTCCTCTGACACCCATCTACCTCTTTGTGGAGTGGCAAAGGATTGGAGTCCTCATTTTGTGGGATGCCCTATTAGGGTGTGAGCACGTTATTGCTTCATGGACAGTTCCTTACCATGACCCCTGTGCAGATGCACAGACACAGTGTACAAGGCGCTACTGTACTGCTCCTCCGATGGGGAATTGAGGCTTCAGGATTTCAGGTCACACAGAGTCCCAGCTAAGTCCCTACAGTGTTTATGTTATTTGGTCTCTGGTGTCAGAGGTAGAATCCAGGGCCTTGTACATGCTAGGCAAGCATTCTACCACTGAGCCCCAACCTCAGAGCCACTTCACTGGTTCTTGCTGTGCAGTCAACATTCGTCATTGAAACACTCAGTTAGGGAACCAGAGAGATGATGCAGTGGCTAAAGGTGCTTGCCCTCAACCCCGATGATCTAAGTTCAAGTCACAGCACCCAGACAGTAGAGAAAAAGAGTCAACTCCCACAAGTTCTCCTGGAACCTCTATGTGGATGTCATAGCACCTGGATGGATGGGCATGTGAGCATGCACACACACACACAGAGACACACAGACACACAGACACAGACACACAGACACACACATACACATACGCACACTTAATATTTTAAAATAAAATAAAGCCCAGATGTTAAAGGGCTTATCTGTTGGGTATGAGGCCCTGGGCTTTCCTCAGCACTGTGTAAGCCAGGTGACATAGCTCACACCAATAATCCAGCATGTGGGAAGTGGAAGCGGTGGGGATCAGAGGTTCAAGGCCAGTAGACATCATGTTACATGAGACTCTGTCTCAGCACAGCTAAACAAATCAGCAACCGTGCCTCACGTGCCCCTGCTGTAAAATGTGCTCCCAAAGCCACTGGCTTTCCCATCTGACTTGCCCATTCAGACCTTGGACAAGGTCTATTACCTGCCGTAGACAATGGTGTCATGCTCTCTTGCATTTGCCATTTCATTTCATGTGTGCCTCTGTTCTCCAGGGACTGGATCCGCCCTGCCCACCCCTCCCATCACCCTTAACATTCCCAGCAAGTTCTCTGTGAGCCTCATAGCTCTCTCTCGTACTCCCCCAGGCTTGGCAGGCCTCTCTGTGGTACTGGCCGTGATATCTCAGCCACTTCCAAAACTTGAGACAAATCCTTCCCCTTCAAGAAGTGCTTCTGCTCACTGCCATGGACTGGAGGCTTCCTCCTCCGAGGAGCTGTCGGAACATAGCCTGGGCTTTTAAGCAACCGTTATCATGCTGTGAGAGCGATCTGGTTTGCTCTTAAGCCTTCATCCCCTGCATTCTCCCACTAGTCTCGATGGGTCTGTCTTGGCCACGTGAAATGAAGTGGCAAAAGAATGACGCCATTGTCTACAGTGGGTATTAAACCTTGTCCAACTCCCAGGAAGGCCCAAGGCCTAACAGGTGCTCAATATGTGCAAGTATTAGTAACCTACACCCCCTCCCACTTATCTCTGGGGTGCTGGCTTGTAGTTATGAATGCTCATTGGTTCAGAGAACCTGAAGGGGACTGGCAGTAATAGAATTTACTATTCATGTCTAGTCGGTCTGCTCTCTCTCTCTCTCTCTCTCTCTCTCTCTCTCTCTCTCTCTCTCTCTCTCNCTCTCTCTCTCTCTCTCTCTCTCTCTCTCTCTCTCACACACACACACACACACACACACACACACACACACACACACCTGTATTGTATGTGTACGCACGTCCTGGTTGAAGATACAGTTTCCTTGAGCAGACTGGATGCTGTTTGTCCACCTGTTTATTTCTAAACAAGATCTCTCATGCAAGCTGACCTAGAACTCCCTCTCTAGCAAGGATGACTTGGAATTCTAACTCTTCCCGCCTCTCCCTCCTGAGTGCTGGGATTTCAAGTGTGAACCACCGCAGCAGTCTGTTTCAGCGCCAGGGATCAAACCAAGGCCTCAGGCGTTGTAGACAAGCACTCTACCAACTAAGCTGTACCTCCAACACCAGGCTGAGCTTTGAGTGAGCTGAGGGCGGGAACCTAACACATGCCAGTCTGTGTTGCCAGCCCCTTCCTAAGCTAGGGTGACCTCGGCCACTGTATTCTCAAAAACATCTTGCAATCGATATTATTATCATAAATGACTACCAAGAAGGGAAACCGAGGCAGAAAGCCATGGAGGAAAGTGGCCTATCTCAGCGATAGTACTGGTCAGTGGGGTCAGGGAGTTGGGCTGAAGACAGGGATTTCCATTTCTGTAGCCACCAATGGACCCTGTCGCAGCATCCTTTGGTGATAACCAGAGCCTGATTTTCCATCACTCTGACGCTACACGGACTGATAATATGTCCCTAATTGTGTGTGTGTGTGTGTGTGTGTGTGTGTGTGTGTGTGCATGACTGTAGCTGGTGTGACTGTCTGCAGCTGATGCCCCTGACTGTGAATAAGTATGTGTGTGTATGTGTGTGTGTGTGTGTGTGTGTGTGTGAGAGAGAGAGAGAGAGAGAGATTGTAGCAGGTGTGATTGTCTGCAGCTGATGCCCCTGAGTGTGTGTGTGTGTGTGTGTGTGTGTGTGTGAGTGAGTGACTGTAGCAGGCGTGATTGTCTTCATGCAGCAGCTGAACCCTGAACACTTCTGCAGAGTTGCTCAGAGCTCATGAAACTGGAAACTTCTCAGAAGACCAGAAGTGTGGTCAAGCACCCGGCTTCCTGGCTTCTAAGAGCCTTTGCCAGGCAGAGTATTCATCAGAACTCCCTGAAAACCAACTACAGGAGACAATTTCATCCAAGTCTGTCACTGTGCAGTGTTAGACAGAGGCAACATGAAGGGGTTGAAGGAGGAGGCTCCCCCTGGAGCAGCCTCTCTGCAAAGCCCACCTCTTCCGTCTCCCTAACTGAAGCTCCAGGATCACTTCTGCCTACTTCTACTCCCCCTGGGCTGGAGGAGGGAGCAGGCCTTCAGAGACTTCAATGATCCCCTAGACGAGACTGGAGTACAGAATGTTCTAGAATCCAGGCCTCTGGTTGGCAGCCATATCTTCTTCCAGTAAAGCACTCTGGGCAGAGCTTCACAGAAGCGTTTAGATAAGCTTTGCACCTTCTTGGTCTGAGTTGTATCGCAGAGTGAATGTGTCATCTCTTGTTCTGAGTAAAATGGTTTTCGCTAGGACATGTTTCACAATTGTAGATTTCACATCTTTGAAAGCCAGCTAGCTCTGTCCTGGTTGTCAACGGCTGCTGAAAGGCTTGCTCCATCAACCATGTTTTGCAATGGATGCCATCAGCTGCTTCCAAAGTCCTGACCATATTTAATGGAGCCCCCCCCCACCCCATCCTGACCGGTTTTTAACGGAGCCCCCCCCCACTCTTGCCACCTTGGGCCTGTCTCCCTTCCTCCCGCACCAACACCCACATCTGTCGAATCTGAATGCACGGAGAAACACTCAGTGCCTGACATGTACACCGTGTGCGGCTGAATTTGAAGACACGCTTCCGGTTTTTTTTTGTTTTTTTTTTTTTTTGTTTTTTGCAATACCGTGCTTACAACACATCCCTGAGTCATTTGGAAAGCCTTTGAAATGCCTTCGAACCCTCAGCGGCTCTCCTCTGGGGAGAACCTCTAAGCAGTGTAGATACTTTTCTTTCTTAGCTTGGACAGAGCCACTTCACCTACTGGCTCCCGTGCCTTAAAGCCGTCCCTTCTCTGGGGAGCAGCATTTGACCCTCTTTTATTACTCGATTTCCTCCCCCAAAACGAAACCGCCGAATCAGTTTTTGGAGAATTAGGCCAGGAATTTTTTTTTTTTTTTGTAAGTATGGATAAAGGAACCACACAGCAAGAGCCTGGCAGGAGAGGAGGGGGCGGGGCTAGGGGACGGCAGCCATCTCTAAACTTCCTACTCCCAGTTTGAAAGGAGCCAATGCCTAGTGGGATAAAGGAGTCCAAAAGTCTAAGCTGAAGTTCCATCCTAGACCGCCGGCCCGTACTGTGAAATCTTAACTGAAAACGCACTCAAACGACACCCTACAGGTCTCTAGGAGCTGTCTGCTCTTCTGCTCTGCAAATTTTAATTAAAAGATACAGGATGGAGCAGAGCGGTGGGAGCACCTGCTCACCTTTAATCCCAGCACTCAGAAGGCAGAGGCAGGCAGAGCTCTGTGAGTTCAAGGCCAGCCCGGTTTATAGAGCTAATGCCAGGACAGCCAAGACTACACAGAGAAACCCTGTCTTGAAAAACAATACAGATGTTTTTTAAAAAGACATGAGATAGGGCTAAAGAGATGGCTTAACAATTAAGGGTACTGACTGCTCTTCCAGGGGACCTGGGGTTTAATTATCAGACCCACAAGGCAGCTCACAAGCAGCTGTAACTCCAGTCCCAGGGGATTGGATGTCCTCTTATGGCTTCTGTAAGCACCAGGCATACATGTGGTATGTGAACATACATGCAGACAATACACTCATGCATAAAATAAAAATAAATAAATCTTATAAAATTAAAAACAAATAAGAGGTACTAGATGTTCAGTGAACACAGTACAGTGGTAGGTAGTGAGCGTTCCCATTGGCCATGGCCACCAAATAAGGGGTGGGGTCATCAAAAGGTGCATAGCAAATGAAACATTTCCACAGAGAAATTCAGACATCTGGTATACAGAGCAGAGAGGGAGAGAGCTTTAGACTTGGTTTATCATTAGCCTGTCACTCCTCCCTGTGACTGTCCTTCCAGCCATATCCACAGGACTTCATTTTTCCATCTCTAGAGTCCAGCTAGATATGTCCTAGACCAATTCATTCATTCAGTCATCCAATCATTTGGTCGTTCATTCTTTCATTCTTTCATTCATCCATTTATCCAGTCAATCAGTCATAAACAGTCTCACATGGCCAGGGCTGTCATTACAACTGAAAATGACTGTATGTCTGATCCTGCTGCTTGCATCTCCTGAATGCTCGGGTGACAGACATGCCCTACCAAGTCTGTTTTATATGCTTCTGGGAATTGGACCCAGGCGTCTGCTCATGCTAGGCAAGCACTTTACCAACTGAGCTACAATTAGCCCAGGGTTTTTATTTATTTTAAATATATTACATTTATTTATCTTTTATTTATGATGTGTTATGTGGGTGCATCCACTCAAACCCACACCATAATGCACACATGGAGGTTAAGGGGACAACTTTAAGGTCTCAGTTATCCCCTTCCGCCATTTGAATCCTAGAGCTCAAACTCAGGAGTCAGGTTGGTGGTAAGTGCCTTTCTCCACTAAGCCACTACTTTTAAAGAAAATTAATTGCTTGCCAACATCGAAAAGCAGGATATTTCTCACACTCATATACATACATACATACATAATCACACACACACACACACACACACACACACACACAAGGTATTTTTAATGTCAACTTTTGAAAATTTGGAGCCACAGTTCCCTGATCTGGTATTGTAACAGCGAAGGCATTTTCTTTCTTTGTGTCAGAGTCCACGGGTGGCTCACCTCCTGAACCCCCATAAAGTACTAGGTGTATGTATCAAGGTCCAAGGCAAGAGCTTCTGGACACTGGGCTGAAGTTGTGTAACCAGGCTTAGACCTGAGTTCGATGCCGGGAGCCTCAAAAGAAAAACCCCTCAGGATGCCTACATCAGAGCACTCTAGACCCTCCACCTGGACACGCCCTGAAACTTTTCTCAGAGCCACGTCCTCATCCTGCTCTCAGCTTATACCTCTTACATTGGCTGCTCAAAGTGTGCTACAGCAGTATATAAACACAAAGCGATTTTTGAATGCCTTCTGGTTCAGATCACCTCTCCTTGGCTCCTGAAACCAAACCCAATTCCCGCTCTGAAACAAACCAGCCACTTAAAGTAAGAACGTTTTGAGTTTGGTTGAGAAGGTAGCTTATCGATAAAGCACTTGCTTAGCACATAGTAGTCCAGGGTTCAAGCCCCAGCACTTCCGCAAAAGTCATACTCGTTTGAAAGTCATACTTCAATTAAAGTTTTCCACTGTCTCCCTATTCGGGAGACCCTACTTACAACCCGTTCAGTAATTAGCACACTGGCGACTTGGAGGAAGTTCTCCCACCCCAGGGTTATGTTTCAATTTTCTTCTAGTTCAATTAATTGCAAGCACTTGCCCACTAGGTGGACCCCCAGGGTGTAACACCGGACTCATCACCACCCGGGTCCTGGAGACCGAGCCTCCATCACCTTGTCGAGCTGTTTTTAAGCACCAGGGGGCGCGAACGAGTTGTTTTCCAAGTTGATATCAGAGACATCTTTCACACTTCCTCTGATTTCCAAGTTAGATGACAATGACGGAAGCATAAATGTGGTGGAGGCGCAATGTAAACTGCCCCCGGGAATGAAGACAGGCATCAGATTTCAAAATTCAGTCTAAAGAACAGCTTCGTGGGTCACAGCAGTCCGTTCTTCCGCTGTCAGCCTTGGGTGAGTCAGGCAAGTTCAATTTTTTTTTTTTTTTTTTTTTTTTTTTTGGTGAAAACGCTACTCCCCGATTCTACCTACTTAGGGATCCTATGACATCAGTAAATTCGAGAAAAGTGGAACCGATTAACCCAATCAAGATTCGTTTACATCAAGGTAGTCAGTTCTTCGGGGAAAAAAAAACAAACAAAGTGTAAAGGGGGGAGGGGTTGTTCCCTGAAAGGAGATTTATCCTCTATTGCCTATCTGTGCTGTGGGGGCTTTATTGGTTAAGGGGTATTTTACCAGCTAGACTCCATCATTATTGCCCTGTGAAGGCGTCCAAAAGTCCAACGGTGAATGGCATTTAAACCACCACTGAATGTGCCTTGGAGATTATCTGTGGAGTTACTGTGTCTGGAGTAAATGGAAAGAGATCCACTTGGTGAGATGTTCCGGGTGGGGGTCCCGCACACTCACTCTTTTTTGGGGGGGTTGCTTTCTTTGAAAAATGAGAAAGGGGGGAGTTGAGTGAGGGAATCATTTGAGCCCAGGTCCCACAGTCTGAGCTCAAGGACCTTGCCACCTGCCACATTCCGTATTTGGGCAAGCGCGTGCGTCACTGTCAGGAATATGGCTCCCTTTGCCAAGGCCGGCTATAATCTTACGTGTCTGTAAACGCGGGGAGTGTTTGCCACGTTCCTTTACAATAGCCAACCCGATGACTGACTTAAGAACATGCCACCAGATGCTCTGTCTCCCATTTCCTTATGTCTTTTGTACAGCCCAGGAATTGGGGAAAGGGGTGGGGTGGGGGGCTGACTGGCGTGTTCACTGGGAACCGAAAGGAGAGGAGAGCTACTAGCTCAAGATGCTTCGGGGAGTGCCCTCCGTGGCTCGCTCTAGCCCGAGCACCGAATGCGGGTAGGCTTCCCAGCCGGGGGCACCGAGGCCGCGGACCCTCAGATCCTCGGAGACAGCCGCCACCTCTCCACGTGGTCGGGGACACAGACCGACCGCGTCTAGCTTGGTTTCCCAACCATGTTACGCAACAACTTCGTAGGGGTCGTCTTCGCCCTAATTGTGTCGGGAGCGCTGTTTGTTGTTGCGGTTGCCGGCGCTGCCCGGGAGAGGAGCGGGACATTTCAGTCACGGCGTAGCCCGGCTGCCGCGCCCCTTTCCGGGTCTCAGAGGGGACCGTGGGCACAAGGAGGCCAAGGTTCCCGCCACGCCCGGGTCCCCATAGCCCTCACCCGGGGTTCTATTGGCAACAGGTAGTCCAGCCCTCTGTGGCTCTACGGGAAACAAACAAAAAAAAGGTGCTGGCACCAACGAGCGAGCGCAGCGACCCGGAGGGCGCGGCCGGCAATGGGCAAAAGGGTCCTGGGCTCCTCTTAGGCGTGTCTCGGGTTGCTCCGCGGTGCGTCCCGTTGCGCAACATAGCGCTCGGCGTGGGTCCCCACGGACAGCGGGTAGCAGCTGCGGCCGCGGCCAGAGAAGGACGCGGACTGGCAGTGGCGCCGCGGCAGAGAGGACGGGGCGGGGCGGGGGCGGGCGCGGGATTGGGGCGGCCGCCGCCCGTCACGGCGGGGCTGGCGGGCGGCGACGTAGCGCGGCGCTCGGAACTGACCTACTAACACACATCTCTCGGCGCGGCCACGGCGCCCGCGGACCCGGCGCGCCCGCTCGTCTCCCGCGCCGCGCCCTCGCCACCGCCCGCTGAGGGCCCGGCGGAGCTTGAATCGCGCCCCGGCGCCACCAGCCGGGTTACAGCCGCCCTTTCTTTTCCCCCTCTCGGACCAGGGAGCAGAACCACGGTAAGCGCTCCGCCCACCGGCGGTCCCGGGGGCCCAGCTCCTCTCCGTGCCCGCTCTTGGAGCGCGCGGCCGGCGGGCGTAGGGCGCGGGATGCGTGCGGACGCGGCGCAGGGCTGGCGGGAGACGGCGAGTGTGCGCGGGGCATGCATTACATAAACTTTTGCTGCCTTGGCAGGAGGGGGGACTCGCCACCTTAAGGTAGCTGCTTTGATTGCAGCGCCCTGGCGCCCGCACGTAGCCCGGGCTGCCGCGCGCTCCCTCCTCCTCCCCGCTATTGCATAATGTCTCCGGATTTCAGGAAAATTGATGTTTCGGTGGCGAAGAGCGCGCCGTGGAGGCGGAGTGGAGGCCGATCCTTTTAGCAGCCAGACGACGTGCCCTGCTTTCCGGGGTCTCTCCGCGCTAGTCCCCAATCCGGGCCAGCTAGGGGGAGGGTTGAGTCTTGATTTGCTTAGGAGGGTTGGGAGTACCAACGGTGACGGCAATCGGAGATGCCTGCGCGGCATTTGTTTGTGTCAGGCGCTGTGTCGGCACCGACGTTTTCCAACCCGTTTGTCGTCACCATGTTTTACGAGCCCTCGGGAAGGTGGAGGGATGTGTCCTTTCTTACATTGCATAATGGGCCAGCGGTGAAACGTGGGCACCGAGGACGAGCTGATGTGAGAATGTGCGCGTATGTGTGCAATGATTTGGTCATTTTAGCGCAGCGTTGGCTATTAAATTCTTATTGGTACCTCTGTTCCGTCCCAAATAAGCATATTTTAAAAACTATTCCATGCAGTTCATTATTAAGAAAGAAGAAATCCTAGTCTTGGAGTAATGCGCGTGGTGGTGGGGGGTCCTTAAATGTTCCGAGGTGTTATTTTTAAAACCCGGACGAGCCATTGTGACGTTTGCCTCCCCACTTTTCCCAACTGGAATGCCATGCGTTTCATCAGCCTTTCTTTTTCTTTCTTTTTTTTTTCTTTCTCACCTTATCGTCATTGGCTTATTTTTTTAAAGACACCACAAGACAAATCATTAATAGATTCCTGGAAATGTGAGGTTATGTAACTGCCGAATTTGCTGGCTGTTGAGCATAGAAAGGGAGCTAATTACGTGATTTTATAATCTTGCCACAAAGAAAGTAGGGCAATCTCAGCGTTGAAGAATGTCATCATCAACAGGGGTTTTGTTGGTTCTTTTAAAGGATATTTTAAGCCAGAAAGTGACGACCGACTAAGCTTTGACATAGCTCATGCTTGCCAAATGTGTGTCTTTTACCCTAAAAGAAATGTACGTCTTTCTAAATATAGCCCTATCACATTTTAACAATCCTGGCCTCGGTGCTATTTCTGGTTTCTTCAGGGCTGTGTGCAAATACGAGCTCAAGGCCATTTGCTGTAGTTTTAACTCCACGCCTTCCAAGACCTCTGATAAGACTGTATTTTTAGGAAGGCATTTCGCAGCGCCCAGAGACTGCTGGTGAACGCGGGGGCCCCATTTATCATTTTAAAGGACACTTTGGAGGAACTGCTGCGTTCAGAGGCCAACAGGGAATGGCCAAGTGTCACCTTCTTTTCTGGCTTTTGTAAATAACAACGGCTAATGAGGTCAGAAGTATTTATTTGACATCATAATTTCCCCCAGATCAGATATGAGTTATGGGAAGTATATATAGGTTAGTAGATTGTATTTTTGCCTGTATAACCTAGTTTTATTCTTGGAGATAGAATAATATGGTAAGTATCCGGATATTAAATTTCTTCCCGGATTCTTACTTAGTGTAATGATGTGTGACTATACGTATTTAATAGTGTCTGTGAGATATAGTTTTCTTAGCGTATCATTTACATAATTGAACTACGATATTATTTTAGGGGGCGGAGACATTCTAGATATTGACCCCTGAAACGTATTATTATCCCTATTTCAGCCGTTTTCCAAGACGCTGCAGTTGCAGTAGCCTCCCCCCCCAACCCCCCCCAGCAGCAGACCCTGACCCACTTTGCGTGCTGGGCTGGACGACCCAAGCCTGCAGAGGCGGGGGCTGGGGGGACTTTGCAGCGCCACCTTTCATCATGCGTCCTTGCGCCCCTCACTGGTCCCGGAGCCCGGGCACGCGCCTGGCAGTGGCAGGCAGAGACCTCGACCCAAGACGCTCCCCTTGGGCAGCGACTGGACGCGCCTCGCGGTGGCCCGCGCGCCTCCCCGGCCCCTCCCGCATTCCTTTGTTCTGGCGCGGGGGTCCTCGCGGCGCCGAGGCCCCGCTGCGCCGCCCACCCGGCGGGGGGCGGGCCTGGGGAGCAGCGCGGCGTGGGGGCGCGGCCGCGGAACGGGGTGGAGGCAGTTCGGTGTGCTGCGCTCGCCGGGAGCCGGGTGGCCTGAGGCGGAGAGCAGGCGTGCCTCCTGGGCGCAGGCTCGGTGGCCTTGGGCCTCGGGACAGTGCAGCCTCAGGCAGAAGGAGCCAGGAGCTGACTCTACTCCGGAGCGCAGCTAGCACTGCTAGCCGCGACCCCCACAGATATCTTTGTTTCTGGAGTCTCCGTTGAATTTCAGAGGCAAGCTCTCTTCTCCATTCACTGAGTGAAAAAGCAGGACCTCTAAATGGCTACAGAAAGAAGGGAGAGGGCAGTCTTGACCGTGATGGATAGGAGGGTCTTTGCTTGAACATGGACAGTGGAGCCCAAGTTTTTTTTTTTTATTATTTCTTATTGTAGCTAAAGTTTATTTGATCCAAGGCCCGAGATTATATATATGGTCGGGAGTCCCTAATTCAAAATCACCCACATAGATGCAGCTGTCTCTCCTGTAAAAGTACCTCTCTCTACGTCATCAAAGCTCCAGGTTTCTCCAGATGGCCTTCTGAAGCACAGGAAAGCCTCCTGGTGTTTGGAGGGTGATCAGCTCAGACTGCAGTCTATGGATGGCAAACCTGGAATTCAGCATCAAATGATGCTCTTGGGTACCCTAGGGACCCTCTTTGGGAGTCTGCTTTGGGAGATGCAAAAAAGGCAGGTGTAGGTGCTGCCCAGACCTCTCTCTCCCCAGTATTTGATAGACCTTCAGTGCCTTTCAGGGAAACTTGAGGGGAAAGAAGCCTGTGGATCGGCACAGTTAGAAGGAGCTCAGTAAATGTTTCCAGAATGCTCATGTTTGGGCTGGTTTTCCTTTACTGAACCGAATCTCACAGAAAGAATGAAGACAGGTTGGTATTGGGCCTGTAAAGATTCACCTTCTCTTTTACCCCTGAAAAAGTATTGCCTTGTGCATGTTATTTAATGTTTGTACCAAGATAATTCTTGAAGCATCAAAGTGCTTCAAGGTCCCAAGTACCTGGGGTAACGTCTTAGGAAGTTTTGGAAGAAACAGAGGTGACGGAGTCCCCACAGCAAGAATAGCTTGGCCTTTTCCAGATCCCTGGAATTTTCTGTGACTTGAGTTCTCTAGCCTGGCTGATCTCTTCTTCTAAACCATCAGCGATGGGCATTCTCACCGACACTTGTGCACGTGTACGCTATCTTAGAGAGAGGGTATGTGGAGCTGTGTGGATGTCAACTAAAGCCGGGCCCCGTTAGACTGATGACTCTTGACCTCGCTGAAGAAACCTGGGCCCGAAGTACCCAGGGCAGTCTCAAAATAGTGCCTTGCAGAAAGGGCTGGAACCCGGAGTCCTCAGTGCCTTGATTCAGAAATATGAAGGGCAGTTACTAAACAAGGCAGAACCCACTGGGCACCCTCCACCCCCCACTTTATAAAACAGGTGCTCAGAGAAGCTGGGTAAGCGGTCTATCGTAGAGTTTCAAAAGCTGGGAGTTGTGCTAGCTGCATTCTCACTCCTCCACCGGTCTGCCTGTCCCTTCAACGAGAGTGAACACAAGCTCCCTGTACTTTACGAAACAGTTTCCTTTTCTGTGTTGAGGGCTTATCTTGGCAATTATAACATCACCATGATGCAACAGCCTGCAAATTAGAACCCTTTGTGAAAGGCTGAGCCCAGAGTTGAGCAAGGCCCCTGACTCACTCCCGCCAGCGGAGATTTCTAGCTGACCTAGCCGTGATCATCAGTGGGTTCCCGGGTTCCGAGATGTAGGTCTGATTGAAGCGTGGGCTGGAAAGAAGGTGGGGTCAGAGTGCTCAGCGTTATTTTTACCCGGCTTCGGAATAATGAGGCGCGCGCCTCATTATTTCCATTGTGACCCAGATGGCATTGATGCTGTTAAGAGTTGTTTATTTTTAATTTGTATTGAGGAATGAGAGCACGCTGGGGATTCGAATCAAACATAACAAACAATGTAATTGAGGTTTCCTCTCTGATGCTCACTTCTTGTTTTTGTCAGGTATGCCCCGAGTTTCACAGGGGTTAGCACATTGTTTGATATCCTGTTATTTTGCTCGATTTTATTTGAGTTGATTTTTATCCAGATTGGACTCACAAGCGAATGTTGAAAGACACTGACCTTTGCCCACAGACAATTACATAAGAGGGTTTTTCAGTTTCAAAATGAGTTTTTATTGCCACCACCCCCACTTACCTCTCACATTTCTTTGTAACTAATTTTCCTGTAGTTAGAAACGGGTTGTGGGGCGGGGGCGGGGGGCGGATTTTGTTTCTCATATGGCTTTAATTAGAGTTTGGGCTTGTTTTTGAAGTTTAGTGGGGATTTGCTGGATGCCATTCGTTAATAATCCGGGCTCTGTGGGCCTGGTTTCATTGGAGTTTGGGTGTTTATAAGCCTTTCAATGATCAGAACACGATGTCTTTTATTAACTTTCTAGGGATCTTAAATGTAATTAAGTAGCCTTCAAATAAATCTTCCACTCTCTTCCTAAGGCACACGGCACAATAAATGGTACTTGTAGTCACGGGCTGATTAGGAAAGTGAATGAGAACGTTAAAAACCAGGCTGGGGAGATTGGGAACATTTCCGCCATCCCGGGTCCCCAGCACACACCCTCTTCTGTCATGTTGTGATGTTGTTCCCCTTATGCTCTAACTAGTCAAGGTTGTGACGTTTGTGTCCCTAAGATGCAGAGGAGAGTGGAGCTGTAGCTCAACTGGTAGCATTTACCTAGTATTCCCAATGCCCTGGGTCCTGTCTCCAACACCCCATACACCAATGTCAGAGTGGATACCTACCAGTGCAGAAGAATAGGTGGACACAGGAGGATTAGAAGCTCATGGTCATGGCAAAGTCAAAAAGAAAGACTCTGAGGGACTTACTAATTCTATCAATTCATTATATTTTCCAAAAAAGGTGACAAATAGGGGCTGGGGTGATGACTGAGCTGCAGCCCTTGCTACTGCTCCAGAGGACAGAAGCAGGCAGCTCACCACTGACTGTTAACTCCAGCTTCAGGGAATCCAGTACCCTCTTCTGATCCCTACAGGCACTGGTACAATGTGACAGATGTTCACACAGTAGCACATAAATAAAAACAGTATCCTTTCTTCAAACTGCTATTTCACAGGTATAATGTTCCCATTTTTGAAGCTTCTTATCTAAGGTTTTTCAAAATACATGTATATATATATATATATATATATATATATATATATATATATACACACACACACACACACACACACACACACATGCGTATATTCTCTGTGTGTCTCTGTCTCTGTCCACTTTCCCCCCCCCCTACTGTTGTCTCTCTGTGGGCTTCATCTCCTCAAGCTGTGAAGTTGCTTTAATGGGTGCCCCTGTGTTTCCTGCTTGTGTCCGACTTCAGACTTGCTACATAATGTTGCAAACCCTTGCACTGTAGAAATTGCCAGTTAAACACTAGTTCATGTTTCAATCAACAAAGTACACAGGTGGGCTAATAAAATGTGGGGCTGCCATCTAATTCATTAAGGTTAAAATCTAATTTTCAAGTAACCCCTTGTTGAACTTGGAATCTTTTCTGTTCCCGTAAGCTGAATCAGGTTTTGACACATTTATTTACAGATGCATCCAAACAGAAAAAGTGGGTCAGTTTGTTGCCGGGATAGGGCTGGTCTGGCAGTGAGAGATGGCTCATGTGTGTGTGTGCCCCATGTGTGTGTCAAGCACGTGTTTCTCCTGGCCCTGGGTGGACTTTGGACTGCTGAGTGACTGCAGGCCCTGAGCTAAGCACTCAGGAACTAGAGTGTTTTGTTCTTGATGTAAAATGTCAGTGGATTAAAGTGCTTGCTGCGCAAACCCAATGACCTGAATTCAGTTTCCAGATCCCACGGTGGGAGAACAGAACCAACTTCTGAATGTTGCTGGCCTCTGATCCCCCACATGGACCCACATGATATAATTAATAAGATTTGTAAAGATAAAAGGCTCAGCTCACGTCTGTGGATGTGATGAATTGATTGGTTAACTTCCACAATTTTCACAGATAGAGGTTGGTTCCCTGTTAAGAGGACCCGAGTTTAGTTCCTATCACACACACACACACACACACACACACACACACACACACACACACTCACACACACACACACCAGGCAGCTCATAACCAGCCTTGTCATGGATTTTTGATATCTAAACAAGGACAGTGTTCTGTGCTCCTTGCCCAGGACTTATTCATTTCTGGTTTTGTAGAATGTGAACTGCCTGCCACAAGTCACCTCTGGGAGGTCAGAGGTTGGAGATGCACATGCATTTGTGTAGCAACTGTGGGGGAACCCCTGCAGGATGAACTCTTGTCTCGATTTTATGTTGTCTATTTGGATTCTTTTTGCAGCCTTTTTTTTTTTTTTTTTTTTTTTTTTTTTTTTTTTTTTTTTTTTTTTTTTTTTTTTTTTTTTTTTAGGTCAGGTCTTATTAATTGACAAGTATTTAGGTCATCTGACTTAAATATACTCAAGGATCTGGGCTTATGAAATTCAGCTCTTGCCTGTAGCAGGTTATAGAGGAAAGCACGTGGTAACAGTGATGGTGTCTCCACAGTAGGCGTGGGAAAGTATGTCAACTGGCGTGACGCGATGCCTGCTCCCCAATTTCTCTTTTTTTATTTGTGTCTTTAAGCAGTCCTATCAGCTAATGGATGTAATGGAGTTAATGGCGCTAACAGGGGGTAACATCATAGAATTGGCATTTCGCGTCAGTTATTCACCAAAAAAAGAAACATAGTGACTAAGGTGGCCCAGCGGCCTGTGTTGATTTCAAACGGTGACACACTGGTGAAGTCATGGCTAGATTAGTCATGAAGAGAGAAACTGGAATCCGAAGCAGTCATCATGCACGCTGAGGGTTTTAGAAGGTGGCCTCAACTGTGCTGAGGAGGTGGCTCACTGGGTAAAGTGCCTATTGTGGAATATGAGGACTTGGATTCGAATCCCCAGAACCCATGGGGCAGTAGAGCATGCTTGGATCCCCAGTGCTGGGGACATAGAGAGCAAAGACAGGCAGATACTGGGAGCTGTAATAAAGGCAATATTCTAGTGTTAGCCTGCAGCCTTGACACACACACACACACATACACACACTTTATGAATATTATAATAAAATAAAAATATTGTCAGCTGTGTTTTTCCCTGCATCCATTGTTGAGGAACACAGCCTCGAGAGCCATCTTTGGTTTTAACTGCTATGATCTCTGGCTGGTGGGTCAGTCTTTTGGCTGCTTCTTCCATGTGGGTCTACTTAACAAAAGAGTCACCAGAGAGGACTGGAGAAAGGGCAGCAATGAGAGAATGCCTCCCTAAGATTCAGCTGTGGGCCAATTTGTAGAGCATTTTCTTAATTAGTGGTAGGTGGGGGAGGGCCCCACCCATTGTGGACGGGGCCAACCCCAGGCAGGTAAGCAGATTGAGCAAGCCATGAGGAGCAAGCCAGTAAGCAGCATCCCTCCATGGCCTCTGCATGGGCTCCTGACTTCAGGTTTCTGCCCTGTTTGAGTTCCTGCTCTGACTGCCTTTATTGATGAATAGCAATGTAGAAGTGGAAGTCGGGTAAAACCTTTCCTCCCCAAGATGCTCTTTGGTCATGGTGTTTCATCACAGCAGTAGAAACTATAACTAAGACAATCTACAATGTTGAAATAGATATACTTTTGGTTTTGTTTAAAAGATACTATAATGGGGCTGGAGTATTGGCTCAGCAGTTAAGAGCACTTGTTGCTCTTACAGAGGACCTGGGTTCAGGTCCAGGAGATCCAGTGCCTTCTGACCTCCAAGTGTACCAGGTGGGCAAAACACTCATACATGTATATGTTTTTTTAAGATAGTAAAAGGGGCTGGAGAAATAACTCATCACTTAAGAATTCATATTGCTCTTTCAGGGGACCTGAGTTCAGTTCAGTTGCCAGTGCCCACGGTGAGCAGCTTACAAAGTGTTGTAACTCTAGCTCTTGAAGGACCTGAAGTCTCTGGTCTTTGCAGGCACTGGCATGTACATAGCCACACAGAAACATACAAATAAACACATATGTTTTTAAAGATTGATGATGATGATGATGATGATGATGATGGTGGTGGTGGTTGGAACAGGTGTAAGAGGTTGAGATAAGATGATCACAAGTTCAAGGCCAATAGCTGTATGTCTTTTTCACTATTTCAACATAGGTACAACTACTCTCAGGAGATTAAAATCTGACTGTGAAATAGCCCAGACCCATTGAGGGCAGCTCTGGACAGTCCTTCCTGGTGTAGCCAACTTGTGGAGTGAGCTCTAGCTAGGTCCATGGTACCTTCCTGTCCCTAGAATCACTTCATAATTAGTTATATGAGGTTCGTACCTAAGAGAGATGGAGGCTGTGTGTGTCTGGGACTGAAAGGAGGGATGTAGGGAGGGTCTGTGAGGGGTCAGAGCAGGGTCCAGGCTAGGTTGAGGTCTCAGGTTGGCTATCACATGAGTTTTGGATGCCACTTGTGTCTGTGAGCCTCTGAAGATGCTGAAGGGGGGCACGTGAGGTAGGCTATGTCCCCAGTCCTTCAGTGTCCAAATAAATGACATCTGGTGTGAGTGGAGTCAGCAGGGTCCACACTTCAGGTCCCACCATGATCAAAGCCTGAGCATGTGTCTCTGTCCTGTCTATGCTCTGCAGTTTGGCCCTCAGCCTGCACAACCTCCCCACTCTTAGAATCTTCAGTCTAGTTCAGTGCTCAGTACACAGTAGGTGTTCCTTATTCGGTGACCTAGTAACCCATAGGTATGTGTGACCGCATGCACCTACTGGTACATAAGTATGTGTGTATGGAGGCCAGAGTGCAACCTCCAAGTTTGTTCCTCCGATGTCTATCCATTCTGGTTTTTGAGATGTTGTCTCTCACAGACCTGGAGTTCACATAGTAGGCTAGGTTGATTGGCCAGGGAGTGAGCCCGGGGGAATCCTTCTGTCTCTGCCTCCCCAGCACTGAGGTTATAGTCTCAACCACCTTTCCCAGACTTTCTCATAGGCTTTGGGGATTAAACTCCAGTTCTTGGACTTGCAAGTCAAGGGCTTTATAATCTGAGTCATCGCCCTGGCCGTGGGCCGATTGTGGTTAAATAGAATCAGCTACCTGTTCAGCTTGGCCATGGTGACCTGTCATGACTAACACACACACACACACACACACACACACACACACACACACACACACAAAACCAGATCCACACAAACATGTGATCCACAGTTTGAAGATGTCTCTAAGCTTGGCTGATGTGGAGAGATCATGAGGCTGGTGGGGAGAGTAGCTCACAGATGGTGGACTGTGTAAATGAAATACAATGTATGTTTTAAGGAAGAACTGGGTTTTAAAGAAGAAGTGAGATAAGTAAGTATGTGGGGGAAAACATAAGTACATGGGGAGGGAAAAAAATACCCCAGAAAAATAGCGTGGAAGGGACTGTGTGGTATTTAAAAACTAGTACCTGTGGCTTGGTGGAGACTTGAAGCCCACAACAGGAAAGGCCAAGGTCTGCATCTTTCTTGGCTGCAGCTCAGTACCACTTAAGGGTGAGGACCCCATCGGAGTGCCTGACTGCATGCCTAAGGCAGCAGGAGGAGGAGCATGCATGCCCTGCACTGTGCAGAGGGACGTGTTTCCAGATTGGACGACAGGGCCTGTATGGAGGTGATAAGAGATTATATTTTTTATTTATTTTGGTTGGTTGGTTGGTCAGTTTTTTCAAGGCAGGATAGCCTTTGTGTAGCCTTGGCTGCCCTGGAAAGAGATCGTATTTTTGATTAAAGGTTGACAAGCTGTCTTTTGGCCTGTGGTGTCTCCCTCCTTGAAGTGGTATCTGACAGGGTGTCATTGTCAGAAAGCACACCGTCAGTGGCTCCTGGGCTTCCTTTGAGTTGGGGAGCTGCTCCCTGTGGTGGTGGCCCAATTGGATGGGCAGAACCTTGTGTGACCTTGACATTCTTGGGACTGAGGAAAAGACAGAAAGAGTGACCAGGTTTATGTGACTGAGAGCAGAGATGGCTTAGCCATTGAGGTATCTGGCACACATGCATGGAGACCTGATCTCCACGCCCATTTATTTAAAAAGAGACGGGATATCATGGTTCCCAGTTGGCAGTTGAGGAGATGGAGTGAAGGAGACAGGAGGATCCTATGGCTCACTGGCTGGCCAGCCTCACCTATGAGGCAAATTCTGGGTCATGAGAGAAACTACTCTATGTCAAAAGGCAAGGTGACAGAGCCTGAGGAAGGACGCCTCAGGGAGTAATGATGTGTGTGGGCTGTGTGTACCTTTGCTTTATGGAGGCAGGATGGAATCCAAAAGCCCCAGGAAAGGATTTAGTATCTTGTGGCAAAGCTTAGAGTAGAAGGCTTACTTAGCACACTCCTGGGTTCCACCCTCAGCATGCACATGAGTACGCACACACATGCACACGCACACGCACACATGCGCACAAAGTGAGACCCAGCTCATATTATAAATACTATATTCGTGGGAGTGAAAAACAGTTGATGATTCTATTTTTCAGTTCTTATATTTTATTTGAAACTAATTAGTAAGATTGAAAGAAGGTCTTTCCATAATTATATTCTCTGGTTTTGAAGTAATCTTAACTTGCAAGAGAGCTGTATTTTTTTAAAAAAAATAATAAGTCCCCTTGAATAGTAACTGTTTTAGTGCAAAGGGACTAAATAACCAAAGTCTATTATGCTGAATTTTAGGACCTCCATAAAGCACTGTGGCTGTCAATTCTGAAAGTCTGGCCGGTAAGCCTGAAGGGCCTTCCTTGCATTTTGAATTTTATAAGTGCAGGTACTTCCTATAAGGGTAGCAGCTTGATGGTAAAGCCAGAGGAGTTTCCTGGGCAGACTGGGGACCACCAGGCCCTTGGGGGTAGGACAGCAGGGTAACAGAGTTTACTTAGCCCAGTTCTTGTGTGCACTTCCTTGGCAGAGCCAAGTTAACTATTGTCATTCTGAAGCAGGGCTGTGCTCACTCGAGTTCTGGTCACCATTGTAGGGCTGTCTGTCATTTCCTCCCTGTGATGAATCGTCCTGTATGATCCTGCACTTGCCCTTTATCTCTGTTAAACACAGCTTTCCTCTATCTGACCCAGAATAGAGGGGAGGGCAGGAGGAAGGGAGGGATAGAGGGATGGATGGATGGATGGATGGATGGATGGATGGATGGATGGATGGATGCATAGGACTAGACGGAAGGATTGCATGGGTCCAAGTCTGGGTAGGTGGAGAGAGGAAGGGCGGGCATGGAAGGATGAATGACAGATTTAGTGACTGGGTGAGTAAATGACCAAGTACCTGAGCTCCTCTCTCTCCTGGACCACACAGTCCAAGGCAAAGAGGTTCTTTGTCACTGAAGTGGAAGGGTTTGTGTATCTACATCATTTTCCCATTTAAAGAAAAGACCTGAGCTATTTTGTACCAGTACCCCTTAACTGCTCAGCACAGCACCCCCCTTTTATAGCTCCTAGCACATAGCGGCCCAAGGGACTCACTGTGATCTCCTTTATTGCAGATAACCCATGAAAGGCTCCTGACAGATTTACCCTGAGCCGGACAACAGAAGGACCCATTGATGGATGAGAGGCTAAAGTCCTTAAGACCTGAAAGAAGACTGGGGAAGTGATTTGTCTCCTCCATCGGGTCTGTAGGACGAGGAGGTCCTTTCTGATGCAGCTGAGAAAAATGCAGACCATCAAAAAGGAGCCTGCACCCCTGGATCCTACCAGCAGCTCAGACAAGATGCTGCTGCTGAACTCTGCCTTAGCTGAGGTGGCCGAGGACCTAGCCTCAGGTGAAGATTTGCTCCTGAACGAAGGGAACATGGGGAAAAGCAAATCCTCGGCGTGTCGGAGGAAACGGGAATTCATTCCAGATGAGAAGAAAGACGCCATGTATTGGGAGAAACGGCGGAAAAACAACGAAGCTGCCAAAAGGTCTCGGGAGAAGCGCCGCCTCAATGACCTGGTTTTGGAGAACAAGCTGATCGCCCTGGGAGAAGAAAATGCCACTTTAAAAGCTGAGCTGCTCTCCCTGAAATTAAAGTTCGGTTTAATTAGCTCCACGGCGTACGCCCAAGAAATCCAGAAACTCAGTAATTCCACAGCTGTCTACTTTCAGGACTACCAGACATCCAAGGCTGCCGTGAGCTCGTTTGTGGACGAACACGAGCCTGCGATGGTAGCCGGAAGTTGCATCTCAGTCATCAAGCACTCTCCCCAGAGCTCGCTCTCTGATGTGTCTGAGGTGTCCTCTGTGGAGCACACCCAGGAAAGCCCCGCCCAGGGAGGCTGCCGGAGCCCCGAGAACAAGTTCCCTGTGATCAAGCAGGAGCCCGTGGAGTTGGAGAGCTTTGCCAGGGAGGCCAGGGAGGAGCGGGGCGCGTATTCCACCTCCATCTACCAGAGCTACATAGGAAGCTCTTTCTCCACCTACTCCCACTCCCCACCCCTCCTGCAGGTCCATGGGTCCACTAGCAACTCCCCGAGAACCTCAGAGGCCGATGAGGGTGTGGTGGGCAAGTCTTCTGATGGGGAAGACGAGCAACAGGTCCCTAAAGGCCCCATCCATTCTCCAGTGGAGCTTCAACGGGTCCACGCCACGGTGGTGAAGGTTCCAGAAGTGAACCCTTCTGCCTTACCGCACAAGCTCCGGATTAAAGCCAAGGCCATGCAGGTCAAAGTGGAGGCTTTGGACAGCGAGTTTGAAGGCATACAGAAACTCTCTTCACCCGCCGACGCGATCGCCAAAAGACATTTTGACCTGGAGAAACATGGCACCTCGGGCATGGCCCATTCCTCCCTCCCTCCTTTCTCGGTGCAGGTGACGAACATTCAAGATTGGTCCCTCAAATCGGAACACTGGCATCCCAAAGAACTGAGCAGCAAAACTCAGAGTAGCTTCAAAACAGGTGTGGTGGAAGTCAAAGACAGTGGCTATAAGGTTTCCGAAGCTGAGAATTTGTATTTGAAGCAGGGAATGGCAAACTTATCTGCAGAGGTGGTCTCGCTCAAGAGATTCATAGCCACACAACCTATCTCGGCTTCAGACTCCAGGTAAATGGCTACTGACCGAGCTATGCGTGGAGGAGGAGGCTGTTGGTACCATACTGAATTTCCACTGGACCTCTAAAGTCATTTCACTGTAGTGTGCACAACGGCGTCTGTCTGGGTGTCCTTGTGTACACACGCTGAAGACTTGATGCCCTCACTCTGCCTGGCGTGTAGTCAGATAGCCCCCCACAGAGGCTGTACATACTGAACGTTATTTTTGCTCTATTATAAAGTGTGTATGTTGCCAGTTTCAATAAAGGATTGGTGGCAAGCACAGCTCCGGCTCTGTCCCTCTTGATCAGATGGGAAAAAGCAAAGGCCACTTGGGTTTCTTAAGGTAGAAGCTGAGGAGATGGATGTCTCAGTTGGGGGGTACCTGAGCACCTCCCACACTATTTGGAGGATCCGGTTTCCCTGGCATGCCTATAAAAAGCCAGGTGTCCCAGCATAGACGCGGGTATCTCCAGAGAAGGGAGACTAGTGGGGACATAGCACACAGGAAGATCCCTCAGGCTCCAGCCTATCCTTCAAGTCTTCAAGTTCAGCGAAAGGCCCTGAATCAAAAAATAAGGTGGAAAGTGATGGAGGACACACACACACACACACACACACACACACACACACACACACACACACACACACACATGGTACAAGCAGGCTATCTTAGGGTTTTATTGCACTGAACAGACACCATGACCAATGCAAGTCTTAAAAAGGACAACATTTAATTGGGGCTGGCTTACAGGTTCATTATCATCAAGGCAGGAGCATGGCAGCATCCAGGCAGGCAGGCATGGTGCAGGCAGAGCTGAGTTTTCTACATCTTCATCTGAAGGCTGCTAGGAGAAGACTGGCTTCCAGGTAGCTAGAATGAGGGTCTTAAAGCCCACACCCACAGAGACACACCTACTCCAACAAGGCCACACTTTCTGATAGTGTCACTCTCTGGGCAAACCATCACAACACTGGCATTCTACATTTTACTTACTGTGGAGTAGTTGCTGCCCCAGAATGAGAGAAAACTGATCCCCTCACCCCCACACCCCACCCCACCCCACCCCACCCCACCCCGACACCAATAATCATGTTTACAAACCTAATGAAAAGCATAGCAAGGGCCTGGGACACTTGCAGGTGGAGCCCAGGGGAGTGAGGCGAGGGTAGAGAAGGTGAGTGCCCCTGGACTGGGGGACTGGCTGACTTAATTATCTCCCCACTAGGGGTTTTTCCTTAGGACAGAGTTTTCTCTAATGTTCTTTGATGGAGACTCCAAGTGGTTTGGTGTCCGGCCTCTCCTTAGTCACCTCCGTTTTAAGTGTGACACATACTGCAGAGTTTGAGTCACTGACCCACTTTACTGGATGAAAGACCAGTTTTAAAAGCAGATTAAAAAAAAAAAAAAAAAAAAACCAGGAGGGAGGAAGTATATTTTTGGTTTTGGGCCTTTTTTTTTTCTCTTAACATTACTCTAAAGCTTAACAGTTATAGAATGTAACCATACAGGGACAATATAAGCCAGTTAAATGTCATTAAAGGGATTTCTGAGGCCCCACCAGTTACCACATACAATATCTATATAATTCCAGTATATTTAAAGACTTGTTAAAAGATTCAGTTGTGGTATAGCTCGAGGTATAGTTCAGTGGCGGAGCCTTTGCCTAGTATGTGTGGGGCCCTGGGCTCCATCCCCATCACCTCTGGGTGGGAGGGAGGGGAGAAAAGATCTGTGAATGAGAAATATTCTGAGTCTCCACATCCAGTCCATCCCAGTGCTCCAGGGCTTCTTCTAGCCTCTCTGTCTTTGGATATTAGAATTAATAACACACGGGTATAGAAAACATAATCCCAGCCAGCTGGAGAGAAGACCACACCTGGTTATTTGTCCAGAATTCTCTGCTGTCCCAAGAAGCAAGTGTCACAAGCCCTGTGTGCTCCTTTGCATGGATGGTTGGTGTCCTGTGTCTCTCCAGTAGAGTGGCTGAGGTAGTAGACAACGTTCCTAGTAGGTCACTCATTGCCCAAGCCCTGTGCCCATACTGATCTTTCTGGGCTGGATATTGGGGGGTGGGGGAGGAACATTACCCTGATTCAGCCTTGCTCTTACCTGTGCCGACATCAACCCCAGCGCTTGGAGAGAAAGCAGGCGGGCAGTGTGCTCGCTTTGAGACTTTCGGAGTCTCCACATCCAGGCCAGCCCAGTGCTGCTTCTAGCCTATGTTCTCACCATCTTCATATTTAACACAATGGTGCTTTGTGATTCAGCGTGTTCCTTAAATACCAGCACACATAAGCACACATACACTGGCCTACTTTGGCCTTTTAGCTATGGCCTTCACTTCCGTCCAGGTTCTTCCAGCTAGAGAAATGTATGTCTTGGTTAGGTCCTCTACCTTTCTCAAATCTTGTTACAGACTGAGTTGAGGCCCGAGACAGTTGATAGGCACCCACAAACGCTGGGGAGCAGAGAAGCAGGCTCACAGACAGAACAGAGTCAAAATACTTCAACAGCCCAGAATGGACAGGATGAATGACAACACGAGCTGTTTACACAGTAGACATAGCATGTAGGGTTTCCTACATGGGAAGAGGTATCCGGGGCTGGGGTTGTAGCCTGCCAGTGGGAGCCTGCCAGTGGAGTACTAAACTCAAACATGCAAGACCTTGGATCCAGTCCTCAGCACCACACAATGAAAGTCACAGTAAGGGGAAAAAAATCGAACGGTTGCATGGAGGGGAGAGGGATTCCTTCAGGCTCGTGTGAGTCGGAGCCCTGGGAAACGGGAGGTTGTGTCTGTGCTGACACATCCAAACACTTGTCCCCTGTCTCTGCAAAAGCAGCCAGGGGCATAGCAGAAAGCAGTCTGCGGCCATGCTACCTCGGACATACCCACTCTCATCTGATCCCAGAAGCTAAGCAGTGTTAGGCCTGGCTAGGACTTGGATGGAGAATGTTCTCTAGGATCTGGAGTGATGGCTCAGCAGTTAAGTGTTCTTGCGTAACTGCTCTTCCGGAGGACTCCAGTTTGGTTCTCAACACCCACCGTGGGCTGTTCACAGCCACTTGGAACTCCAACCCCAAGAGACGCAACACTCTTTTAGCTCAGACACCTACACACACACACACACACACACACACACACACACACACACACACATTCATACATAAATATCAAAACATGATGGATGATTCCTGACAAGGTGTGGGCAGGGAGCATCAAGAGTGACAAATGTTAACAAAAGTACTAGTCAATTATCCAGAGAGATGACGAGTTGACACTGGGGTACCAAAGGGCATCAGGAGCAGACCAGGCACACAAAAGGGCAACCTTTCTGTTGCAAAGAATATTTTTCTCCCTCCAGAACCATGAAGAAGAATGTTGACCTCATACCAGCACAGCATCTTCCCAAACTCGGTTGCTAATGTTTTGGGTTGGGCCTCCGGAGTGTGGTCCAACGGGTGTGGCCCTCCACTCCTAGCTTGTCTCCCAGATTTATTGACAGATAGAAGCAGTCATTAGGGGTGCCACCCTGATCATTTTCTCTCTCTTCTTGGTGTCCCTTTGCCTTGGCATTTCAAGACCCTCCGTTATCTCAGTGTTAAACCTTAAAAATCAAATGAGCCCCATCAACATGTGAAGACCCAAAGAAATAGGACAGTAAGCAAGCAGTAATGTTACAGGCTAACAGGAATCCCTGCAGCCCCTCCCCCTTGCTGCCCTGAGTCCCCTAGAATGATAGAAAATGGGCTTGGGAGTGAGCTTAGTTGGTAAAGGGCTGGTGTGCAAGCATGAAGACCCAAATCCCCAGAATCTGCAGGAAAATCCAGATGTAAGGTCTGGCCCAGGGGTGCGTGCCTTTAATCCCAGCACTTGGGGTGCAGAGAGACAGATAAATCTCTGTGAGTATGAGGCCAGCCTGGTCTATATAGTGAGCACCATGATTATATAGAAAGACTGTCTCAGAAGAGAGTGGGGAAGAGGGAGGGACGGGGGGGGAGAGAGAAGGAGGAGGAGGAGGAGAAGGAGAAGAAGAAGAAGAAGAAGAAGAAGAAGAAGAAGAAGAAGAAGAAGAAGAAGAAGAAGAAGAAGAAGAAGAAGAAGAAGAAGAAGAAGAAAGGCAGATTCAGTGGTGCAAGCCAGTAGTCTCACAGCTATTGGGAAGAGGGTACACAGGGGGTCACTCTGGGGCTCACTGGCTGGCCAACCTGGTCTAATAGGTGATTACCAGCTTCTGTGAGGAAATCCTGTCTCAAAAAATAAGGTAGATGACACCTGAAGCACACCTGACATAGGCCTCTGGCTACACACACACACACACACACACACACACACACACACACACACACACATGCACACATACATACACGCACACACACAAGCAAGGAGACTTACAACCATGTATAGCCACGACTATCAAAAGATAGGGACTATACACCTCAGAGCACCAAGAAGCCTCAGGAATATCCAAAAGGTAGCTCTTAGGTTGCTACAGAATGAAAGGAAGGCACAGGCAGACACACCCAATGGTGCTCCCCCCAAAACACCCAGGCATGGAGAGGGATGGCTGACAGTTCCTCCCTGGAATGCAGACAGGTCCTCCACATGGCCTCCTCACGGTGTGTGTATCCTGTCTTCATTGGTTCCTCACCGTGTGGGATTTGATTGGTTAGAGTTGCTCCTATCACATGCCCTGATCACATGGAGATGATCATACTGTACTTTTTACAGTCCCTGTGGATACCCGAAGCTATAGGAAGGGACCAACTCTACACAGACTGGATCTTCCCTACACGTGCAAAGTTCCCTATACAAAGTTTAATTTATAAGTTACACAGTGCATGATCAACAATTGACAGGGAATAGAACAATGGTAGTATAATAACAGTTGCTCTGGTTTAATTTATTTTTAAGTATGCGTATGTGTATCATGCGCACACCATGAGTGCAGGAACCTTTGCAGAAAGTTCAGTTCCCTCGAAGCTGGAGTTACAGGCAGGTCTGGGTCTGGAAACCAAACTCGAAACTTCTGCAAGATCAGCATGTGTGCCTACCCACTAATCCATTTCTCCAGCCCCTAAAACTTGCTTTCTATGTGAATGGTTTGGGGGTACAAGCAGGGGTTAAAGATCATTCCCAGCTATTTACCACATTTCAGGTCACATGAGACCCCCCAAACACAAACAAAAAATGAATTTCTAGGATTTCCTATCGATGACCAATACCACAAGCAACTGAGTCTGTGCAGAGAGAGTGACCACTAAGCCAGTCTCTTGTAGAAAGAAGCTTTCCCAGAAGTCAACAGTACAGTGTCCAAGATCCAAGCCCTGTGCCTGGATGAGGAGAGGGGGCAGGAGCCAACATGGGTCACTTCAGAGGGGTTAAGGGGGTCTACAAAAGAAGGCTTTTTCTTAAGAAGTAGAAAGAGAGCCCTTAAAGCTAAGTACTGTGATACACACCTATAATCCCAGCGCTTGGGAGGCAGAGGCAGGAGGATTGTAAATTCAAGGTCAGCAGGGACTCCATAACAGGAACCCATCAGAATGAACAGCAGCAGGAAGCCGGGGTTGAAATGACTGGTTTTTCTATTGTATAATCGTTGAATAATGGATTTGTTTATTAGCTGCAAAGAAGGAACCATTTCAAAAATAAAACCAGCTCACTTGTGTGTGAATTCCGGTGGCTGCCTACACACATGACCCTCTGAACAATTGAGCCCTCATCCATTGAGACCTTTCTGCCACCCAGGCATTTTGCTGGTTAAAAAAAAAAAAGTTTAATGTCTTGTTAGAAGTTAGGAATGTGGCTTATGTGATAGCTTGCCTGGTATGCAGAGCCCTAGGTTCCATCTCCAGCACCACGTAAACCCTGCCTGAATGGGCATTCATACCTGTAATCTCATCACACAGGAGGCTGAGGCAGGAGAATCAGAACTTCAAGGCCGTTCTTGGCCACATTGTGGGTTTGAGGTCAGACTGAGTTAGATGCTCTTGTCTCATCACACACACACACACACACACACACACACACACACACACACACACACCCTTATATACCCATTCTGTTAGATTTTTAAAAACAAAACAAAACACCTGATAGCTATTAGAGTCAATTTTGAAAACTAGAAAACCTTCATAGTTGGAAGATTGCTTATAGTCTCAGATGGGCGAAAGGGACAGGAGTCATGGAAGTTATTTAGTCACCAAGGATCTGGGCTATATCCCATTTCCACTTGGACCAGAAATTTTCAAATGAGGAACATGTGCCATTGATGGAAGGTTGTTAGGCCCCCCAGAATATCAGCAAGAGTAGAGGACTGGGGTAATTCTGGATTATGAACTACAGTCTTAGAAAAGGGAAGTAAGGTGCCATGAGAAGAACATTTGGAATACAGCTGGCCTTACTCTTTGTTGGTGCCCTATAGAAGGAGCTAGTGTGGATTCTAGGGGATGGAAGGGAAGCCTCAATTCAGGAAGTGACAGAGATAGAAAAGGATGAGCAGGTAACTGCGGGAGGTGACAGAGCATCCCATGAGAGATCACTGGGGCTGCTGATGGGGAGCAGAACACACCTCTGCTCAGCCAAGTGTCCCCAGCACATCCAAGGCTACATCACCCACTTATGAAGAGAAGGGTGACTTTGAGAGACAGTGTTTGAAGACAGCCCAAAATTCTGTTGGCTAACAATAAGGTCCCTTTGGAAGACAGAGTGAGATTGGGGAGTATGGCTCAGTGGGTAAAGGCACCAGCTGCCAAGCCTGACAGCAAGAATTTGACCCCCCAGGACCTACATGGTGGAAGGAGAGAACCAATTCTTACAAGCTGTCCTCTGACCTGCACACACGTGTGATAGCATATACACGGGCATGTAGATACATATCACAAATAATATATGTGATAGATGATAGATAGATAGATGATAGATAGATAGATAGATAGATAGATAGATAGATAGATAGATAGATAGATAGAACAAAGGAGGGAAGGAAACAAGGAAGAAGGAGTAGGAGAAAACAGGAGGCTGGAAAGGAGGATAAGGAAACTGTTGACAATAACATGGAACAATGGAAATGGAAGAGGGAAGACTCCTCGAGACCAGTAACCCAGGAGTGAGCAAACATCTTTGGTTCTACAGCTTTGTTGTTGGGTTTCCAGGGACAAGAACCTGAGACAAGAGCAGGAATCAGAGTGTCAGAAAACTGGTCAGCTGCCTTGAAGAAAAAAGGGGGAGGGATAGAGGAGTGGGGCCTGTGCCTTGGAAGGGTCCAGGAGGGAAAAGCTGGAGGATGGAGGGACTAAAGAGACCCAGTGTGGGTGGACAGCTTCAGGACCCTGAAAGACGACTGACTGTGTGACTTGAAACTCTTTCCACAACTTGGTGGAAACAGGTAAAAATATTTAGTCACTCCCCCTCAGTTTTTTTCAGTAACTACTGGATCGGATGTTCCTGGGTATTCTTTTTATACCTTTGCTGGACTATAGATCTCAGTCAACATTCTTCAGAGTGAAGCAGCTCCCTTACTGCAGGAGTTCCCCCCTGCTCCTCCCCCAAAGCCATGCTATGAGGGCTGGCTTCACTCAGCAAGTATAGGAGCCCTGGACTTTGATAAGCCACATATCCTAGTTAGCATTAACTTGTCAGCACAGTCTATAATCAACTGAAAAAAAGAGGCTCAATTGAATAATTGTCTTTAACAGGTTGGGCTGTAGGCAATATCTGTGAGGGATTGCCTTAAGGGCCCAACTAACCCACCGTGGGTAGAACCATCCTCTAGGCAAATGGTCCTGAGCCATGTAAGGAAGCACGTTAGCCACAAGCCTGAACAAACCAGAGTCAGCAAGCAGTCTTCCTCTATGGTTTCTCCTTTAAATTTCTATTTGTCTTCATGCCCTGATTTCCCACCATGAGAGATTACTACCTGGAAGTATAAGCCAAGCAAACCCTTCCCTCCTCTATATTGTTTTGGTCAGAGAGTTTATCACTGCAACAGAATGACACATTGTATCACCCAGATGCAAGAAGAACTCTTACTTACTTGCAGGTCTTGCTAGCTACTAGTGTGAGGGCAGAAAACTAGCCAAGAAACCTCTGCTCTTGAGGAATTTTAAAGTCACTGGTAGAAGAAAGACCAAAATACTAACGGTAACAACAGCTAGGATAGAACACTAGCAAGAAGGGTGTGGAAAGAGCATGCCTGTTACTGAAGCTATTAGGATCAAAGCCCAGGCCCTGGCAGCCATAGCAAGACAGGGTAAGCCAGTTCAACAGGATGATTAAGGAGACTGAAGAATTGCCTTAAGGACCCAACCCACTGTGGGTAGAACCATCCCCTAGGCAAAGAGACAAGTGACAAAGAAAAGTGGAGAAGGAGATGTACTTTATGTGGGCACATTGAGAAGAGTAGCAAATAGAGGGGTCCAGTGGGAAACCCCACTTGCCCAAGTCCATTTTTAGTCTCCTGACATGAAGTCTAGGTTGAAATGGAGGGCAAGAGGTATGCATAGCTAAGCAGTTCTGGTCAAGGTGTGGCCCCATCCACCATAATTGTCTTGGATCTAGATTCTTCTATAAGGTCGTCTCTGTCAAAGCCGTGTGAAATCTCTTCCTGGAATGTAGATTCCTTGGAATGACAGAAGCTTCAGCCTTTGCCTTCCCCCAGAATGAGGCTCCTATGAAAATTTTAGTTACTTGAGGTCTGTTGCGCCAACAGTCTGATAGTCAAAGGGAGGGACACCAGTGGGTCTGAATATCTCCTCTCTACCAGGGGGTTGATTCAGCTCTGCGGTTGTGAACAATGAATGAAAGGTCATGGGGCAAGTGAGGAGCCTGGGCTAGAGAACAGGACAACCAGATCGAAAGGAGACAGAGCAAGGAACACGGACAAGCCACAGAGTGATGTTTTGGTCAACGGTGGACCAAAATTCAATGGTAATCTCCTAAGGTTATTGCTGTGTGACATCACAGCCATCATAGTTTGTGCAGACACACACACCCTCTGATATCCTCACAATACCCTAGGTGCCTAGCAACACATTTCTCAGTATTTACATCAACAAATGCCTTACTACCTACTACCTTTTTTGACAGAAAAATATACAACTGAGGCATTGTATATCACTGACATGCACTTACCTAGAGGCTAAGTAAGGAATACCATTCAAAGACTGGGCTGGGGAGATGGCTCAGTTAGGTAGTGTTTGCTGTACAAGCAGGGGGCCTAAATACAGGCTCTCAGCAGTCATGTAAAGACACAGGCATGGCTACATGTGTCTGTAAGTCACATTGCAAGAACAGAGTCAGGTGGATCTTTGGAGCATCCTGGCCAGCCAGGCAAGCCAACAGATGAAACAGGTGACTAAGGAAACCTCAGACAACAACCTTTGCTCTCCACCTGTACCAACCCTGCCTCCACATATACGCAAAATCACAAGTAACCACGGGTCCACTTCCCATTGGACATTGGCTTCCGGCCTTAAGAAATGGCCCTTGCCAGGTGCAGTGATGCACTTCTGTTAAGTTCTAGGCATCCACAGAGGTCAAAAGGAGAGAAAAGGCATGTCTGCAGGAGTGTGAGAAGGTCTTGGAGATTCCTGTGTGGGCCTGGTGCTTAGGTTTCCTGTTCCTCTCAATCCCTTCAGCATGAAGTGCTGCCCAGCCAGCCCTGAGTCTCCCCCTCCCATGAAGAAGGCTGACCATCAGTGCTTCCAGTGCAACTGTACCAGTAGGACTGAGGAACATTCCAGAACACCCCCTTATGCTGTTTACGAGACTGAACACGGCCAACAGTACACTCCTCAGCCAATGGCCCCCATTCATCTCGGAGTTTGGCTTTACTGCATCTTTTTCCTTGTCTTTTGCACATGGGAGTTGGTTAGCCCAGGGGGGGAAATGAGAAGAGAATTGGAAGAGTAGAGGCGTAGTTGGAGGGAGAAAGATGGCACTGTGTAGAGAGGAAGAGAGAGAATGCAGAGAAGGTGTGTGAATGAGTTGGGCGGGAGGGAAGCAAGGCATGTTTCTGCATGGGAAGGAAGATGGTGGAGCCATGGGCTGACAGAGGTGGGCGCTGGCAGGGGGAGGGGGATCAAGATGGACTCTAAGTGCTCTTAAAGTACAAGCTGGTGGTGAACACTGAGAAGAGGCTTGTCTCCCATGTCCACAATTTGTCAAACTCTTAAGTTGCCACACAAACTGCATTGTCCATTGAGTGGCTCAGGATGCTAATCTCTATCGGTCCTGGCCAGGCCAAAGAACTGGGCAGAAAAGAGCCCTGGGTATCCTTAGCAGTCACCTCATGTGGCTTCTGCTTTACCCTTTCTCAGTCAGGAGCCACATGCTTAACCCCCACCCCCACCCCACCCCCAGGTTAGGATCGTCCCCATCTGGGAGTGAAAATAATCTGAAGAGAGACTTGTGGTCCTTCCTTTGGCTGTCAGACTACTGAGACAACGAGCGGATGCCGGGAAATTGGAATTTTCCAGGAATGACATGCTGAGAGAAGGAGAAAGCCAGAGTCTGGTACCAGTCATCTTGTCTTCTGGAAAGAGATTTCACACAGCTCTGGCAACTCGTCAGACCACCTTGCAGAACACGCCAGAAACACTTGTGATGCCCCAGGAGCACACCGTGACCCTGACTGTTTAACTATACACACCTCCAGTGCTCCAGTTAAAGGTAACCTTCAAGGCAGGACTCTGACGATGGACTCCAGGCAGGACTCTGATGATGGACCCCAGAGTCTGGATCTTTGTTTCTCTCTGGATGTGGCCTCACGGAATCAATATCCTTTTTCTATTGTTGTTATGTTACTTGTTTGTTTCATGGGCTTAGTGAGGACCGGTAGCCAAGCCGAGAGCCCCGGCTCCAACCCTAAAAGTAACAGGAATAATGCTAAGGACAAGTAGGCAAATAGGTATCCTCCCCTCCTGAAGACTGAATGCCGAGCCACTTGACAGTAAATTGGTCCTCCATGTGAGAGCAGTCTACAGCTGGGTCAGAATTACTTTGGAGATAAGTTTCATCAGTGTGACGGTTTGTATGTACTCGGCCCAGGGAGTGGCACTATTAGGAGGTGTGGCCTTGTTAAAGTAGGTGTGTCACTGTGGGCGTGGACTTAAGACCCTTATCTTAGCTGCCTGGAAGTCAGTCTTCTGCTTCCAGCCTTCAGATGAAGATATAGAACTCTCTGCTCCTCCTGGACCATGTCTGCCTGGATGCTGCCATGCTCCCACCTTGATGGTAATGGACTAAACCTCTGAACCTGTAAGCCAGCCCCAATTAAGTGTTGTCCTTTTATAAGACTTGCTTTGGTCATGGTGTCTGCTTATAGTAGTAAAACCCTAAGACAATCTTCCCTTAGCATGTAAACTTCTTGTCATTTTTCCCTGTGACGGTTGATGTTGCCTGTCAACTTGACATGATTGAGACTCACCTAGGCTATGAACCTCTGGGCACATTTGTGAGGAAGTCCATAGATTGAGGTAGTTGAGGTGGGAAGACCCATACTGACTATGGGTAGCATCACTCGTGGACTAGAGTCCTGGACTGAATAAAAAGGAGTGACAGGATATTTCTCTGCCAGTGAAATGAGCTGGTTCAGGCTGGATTAAAGTACAAAAAGGCAGGTTTTTTGGGAAGCCATTATCTGGGGAGTTCACTGGTGCTAAGGAGCATCAGGGAAGTCACCATGAGGAGGGAGACAGAGGGAAGGAGAAAGAGAAAGAGAGAAAGCGAGTGCTGTGAGAGAAGAGAGAGAGGTTTGGGGACCAAATTATCAGGATTATATAGGGAAGAGCTCTGTGGGGATGGGGAAGCCCAGTCCCTGGGCTGAAAAGTTCAGGGTAGAGACAGGGTATGCCAAGTAGGGACTGAGGGATGCTGGGGGAACCTGGAGGCCAGGTCTACTTTAGCATGTTAAATATGCACCTCAGTTGCTTGCCCACGATCTGATTTCCAACAAGGAGGAAGTGGGCTGAGAACAGCTCTCCCCACCTTTCTCTCTGTCTCTCTCTGTCTCTGATTCTCTCTCTGCATGTGAGTATGAGTGTGTGTGCGTATGTGTGTGTGTGTGTGTGTGTGTGTGTGTGTGCTTCCTGACTATAGATACTGTGTAGGCCTCATGGTCTTGCTGCCATATTGTTGGGGAATTCCTCTTGGGGGGGGGACATAAACGGTGTCAGCTCCCTCCTTAAGGTTCCAAGGACAAAGTGAAGTTCACCCTGGAGCCAGTAAGCTTGCTGAGCTCACTTACAGAACGTGGGTGAGAGGTGCTCGCTGACAGGAGGGTGAGTAGCCTCAGAGGAAAAGACTTCACCCAGCTCCATGATGGCCTCCCGTTACATAGATGGTGCCCCGTCTCAAATTCGCCCAGCTTATATTATTTTTTTCAACACCATCTAAAACGGTGGTTATGTGCAGTTAGGGAGAAGAGCATACAGGTGGCTGTGGGTGTGGCTAGAGTCTCAGGTAAAGGTCTAATGACCTTCCTACCCTCGTGTTCTATGATGGCATGTCAACAGTCAACAAACCAGGTTGTGATGGACTCTTGCCAGTGGGCCACAGAGATGTGATAAAGGCTACAGCTCTTCTGCTGGAAGGATCCTGTGCTCCTGGTCCATGGGGTACCCCTTAAACTAGGAGCCAAAGTGCACCCTTCGTTCCTCAAGTTGCCTTGGTCACATACTTTGCCTTACGGCAGAAAACTAACAGATGCCTTCGTTAAGCAACACAGCATCCAATTGCTACAGCATCTTCGCCATATTAAGGGCTGTACGGAGTCTAGGAATGACTGGTGACATACAAAAGTGATATGCAGATCCTGGGCTGCTTACATAAAGATGTGAGCATCTATGGGTTTTAATTTCCTTGTGGGTCTTTGAACTGTTTCCATGGATACCCAGGAACAACTGTAAAGCTCTTTAGAATGTATCTGCCCATGAAAGAACGAGGCATTCTCCAGATGCCTCAGCATCAATGCACAAACAAGCCAGGCCTGGATTACGAAGAATGGGGGACATACTGGAGATATTCCCAGTCATCTTTAAAGAGGAATACATATCACAGGTTCTATTGGTTTCTTGGATTTGTAGCTGCTTTTGTGTTATATGCTTCACACGGTGATGTCTGAGATCACCTCTCCCTTACTACAGAACAAAATTAAGAGCATTATTTGTTTAATTCAGGTGAAAGCAGTAATTCTTTTGAGATTATAAATGAGTATGTTTCTAGAGAAGTCAAGATAATTATCTGTGTTCTCCACTTCACTTTCGAGGAACGTGCAAGGCGGGATAAGCCTTGTAACACACACACACACATAAACTCACTCTCTCCAGGAGGACGAAGCATCTTAACACTTACTCCTGACAGCGTGCAACGGGGCAGAACTGAGAAGAGTGCCATTCTTCCTGTTCATTGAGTTTGAAAGTAAATTCACCTCGCGGCCAGACTGTAACACAAGGAGGCAAAGTAGGCTATAATAGCTGGTAAAAGCCACAACCCCGCCGGGAAAGCATCTAGGTGGGAATGTGCTTGCTTAGTCATGCAGTTGGCTTCCTTGAAGTACAAGAAAAGAAAAAGTAAAAAAAAAAAAAAGAGAGAGAGAGAGAGAGAGAGAGAGAGAGAACAAAGAAAAGCATCTGCGATGGTTTGTATCTGCTCTGCCCAGGGAGTGGCATTATTAGAAGGTGTGGCCTTGTCGGAGTGGGTGTGTCACTGTGGGTGTGGGCTTTAAGACCCTCATCCTAGCTGCCTGGGAGTCAGTCTTCTGCTAGCAGCCTTCAGATGTAGAACTCTCAGCTCCTCCTGCACCATGCCTGCCTGGATGCTGCCATGCTCCCACCTTGATGATACTGGCCTGAACCTCTGAACCTGTAAGCCAGCCCAATTAAATGTTGTCTTTATAAGACTTGTCACGGTGTCTGTTCACAGCAGCGAAACCCTAACGAAGACAACATCAAACAGTAGCTAAGCAAAAGAAGATGCCAGGGATGGCTGGAGTTGCTGTGCTTATCAAGTTCCCTCAAACCAGCAGAACTTGGATCCTCTGCAAGAGCAACAAATGCCTTTAAGCACAGAGCCATCTCCTCAGCCCTCTGAGGTTCTTCTTGATAGCCGAGTCCCAAAGACATACATGGTGTCAGATGAGAAAAGTGTGCCCATGCGCACTGTGCAAGTGCATGTGTGCTTGCTCCGATCTTCCTCCCTCTTACAAAGCCACATATCTGATCACGAGGCTCCACCTGATGACGTTATCTGGGCCTCATCACCTCTCAAGGCCCATCCTGTCAACACCACAGAGGGATCGTTTCCACCCTTTCAGCTTCTCAAGTTGGGGAATAAATACATTTCAACACCTGAAGCCTTCGGGGACTTTTTAAAGCCGCATCCAAACCCTTCCTATCAAACAGAGCTCCGCCCTACACATGCAGTAATGCCTTCGTAATGAAGCCTGACAAAGAGCAACAGCAGATCGTGTTGTTGAGTTTTCATGGGAACTTGAGATGTATATGAATGCAGTTCTGTGGAATGGAAGACCCAGGCATTTCTCTGCAATCCTCCTTTGGAGCCATGATTGGAGAAGGAGGGGACGGGAGGCTGGGGAGCCTGGGACAGCAGATCTGGAAACTTCTTAACAACAACAACAACAACAAACAGCTTGGCCCAGGCAGAACAGAGTTGTCCTCCATACAGAACAAGTGTTCATGCTTGGGGGAGCACAGCAGTACCCCTCGTCCACCAAACTGGGATAGTACCAAACCCGAGATACAGTTTGAGATACAAGAATATATATGAACACAGATTTCTTTTTTTCCTCACAGTTTTATAAATGGGAGAGCTGTTTTTAACATAGCTCTTAGTAAGACTAAGACACAACATTTCAATTTTCTCATTTTATTAAAAGAATGTTTTTCCTTGCATTTAAAAGAAGCATGGAGTTGGGTGTGGTGGCACACACCTTTAACCCCAGCACTCAGGAGGCAGAGGCAGGTGGATCTCTGAGTTTGAAGGCAGCCTGGTCTACAAAGTGAATTCCAGGACAGCCAGGGCTACACAGAGAAACCCTGTCTCAAAACAAAACAAAAGAAGAAAAGGAAGAGAGGCAGGAAGAAGGTCCATTTCCATGGAATTGGAGACATCAATACAATTGGAGGTATTTATGGTAGTTATTAGTAAAACAGAGGTTTCTTACACAGGAGCACTCTGTACAGTAACATTCCGTCTGGTGACTGAAGCAGCTACTACGTAACTGGCAGGCAGGTAGCAATTACCGTGTAGACACGTTGGACAAAAGGGCAGTTCTTACCCAGGGGTGGATGGAGTCAGATGGCATGCAACCTGAACTGTTCTTATTTATTTAAGTAGTGTACTGGCTGGTTTTGTGTCAACTCGACACAGCTGGAGTTATCACAGAGAAAGGAGCTTTAGTTGGGGAAATGCCCCCATGAGATCCAGCTGTGGGACATTTTCTCAATTAGTGATCAAGGGGGAGAGGCCCCTTGTGGGTGGGACCATCTCTGGGCTGGTAGTCTTGGATTCTA
>NC_034605.1:55732480-55748335 GCF_900095145.1 Mus pahari | reverse complement strand
ACACACACACACACACACACACACACACACACACACACAGAGTAAAAAACAAACAAGCGACCCAAAAGCAAACAACCAGCTAGCATGTAGCCCTTTGTCCTGTGTTCTCTGTGTTCTCTTCTGTTATCGGTTGGCCAGGACACAAAGTCAATAGCTAAGGAGCAGGATGCGACTGTAAGAGCCACACCCACTGTGGCCTCATTGGCTCCAACTTTCTGCTGATCCTAGATATGGGAACCAAGATGGGAAGCAGCCCTTCTCCACCACTGATGGCTCAGCTCTTCCCCATGAAGAATTACAGTGTCAGGAATAGCTAAGCCTGGGTGTGGGGACCCATTCCTGCGGTGTCAGCACTTGGCAAGTGGGGGCAGGAAGACCACACATTCAGCATCATCATTGGATATATAGCCAGTTTAAGGCCAGCCTGGACCATATGAGACTCCATCAAAAAATAAAGCAAGACCAGCAAGATATCTCTGCTAGTAAACGGTTCCTGCCTGCGTTTGATTCTCTGAACAAACAAACATGGAAGGAGGGAACCGGCTTCACGACGTTGTCCTCTGACCTGCACATGTGTGCTCAGTGTCTACACACACACACACCATCCACATGTGCAATATTAATAATAATTTAAAAATCAAATACAAATTGTGAGGAGCGGGTGTGGCCACGGCCCCAAGATGGCACCCTGGACTGCCACCAAGTCTTACGACAGGCACCTAACTTCCTCATCTCCCTCAAGATAGCCTCGTACGTTGAGCTGCATTGCGCAGATGCACTGCGATGTAAGATCGGATGATGTGACGAACGTAGTCCTGAGCCAGTGAACTGGGCCTACGTGGACTGGGGTGATGGGGAGTGGACTAGAGGGTATAAAAGGGGATGGCCNAGAGAGGTCAGGGCATCTTTTTCCTGCACATTGTTAAGTTCCTGAATAAACTGCTTTGAGAAGGACATCAGTTTTGTTGCTTCTTTTCTGCTGGTCGGAGACGGTAGCAACAACAAATGAAAAGTTACTAGTACAGTCTCGTACTTATCAGTAATAGTGGGCAGCCTTCCAGCCCCCAGGACTCCTAGCAGCACTGTTGTCATGGGATAGATGTGTGTCTTTCACATGTTCGATGTGCCTGACACCAATAAGAGACAGGGAACTGAAGAGTTTATTTGGCCTACTTACACAGCATGGGTGAGGGGTCACTGACAGGGGCACGGGTGACACTAAGACAGCCACACTGTGAACTCTTCACTCAGCATGGATTGCATTTTTGTCCCTGAAGATGGTGGCAGTTCAGCTCAGAGAAACAGCACATTAACACAGCTCTGTTGTATGGAATTTACACCCTGGGGCTCCTCTCCTGTCAATCTGTTGCAGTATGACTCCCATCCATCCCAGACATTGCCAATGATTTGATGGAAATCGACCACCTTTTTGAGTATGAGAAGAGGGCATAGTGATACCTTTTATAAGGCAAGAATAGCTATAGTTCCGTGATGGGGGCTGGTCCGGTGCTGTGCATACAAATGTAGTGGTAAATATTAAAAAGTGGACCCGCCGACTCTCCTCAGGGTCAGGCCACACTCCCATGACCCTGACGCCAACTCGCTCTAGCTAGCCCCTCCTGCAACTGACTCATTTGTCTCAGGTGCCACCAGGTCTTCCTCAGCCATAAACCCATTGCCACCTCACATTCCGGTAACTAAACGGGACCGCCAACCTCACGGTTGCATCTCACAACACCCAGTAACCCAGTAAAACCAAGACTCTTAAAAAGCTTAATTAACCAGTCAGATTTGTGTATCAATAGTATCACAATTTACAAGATGTCAATACAATAATTTTAGAGCCAATTGATAATGATAAAAATTTTATCCCAATATTTCTAACCTTGTGAAATCATAGCTACTTGTGGCTGGTAAATGCCATGCAGGTTCACGTCTGCAGCCATCTTCCTTCTCCTCCTACACTCTGGTTGGCTGCCTCTCTCTGTAACTCCTCCCTTTTAGTTCTGCCTCCCTTTTCCCTGTCTAACCACAGGCCTCCTCTGAACTAATCTAACTGGACAGGGAAAACCCTGCGACAAACAAATGCTAAATTCTGAACTCCAAGATCAGATGCCCTCCGTACGCGTGCATTCGCATGTACACTAGCCTTTGTTGTGTAAACCTTTCTCCCTGATTTAAAGTTGATTGGCTAGTAAAAATGCTGGACAGCCAATAACTGGGCAGAAGAGAAGAGGCAGAGTTGAGGTTCCTGGGCTTGGGGTCAGAGGTGGAAGCAGTTGGGAGGGAAAAGGGGTAGAGGAGAAGGAACCAGAGAAGGAGAGGAGGGAGAGAAAGAACATGGCCTGATGGAGCAGATCCAGCCCAGACAGCACAAATACTGGCAAATACCTCTGGGTATATGGCCCGGAGGTAGCCAGAGTAACTTAGAAATTAGTTTAAAGGTATCTGCCCAGTTATTTTGTTGTTAAACTTGTTTAAATAAATCATTAGGCTTCTGTCTCAATGACCTGGGAACTAGCTGGGTTAGAAAAAGATAGAAAATATTAAATATTCAATCCCAGTCTCATGAGATCTGAATTCGACGCGGTTCTAATCCCGATGCTAATCTGTCTCTTATTGGTGTCAGGCACATCGAACATGTGAAAGACACACATCTATCCCATGACAGCAGTGCTTCTAGGAGTCCTGGGGGCTGGAAGGTGCCTGGCTTCTGGGAGGCAGACAGAGGAAGGGAGCTAGGGTCAGGCCTTGGTGCTCATCCCGAGATCACTCTGCCTCCATTTCCCCACTGTGCTGAGTTTGAACTGCCACTCCTCCTCCAACCTGCCCCTCCCAGATACTGAGATTTCATGTGTGTTCTTCCAGTCGTTACGTGGTACTGAGGATTGAACTCAAAATATCGTGCATGCAAGGCCAAGGACTCTGCTGCCTGACCTCCTACTTTACACTCTGTGAAGGCAAGTTTTAGCATCTCGGTGGTTTTAAGTGCTTAGATGTTTCAGAGTTTCAAAGATGAGTGTAGTATGCATCTCTGGTTCTTCCACCTCTTGTCTCTCAACAGAGCTTCACTGGTCTTTTAGAGCTTTGAAAATTTTCTTTTGACTCCTGTACTAACTACACTTTGTAAGTAAGGCAGTTTGGACTTCAAAGGGAACCTGAGTCTTGCCTGTTATCTATAGGTGCACAGACCTTCCTGGGTTTTTCTTCCATCAATACTGAAGCCTTATATTGTCCTGTTGCTGAAAAGAGACCAAGGCATGACCAAAGCAACTTATAGAAGGAAGAATTTAATAGGGGGCTTGCTTGCAGTTTCGGGGGGTTAGCCCATGATCATCGCAGTAAGAAGCAGACACTCGTGGTACTGAAGCAGTAGCTTGAGAGCTTTCTATCTGGATGCACAGGAAGCAGGCAGAGGCACTGGGCCTGGCGTGGGGTTTTGAAATCTCAGAGCCCATCCCCAGTGGCACACCTCCTCCAACAAGGCCACACCTCCTAATCCTTCCCAAATACTTCCACTAACTTGGGACCAAATGTATGACCCCCTGGGGGCCATTTTCACTGAAACCACTACATCAGCTATGCACTGGGAAACTATGTCAGACTGGGGTGTGGCCATCAAGAATGTTTATTTGGAGTACTAGATAGTCCCCCCCACCCTTGGAATTGAAGGCCAAAGGACAGAAGACCCTCTTGGGAGTTAAACACCCTTTCGAGGTTGGTCACACATCACCTTGGGGAAAGCAACCACCTACTCTATTCATTCTAGGGAGCATCTCTGAGTTAAACACAGTACTGCAACTGACCACTGAGCAGGGCCTGTTTACAGGAATGCTGACTCAGCACTGTTCCGGCTTTGCAGTTCATTCCCTGGGCTTCCAGCAGCCTTCGCCACATTTGTAAGACTCTAAATCCACCACCTGAAGTGGTAAATCGTTCATTCCCAGATGGGTATGCATCACCTTGCCCAAATGTTTTGGATCCACAGACAAAAGACATGAATGAAACACACACACACACACACACACACACACACACACACACACACACATGCTGCCTTCTACTTTAATATGCCTTAAATAGCACAATGGCTGGGCTACTCCCTAACTCTCTGTGACTAACACACACTCCCCTCCAATATTTCTGAATTAACACTTTCTAAATCTACATATTTTATCTTTGCTGCCCTAGAACCTGCTGGGCAGCCCTCCTGGGGCTGCTTTCCCTTGTACCTACATTGCTTCCTCCTGAACCTTTCTGGTGTGGTTCATCTCCTACTCCCTCAGAATCCCCTCTTCCTCTTTCCTCGCTCCCTTCCCAGGAATCCTAAAAGTCCCACCTCTGTCTCCCTGCTCAGCCATTGGCTGCTGGTAACTTTATTGACGAATCATAAACCAAATGGGGACAGGCTTCTTTTAGTCTTTAGTCATATGGGACACTGCAAACAGGTTTTTGGGTAACATAATTAGTATGAAAACATAAGCCTTTATAACCATCGGACTTTGTTGTCTCCATCTACCTGCCGATGTAATAAAAGTTATTAGTTAAAGCAGTGTAGTTTTGTTGGTTTTGATGGGAAAGGGTTTCGTGAAGCCCTGTGGGGCCTCCACTTCACCAAGTAAGTAAGGACGCCCTAGAATTTTTTTTAAGTCTTATTTTAAACAATGTTTGTTTTAATTGTATGTGTGTGCCTGTATTGTACATATTTATGCAAGTGTCCTCAGGGGCAAGAAAAGGTCATTTGGGTCCCCTAGAGCTGCAGTTACAGGTAGTTTCTAAGCCATCTGATGTCAGTGCTAGGAACCCAACTTGGATCTTCAACAAGAAGTCAACCGCTGAGGCAGCTCTCCAGCCCTTTACCTTAAACTTCTGATCCTCTGGTCTCTGCTTCCTGGGTGCTAGGATTGCAGGCAGGTGCTACATTTGGCTTGATACAGGGATGTCACCCAGAGCTTCATGCACAGCAGGGAAGCCCTCCACTAACTGAACTGCCACCCCAGTCCTAGGTACTTTGCTTACAACCTTCCTAGTGCCTTACATGAGTCTTTACAAATTAATCCTTATTAAGATGTGAAGGAAAATATGTTAATTTGTTGTTCCACACTTTTCTAGAATGAGAGCAGCCCCTGCACGTTCAGTCTTCAACAGTAACAGAATCGTTTGGAGCATCTGCTTGGCTGTTAATTTCTAATAGACCTCACAGGCAGCAATCTGTTCTCCATGCACAGGCCTCAGCCATTCTTCACGTCCCTGAGAAGGGATGGCGCCGAGCCAACCACTGCTGGTTTGCTTACATTATTTTAAATTCATTTTATTTATTTATTTGCTGTAAACAGTCTGCCACTCAAGCAAGTGACTTACCTAAACACGTCTCACTAAAATTCTATTTCTACCAAACTAAGACTAAGATCTGAGTCGGGGGTCGGGGGGAGAGACAGACACTGTGAAATTCAGAGCATGTCTGCTGTGTGAAGTTTTGTGGTATTCTTTCCAGTTGAGAAACTCCTGAGACAGATCAGCCAGAGGCCCAGCAGGCCGAGTTGAAATTAGCTTCCACAGCCCCCACACTTGCAATCACAGAGCACTTCTCTTCTTGGGACATTAAAGCAAGGTAAGTCACTCATAAGCCACTTAACATGTGGCTGTTGGACCTAACAGCTCTCTTCTCCTGCTCCCTTTCTCCGTTCCCTTCTCCCTTCCTCCCACCTCTCCTACCCTCCATGGTTAAAGATGCCCACACAACGACGGCTCAGTTGACCACTTGTCATGAGATGGTGGTCCATTTACTTATTCCATCTGTGCCTCAGTTTCTTTATTTGGAATCTCTGATGCACTCCATTGCACTGGATAATCCTGAGGATAAAAAGCAAAGAATTATGGGAACTGTATGAACACCAGTAATACTGGATAAGAGCCCATCCTGGTAATCTCATTTTAAGAACTGAAATGTTAATTTTAAGGGCTGGAGAGATGGCTGACTGCTTAAGAACAATATCTGCTCTTGCAGAGAATGTGGAGTTTGGTTCTCAGCACCCACAAGACTCTTGTAAACTAGCTCCAGTTTTAGGAGAGCCAGTGTGTTCTTCTGGCTTCTGAGGACTCTGCACAGACATGGCACACATAAATACAGGCAGGCAAATACTCATACATGTAAAATAAAATTAAGTAAATAAAAGTTGAAGTGCCGAACAAATGGTTAAAGACACCGGCAGCAGTAGCATTTGCTTTGAAACGTCCTATCATAGCCAGGCTAGAGTTAAGCCATGCCTCCGTGGGTCAAGCTGGCAAGTGAGAGGCTGAGTTTGAGTTCCCGAACACAAGCAAAATCTGTACTTGTAGCATGAGTGTCTATGATTCCAGCATTCCTATGATGAGATGGGAAATAAAAATGGGAGAATCCTAGGAGCTCTCTGGGCCAGCCAGCCTGGTATCCACAGTGGCTAATAAGAGAACGTGCCTCAAATAAGGGCAGAAGAGAGGACTGGAATTCCAGGCTCTCCTCTGACCTTCATACATTCACTGTAGCCCATCCATGTATACACATTCTCTCTCTCTCTCTCTCTCTCTCTCTCTCTCTCTCTCTCTCTCTCTCTCTCTCACCATTTTAAAAAGAATGGAGATATGCCTGCCGAGACAAGCAAGATGCGGTTATCTGGCTTTGCTTTCTGTCTAAGGCAAACCCATAGCCTGGGCAGCTTAAACAACAGACGTTTATTTTCTTACAGTTTGGAGGAGGGAAGTTCAAGTTCAAGTTGAATTGTGAACCAGGCATCTTCTCCTTGTACCCTCACATGACTTCTTCTCCTCTCTCCTCCCCACTCCCCTCCCACTCCTCCCTCTCCTCCTCTTCATCCTCCTCATCCTCGTCCTCGTCGTCCTCCTCCTCCCCAATCTCCTCTTCTTGTAATGACGCCAGTAATGTTGGATGGGAGCCCACCTTGTGACCTCATTTTAACTGAATCCCTTCTTTAAAGACTCTGCCTCCAAATATAGTCACGCTCTGAAAGTGCTAGAAAAGAGGATTTCAAGTTAGGAATTGGCAGTAAACAGCTCAGCCCTATCAGTGCCTTATCTAACTGTGCAGAGTGAATCTCTGGCAGATGGCATACAAACCTAGCCACACCTCCTACATGGCCCTTTCAGGTGCTAGGGTTCCCTGTGTTTTCTAACAGTAGGTGATTTCAGATAGTTGACACCCACTGTGGGTGGCATTAGACTCCAACATAACTGGAATAGACGGGTTTTCACAATAATTTTAAGATCATAGACTGTGGAAGAATTGCGATACAGAAGCGCAGAGAAACACTAGCCGTCCCGTCTCCACCCGATCTTCCTACAGTGACCAATGGTCTACAGTCTGTGTGTAGTTTTCCATATTAAAGCTTATGTATGTTAGATGCCTTCTAAAACGCATGTTCTACTTGGGGCTCTCACACCTGACCCACTACTTTACTTTTGGCTAATCTCAGTTAAAGGCACACATCACCAACACATTTCATGAGCGAGTATGTAATGGGTAGCCTGCCTCCCATTTATTGGTTAACAGCAGAAAGTCCCAGTGTCTGTCTGTCTCTGCCTCTGTGTCTTCTTCCTTTTCAGATTTTATCACTTGGTCAGTGTCTTGGCTAGTTTTCTGTGTCAGCCTGACTGGGCTAAGGGTTGACCAGATAGCTGGGAAAACATTGTTTCTGAGTATGACTGAGAACTCTGAATCTGCAGACCCGGCTAACACTTGAGGGCTACTTGCATTGAGTTGCACTGAGGTTGGAAGGCCCGCTGCCCACTCTGGGTGGTACCATCCGTGAGTCAAACGATTTTGTCTTTAGTCACTTTTCCTGTCGCTGTGATAAAATCATCTGACAGAGGGACTTAAGGGAGAAAGAGTTTGTTCTGGCAGGAAGCCAAGATGGGATGAGCTTGACCTACTTGGCCATGTTGCACCTGCAGTCTCAAAGCAGTGATTGATAAATGCCCGCTACTGCTAGCTCTACCCGTAGAGTCCAACATCCCAGCCAAGGAATGATACCACCATAGTGGGCAGGCCTTCCTATTTTAATATGTCCTCTCATGATGCAATCAAGACAGCTGCCCACGGTCACACCAGAGGCCTCTCTCTCAGGCAACTCTACATTCTGTCAAGTCGACAATTAACCCTAATCACCACAGGCTGGTCTCTGTCCTTTCCTTCCCCCCCCCCCCAGAAGGCTGCATCTGACTCTGCTATGTCCTAGGGACAATGGGCTACTGAGAAGATATGAATGGCCTACTGAAGAGAGATGCAGTACCCAAAAGAGCGTAGAACTGCGCTTCCTCCTTGGTTTCTACATATAGGAGAGGATGTGTGGTATTTGTCTTTCTGAGCCTGACTCGGTTCACTTAACACAACGGTCTTTAATTCCAGTCATTTTCCTGTGAATGACATAATTTCTTCTTTACAGCTAAATAAAACTCAGTTGTGTATATATTCCATAATCTCCTTATCCATTCATCTGCTGTTGCACCCGAGGCTGGTCCTATTTCCTGGCTATTGTGAATAATGCAGCTATAATCAGGAATGTTCAAATGTTCAATATTCTATTTTGGTGAAGAGATGCCATGACTATGGTAACTCTTATAGAGGAAAGCATTTAACCGGGGCTGGCTTACAGTTCAGTCCATTATCATCATGGCAGGAAGCATGGCGGCATGCAGGCAGACATAGTGCTAGAGACGGAGCTGAGGGTTCTACACCTGGATGTACAGGAAACAGAAAGAGAAGGAGAAAGAAAGAGAACACTGGTACTGGCTTGAGCTTTTGAAATCCCAAAGCCCATTCCCAGTGACACATTTCCTCCAACAAAGCCACACCCACCCCAACAAGGCCACACCTACTCCAACAGAGCCATATCTCCTACTGCCACTCTCTAAGCACTCAAACGGATGAGCCTATGGGAGCCATCCTTATTCTAACTGCCGTAAGTTTCTGTGGCTTGTTGACTTCTGAGTCCTTCAAGTATATATTCAGAAGTGTTATGTAGCTAGATGGTGACGTGGTTCTATTCTCAATTTTCTGAGGAAGCTCTACTTTGATACCTGCAGTGATTGCACCACTTTCTATTCCCACCGCGGAGGGTAAGGGTCCCGAGATCCTCAACCTCACTGGCAACTGTCGTCATTTTGTTTTGTTTTGTTTTGTTTTGTTTTGTTTTGTTTTGTTTTGAGATAGGGTCTCACTATGTAGCCCTGGCTGTCCGGGAGCTCACTATGTAGACCAGGCTAGCCTCAAACTCACTAAAATTGAGTTTGTCTTGAATGCTGGGAATAAAAACATGGTGATGCCCAGCCTTTTGTCATTGTTGCTTTTTAAATGACTTTACATTTTTTAAAATTATATATATATAAGTGTATGTCCATGTGTGGTATGTGCATGTGAACTCAGTGTCTATGTATGGTGTGTGCATGTGAATGCAATGCCTATGGAGGCCAGAAGAGGGGTCGGAGCCACTGAACTGGAGTTACAGCTTTGGGTACTTCTGGGAAGCAACTGGGGTCTTCTCGAAGATCAGTGTGAGCTTTTCACCTGTGAGTCATCTCAAGTCTCATTTCCCCTACCCCACACCAAGGAGGTCTCTTGTAGCCCAGGCTGACCCCCAACTTACTATGTAGCTGAGGATGGTTCTGAACTCTTGACTATTCTGCCTCTGCTTCTCCAGTGCAGGGATTACGTGTGGGTTCCTCTGTATGCGGTTTACAAAGCATTAGAGATCAAACCCAGAGCTTTATAGGATGGTAGGCAAGCACCCTACAAATTAGCCACATCCTTAGACCCCATTTCTTTTAAAAGAGCATAAGTATTGCCACTAAAGTCGCATTCACATCTTGCTGTAACCTGTCCTCAAAGTGGCAGGAGAACAGGTTTACCAGAGGACTGCAGCGAAACACAAATAATGGCTGTAACACTGTGTCCTCTTGGGCCTCATCCTTTCCTGACAGCGTGCACTGTGACACTGGCTGACCTGGTAGCTCCCTGTGAAAGGGAGGCAGCCTGACTGGTCTGTGGGGCTGTTTTTGTAACTTCAGCTTTGGCAGTCAGCCATTAGTAGTCAGTCACAGTGGTGACCTGCAGTTTGGCAGCAGATAACAGGTGTACATGTAGCCAAAGTACAGGGCTTGCTTAGCACATCTTCATCCTTGTATGTCTCTGATTCCTGTGGCTCTGACCTACAGCTGTATCCAGCTGGGTACCAATGTGTATATCTCCTTTCTATCTAGTTTCGGAATCTCTTTGAGTTGCCCCATGGATGTGTCTGCTGACATAGATGGAGCCCCCTCCCTCCTCGTAGCCACCTGACCTTGGCAGAGCAGGGCTGCTATCTGCCTCCCATAGCCTACCTGTGCAGGGGCCACTCTGCTCAGGCCTCTCTGTGCAGGAACAGCACAGGGCTGCTCCCTCGGTGATCTAGAAGCAGGAGCTGCTCCCTGTTATTAAAGGCCCAGCAACCAAGATAAAGAAAATGCTATTATTGTGACCTGTTTGTGCCTTATTTTTCTGCCTACCGGTGATAAAACGGGGTTATGGGCTGATGTTTTTGCTCAATAATTTGAAGACTAATCCAGAACAGCAGTTTTATGCCCTTTTTAGCCCAAAGAGTTCTGGTTATTGTCCGGCGTTATTCACTCTTTGCCCAAACAGACACTTTTGATTCTTGGAGTCCAGGGAGGGTTAGGCCAGCCATTTCTGTTCACAGAACAATCTCAAACACATGGCGCAAATGTTCTGTGTCTGTCCATGTTGGGACATGCACAGAACTGGAAGTGCTGCTTGGTAAAATGGAGGTGAAGTGGCTTGTTGTACGCAAGCAGTCAAAGGCCAAAGCGTCTTCTAAACAGAACTTCAGATGCTCTTATAAGTTATGGTAGAGACACCTGATGGGGGCATATGCAATGTTTTTAAAATAATACACTGAATGCATGAGTTCTATGCTTGGATGTGGGTTTTCATGCCCCCAGGGCTTCATGTGTTGAAATCTAGTCCCTATTATGAGAGGTTATGAGAATGGAAACAATCTCACCATGTGTTTACAGGAGGAATCTTTCAAGGTAACCTAAGGTCAGATAAAACCATTGGGTAGAGCCTTGTGATCCAAACCAGTGGCCTTATAAGAGGGAAGGAGAGAGACCAGATGAAAGGTGCTGCAAAGTGCATTCGAGTGTGCAGGTGCACACACACACACACAAACACACACATACAGACACACACACAGACACACACACAGACACACACTCACACACACACAAACACACACTCACACACACACAGAGACACACACAGACAGACACAGACACACACACACTGCACAGATGCCCACTCCCTAACTTTCCTCATCTGACAAAATGAATCACTTTGGGTCTCAGTCAACTCGAAGCTCACATAGAGCAAAAGTTTTGATGCTGTGTGTCTCTATTTTAATTTATTAAACTTAATCTTAATTGATTTATTTATTTTTAAGACAGGGACTCGGGAAGTTCCAGGAACTCACGTTCTAGCAGAAGGTAACCTTACACCACGCCTGTTCTTTCTGACTCTCCGTCCTGAGTGCTGGGCTGACAGGCAAGTGCTCCATTATGCCTGGCTTATTCTGCATAAGAAGTCGGAAGCAGGGAGTGAGTGTGTGTGAGTGTGTGTGTGAGTGTGTGTGTTAGGCAAACACTCAACCAACTGAGCTCAGTCCTCGCTGTCTCCTCTCTTCTGAACGTCAACTGCATTCACTATATGAATGCAACTACTTTCACATAAGAATACCCCAAAGTCAGTTGTCCAGGGTGACAGTCACCCTGCATCAGCTTCCAAGTAGCAGCCACTCAGATGTGTGACATGGGACGAATGTACAGGAAAGACAGGCGTTCCTGATGCTCAATGCTGCAGCTGGATGGGAGCTAAAGACTAGATGCTCTTCTTCAGCCTAATTTAATCAGCTTCCTAATTTCCAGACAGATCATCCAGTGACTTCAGGGGGTTGGCATATGAAGAGAGCGCTTCTGCAGCCAAATGGCAGTAATGATGCTGCTTGAAAGGAGGTCCTGACTTGTTTTCTGAATTATTGATAAATTCTGTTGCTTAAAATACACTATGGGTTGTAGACAAAACCCTGTGCAGGATCTAGTGATCCCACAAAGGGATTTGCAGTCCTTGCTGTGGTGGAGAATAAACATATCATATTGGCCTTAGTTCAAGATAGGAATGTTTGTACACTACAGTGTAGGCTGCCGGATGTTAAATAATTAATTAATGAGTTGAAGGTATCCTGGTCTGTGTTAAGAGGCTTCATTTTGATTGACAACCCCATCCTTCCCAGAAGCCAAAGACCAAAGGTGTTTAGCGACTCTGATTCCCGGCTCGGTTCTTAAATGATTTCAGGGCTGTCTTTCCAGAGGCGGTTGGGTGTTAGAGTAGAATCAAAGACCCCTAAGAAAAGCTCAAGGTCAGGAGAACAGATTCTCCACCCGGGTAGAGTCCTGACATTCCAGTCGGGGGTGGTCACTCACTCTGTAAAGGGTCTGCTGTAGGAAGTTGGTCTCACCTTGGGCCATGCGGAAGAGATAGGCAGAGTAATTTGTCCTTTAAGGAGATGTTGAATTTTTCTTCTTAGAATCTCCACCTCAGGCACAGTTGCTCCCTGGGCTAAAGCAGTTTGGCTTTGTACGTCGCCTGCTTTTCTATGTGAGTTGGGAGACTGCAGCTTCTCCTTACTATTCTTGTCTAAGTATGCTTTCCTTGTCACTTGGAGCTTAGGTTTTTCTCTCAAACTCCCTTGCCGGCCTCGTGTCTGCCTGCCTGTCTGTTGTGTGTCTGGTAGCCATGTCCTTTTTAAATGGCATAGCTTTTTTTTTTTTTTTTAATTCCTTGAACCCAGCAGCTGCCAAGGTTCACACCTTGCTTGTCCGTGCAGATTTTCCTTTTAAAGTCTAATAAAATTGTCCTCTAGTTCTAAAAAAAAAAAAAAACCTCCTTTGTGAGAAAGAAAAGCTATAAAATGTTCACAGTTTTAAAATTAAATCTCTGAGCTGATACTCTCCAATTCCCTAAAATCTCATAAATCAGGAGTGGTGGTGCCCACCTGTATTCTCAGACTTCGGATGCTGAGGAAGAAAGACTTCTGAGTTCTAGGTCAGTCTAGAACACATAGCAAGTCCTGGTCTCTCAAAACAACAACAGAAAAAACAATTGCAAAAGAACAAAACACATATCCTGTCAGTTGAAGAAGATTGTAAACATATAGTTGTAAAAGCACCATGTACCCACATTGTCCTAGGTAGCTCTAACGGCCAGCTTTACCCAGTCTAGAGTCATCTAACAGGAGGGCTTCAGCTGAGGACGTGTTCAGACCAGATTGGCCTGTAGGCATTCAGGTGGGGGACTTTCCTTTTCCCTTGAGACTGATCTTCTTTGTGTAGCCTTGAACTCACAGAGCTCCATCTTCCTTTGACTCCTTCCTGCTTCCTCCTTCACTACTGTCTGTCCTTGGGAGATTATCTTGATTATTTTGATTGTTAATTGGTGTAGGAGGTCCCAGCCCACTGTGAGCAACACCATTTGCTGGGTTGTATAAGAAGCCTGTGAGCAATTCAGAGAGCTAACCACCAAGCAGTATTACTGTAGTTTCTGCTTCAGGTTCCTGCGTTGACTTCCCTCAGTGATAGACTTTGACCCGGGAGTATTAAATGAAATAAACCTTTCTTTTCCTAAGTTGCTTTTGGTTGGAGTGTTTTATCATAAAGACAAAACAGAAAGCAGAACACGTAGGTGTGTGTGTGCAGGTGTGGGTAGTTATGTACATACACATAAAATCTATAGGTAGAGGAAAAATATAAAAAGAAGCCCTGTTATATTTTCTTACCCCAATATATATTGCATGGGAACTTATTTCTTTGTGCTGAAGTTATTAGATCATTAAAATAATAACAGCAGCTACACTTAGCATGGTGGCACATGCCTTTGATCCTGCAGCCCTTAGGAGGCAGAGACAGCATGAACAGAAATTCAAGGTCTAATTTTAAAACTGACTTTGCAACAGTGACCTTAGTGTTCGCTGTGTAGCTTTAATTTTGTTTTCATTGTTTGTTTAATTTTTTTTAATTTGTTTAAAAAAATGTATGAAACAACAAAATATGTCGAGAATTAGTTCTAATGCTTTGTCTTAATTCGACTCCCAAAACCTGTGCCTCCAGACATTGAAGGTTCCTGCCCCTGGGTGGCTTTGATTGGTAATAAAGAATTGCTGTGCAGCCATTGACTGGGCAAGGAGACAGACAGAGCTGGGACTTTTAGATTTCGAGGGCAAGAGACCGAGGGGGAAGAAGAACAGAGAACCACCATGACAGGGAACAGAGAGATCAGAATTAAAGGCCTGTCAATATGTAAGAATCCAGGGACGTGGCCCTAGGGGCCACTCTCCTGCTTGGGTCTAGGGAACCAAAGGGATGGGGGGAAATAGATTTAGAAAATGTTAGATCAGGAATACCAGAGGGGAGTGAGCGCTATCCATGGGGAAATTTTGAAGTGTCCAGCCACTGAACTGGTTAGGCATATTAAGACATGGATGTGTCTTTCATCTGTGAATTCAGAGCTCTTGGGCGGGTACAGAGTGTGAGAGCTCGCTTGACCCGCTGGGAGCACTGAGCGGCTTGTTAACTATTCGCCACTACACAGATGGAGTTTAAACATCCATAGGGATTTCTCTTAGGGTTTCCATTGCTGTGATGAAAGAACACAACCCATAGCAAGTTAGGGAGGGAAGGGTTATTTTGCTTATGCTTCCACATCATTGTTTGTCATCACAGGAAGTCAGGACAGGAACTCAAGTCAAAGTCGAGCCTGGAGGCAAGAGCTGCTGCAGAGGCCATGGAGGGGTGCTGCTTACTGCCTTCCCCACCCTGGCTTGCCCAGCCTGCTTTCTTATAGAACCCAGGACCACCAGCCTAGGGATGACACCACCCACAATGGACAGGACCCTCCTCTATCAATCACTAATTAAGAAAACGCCCTCAGACTTGCCCGCGGTCCATCTCACGGAGGCATTTTCTCAGTTGACGCTCCCTCTTCTCTGATGACTCTAGCCTGTGTCAAGTTGGTACAAAAATAGGACAGGGTCTGAAACGCCAGTGGAACCAGGAAAACTCATCTATGTCCCTAACTTGAGTTTCTAGACAGCTAGTTAAATGACCTTGCAGCCTTTGGCACCCAGCACAGGGTGCATCCTCTCTCAGCAGTACCGGCTGAGTTTGTCTCTCGTTTGGAACTTCAGCTGAGAAGTTCTTAACAAATCAAACCTACAGCCTCTGGACAAGACAGAAAAACCAAGGATCCAAAGGCACTGGGAAGAAATTAGAGCAGAAGAGAGTGGAGAGGACCTCACACTTGGAAGAAGTGCATATCACGAGTGAGTCTCTTTTCTGAGTTCAGGCCAGCGGTGGTTTGCACCCTACACAGAGGTCAGCACTCAGAAAGCTACAGCCACACTAGTCCAGGGGTCAGAGGACAAAGGTTTCATGACTCTTGAGTCTGGGATATACAGAAGTGGGGTGGAATCTCAGACAAGAGAGGTATGGAATAGAAGTCTTGGTGAAGTATGGGAGGTCTGCCCAAATCCTGGGTGAACTCTGGGTTCCGTGCCTGCGTGGAAGACTCAGTGCAGATACATAGGTAAGGCGAAAAGAACTCATTAAGAGATTTCAGAGCCGGGCAGTGGTGGCACACGCCTTTAATCCCAGCACTTGGGAGGCAGAGGCAGAGGCAGAGGCAGAGGCAGAGGCAGAGGCAGAGGCAGAGGCAGAGGCAGAGGCAGAGGCAGAGGCAGAGGCAGAGGCAGAGGCAGA
>NC_034605.1:55728217-55732368 GCF_900095145.1 Mus pahari | reverse complement strand
TGAGTTCAAGGCCAGCCTGGTCTACAGAGTGAGATCCAGGACAGCCAGGACTGCACAGAGAAACCCTGTCTCTAAAAAGAGGGATTTCAGAAATGCCCACTAGGCACACAAAGAAGATAAGTCTCTGAGACAACACTACCCAGGGCAAATATGATTTATCTATAACATACCATTGTAACACCTAACCAGATCTGAAATTATTAACTGGGTGTGGTGACACACACCTTTCACGGGTTCTCTTGGGAGGCAGAGGCAGGTGGATGTCTATGAGTTCCAGGCTAGCTAGCCATGAGCTTCTGGATTGTTCTCCCATCTACCTCCTACCCAGGCTTGCTGGGATTGTAGGTGTGACAATGATTCCCACTTTTTGTGTTGACATGGGTCCCAGGGATACAAATGGCGATCACCAGGCTTGAAGAACAAGTGTTTTACCTGCTGAGATATCGCCTTTGCCCTAGTGTATTGAAGGTTGGTTGCCCTGTGGAATCTGGAATTAAACAGTATTCTCCTATATTTGATCTTCAAGTCTGTTAAGACCTATTGTTCTATATTGCATTTGATGTGGATATTTATTGTCAGGTCCAAAGGAAATTCCATTTCTCCAAATTCACAAAGACAGAAGATACAAAAGGCTGTAGTGCCTACTAGCATACCAAAGTGCATGCTGGGTACCACAAGTAGCTGATGCTGTTGCAGAGTCCTTGCTAGCTAGTACAGTACCCTCCTCACCTCCCCCATACTCTAAGCTCCCTTCAGCTCCTGGGGTTCCCCTTCCCAGCTCCTCAGTCTCCCTATAACCTTGCAATTTCAGATACGCTCTCTTGGCCTTCCTCTTCCCATCCTGAGTCTCCCTCTTCCCCCCCTCCCTGCTCTCTGGCATTCTCCCTCTCTCTATTGCCCCCAACCCCTTCCCTGCTCCTGCTCTGGCTCCTCTCTTGGCCAGGTCAACTTTGCTGGCCATGTTCAGTCTACTACTTTCTCTCTCTGCTCTGGACTCTTCCAGATGCCTGGGATGTTCTCTGTCTCTCTGTCTCTCTGTCTCTCTGTCTCTCTGTCTCTCTCTGTCTCTGTCTCTCTCTCTCTTTCCCTTTCTTTCATCTATAGTGGAAACCTTCCCTTTAACCAAACCACATATTGGTCAGGTCATCAGCGCATACAGTTGTCTCGTGCTTTTATTTGACACAGGGTCTCAAGTAGCACAGGCTGGCCCTGAACTCACTGTGTAGCTGGGGATAACCTTGAACTCCTGAGCATCCTGCCTCTCCCTCCCGAGTGCTGGGAACAGGCGTGTGCGACCACAAGCCCAGGGCTTGCTTTTCCAGTGCTCTGTGAACACCTTTCTAATTGAGCTAAGACATCCCCAGCCTTTGTGCTGTTTTCTAACCTTGAGATGTGGGTCCACATCACCAAGTAATGTTTTAAAAGTACACAGTAAGCCACATCGAGCTTTTCCTCCCCCTCCCCCCATCATTTCTGGATAGCAGATGAAAAATAAAACCAACGAATGGGGTGCTCGTCTCAGTACAAAACTCTGTTCAACTTGAGCATTTGTTTTTTAAATGGCAAAGGGTCTCACCAAGTGCCTCAGGCTAACCTTAGCACACCAATCTGGATGCAGCCTCACAGAGATCTGCCTACCTCTGCCTCCAGAGTACTGAGATCAAAGTCATGGGTCACTACTCCTGGCAGCATGAGTGCTTTTAACAACAAGCTTGCATGGGGATATGATGAGTACAAATAAAAATAACAAGACCATTTTCAGAGAGAGGAAAAATCAGCTTGTAAGGGAATGGAGACCTGACCTCAGGAGCTGGCCCCTCACCTGCATGGGGACCATGGAATCACGGGGCTTCATCCTGACTTTGATGCAGCTCTGCTAGGCTCAACAGAAGTGTGCCATGATTTTTTTCTTGCTGCGATGTTCATGGGCAAATGCTTTATTCAGAGAGACAGTTATGGACCTGACACAGGAGTAGTGAAAGAATGGTACTTCAAAGCCTTGAAGTGCATTCTATCTGCTGCTGTGGGGGTGGGGGTGGGGGCTGGGGGTAGGGGGTGATTTCTGGATTGTCACAAACCACAGAGAGAGACTGACCAAACTGTCATCTGCTGCTCTATTATGGACCTTCTAAAAGCAGTGACTTAGCTATTGGAGATGGGGTCTCATGTAGCTCAGGCTGGATTCAAACTCATTGTATAGCTCAGGCTGGCCTACTGAGGTTGCTGAGTGTTGGGATCGAAGGTATACCATGCCTGGTAAGCGGGGTATAACCTGAGAGAAAGGCCAGCATCTCATGCCTATCCTGATGAAGGCATATGCAAGCATATGCAGGTGTCCCAGGGAAAAGAGAGGCTATCAGAGGGGGGTGGGGGACTATGAGGGGACCTTTCCTGGATTCTCACTGAGCCCTGCAGCTTATTAATGTGACTACTGACAAAACGCTTTTAATGGTTACTTTTGAGACAGAGCATGGGGTGAGCCCCAGATGTTTTAGGCTATTGGCCCTGTCATCACCTGAGGCACCTCCATAGATCTAGGGCTAGTCAGGGCACAGGGACAGGTCAGCAGAGCTGGTTGCAGGGAACTGGAGGAGTCCTCTGTTGTGTGGTCTGTGTTGGCATACAGCTTGGCAGGCTGAGACAGATGGAGTTGGAGTTCTGGGCCAGCCTGGGCTATATCAGAAGTCTTTACCCAAACAAAAGAATTCCTCATATGAACTGAGCTGTGACTCTCCCAAAAGCATGGAATGAAATCTTCCGCCCTATTGAATGAATATGAAGTAATTAAGGCTGGGAGCTTCATATAGGTAGAGCCTGACTGTGACAGTGTTTGTTATTAAACTTGGGGGAAACAACTAGGGCCCCAAGTCAGGTCTAGCCACCTGTCCTCAACAAATCAATGAAAGGAGCCAAATCAGAGTGGAAAGCAGGAGAAGGAGGTCCATTCAACATGGCCACACTGGGAGGAGAAACCAAGAGATCCAGGGAAGCCACTAAAAAAAAATCTAGATGGATGTGCCCATCTAAGCAGTTCCAGTAAAGGTGTGGTCCTGTCCACAGTATCTGGGCTCCAGAGGCATCAAGTAAAGTAGTCTAACAAGTTGTAGGACTGGGTGAAATCTCTTTCCAGGAATCAAGTGTCCTCTCTCTGGCACCTTTTCCTTCTCCCTGGGGATCCCTGGGGAGAAATTCCCATGTCTTTGGGGGCCCATTGTTTCAATAATCTCAAGGTCAGATGGAGAGACACAAATGTCTGTTTAGAACATCCTCATTCCTACCAGGCCAGCTACACCTGGACTACAGCCTCCTCAGCAAAGGAAGAAACACCAGGGACAGGCGGCATACAGTGGAGAAGTCATGTGGGGACAAAATGAAAAGGTGACCATCTGCCAGCGTGGAAGATAAGCCTCAGAAGAAACTGGCTCTGCCAGCACTGTGACCTTGTATTACCACCTCCACGTCTATGAGGAAATCAAATCTGCTGTTTAAGCCACCTGATTTGTAGCAGCCAGAGCAGACTGGACACCTGTCCTGTCCCTTTTCGCACCACAGGAGGACAGAAGAGCTAGAGAACATTTATACAATTCTACCTACTGGACAAGGGCTTAGAGGACAAGAAACAATGAATTCCAGGGGTATAGCAGGATAGGAACCAAACTATAGATTTCTGGTTCTCTAGCAACAGAGAAGGGAATTCTACATCTTTTAGGAGAAGCAGGAGGATATACTCTCAGGCTCATAATGTCAGAGAAATAAAGAAAGCTTTGTGGCAATTCTCACTCTTATTTTTTTGGGGTAAGATGGGGGGATGACCATATTGTTATCAACGGATCCAGGTGCGCCTTGCTTTTCAGCAAGTCCCACCTCAACAGGCACATCAGAAGCTAAAAATAGCCTGCATCAAAATGTGCTTAATACTTCCCAGGTGCTAAATATGCCAGTTTAGTGATGTGGGACTCTGCCGAGTGTCCCTTGGGTTGTCATGATCCTGGGTTGAGCGGGAGATGCTGTTGCCAGCCTTTGAAAGGATGCACATTCACAATCGGCTTTTCATTTGTGTGTGCGTGTGTGAATGTCCCAGTGCGCACACACGCGTGCGTGTGTGAATGTCCCAGTGCGCACACACGCGTGCGTGTGTGAATGTCCCAGTG
>NC_034605.1:55726237-55728177 GCF_900095145.1 Mus pahari | reverse complement strand
GTGCGTGTGTGAATGTCCCAGTGCGCACACACGCGTGCGTGTGTGAATGTCCCAGTGCGCACACACGCGTGCGTGTGTGAATGTCCCAGTGTGCACACACGCGTGTGTGTGTGAATGTCCCAGTGTGCACACACGCGTGTGTGTGAATGTCCCAGTGTGCACACACGCATGTGTGTGTGAATGTCCCAGTGTGCACACACGCATGTGTGTGTGAATGTCCCAGTGTGCACACACGTGTGTGGTGTGCCACTTTGCCTGGCTGTTCATTTGTGCCCTTTGAGATGTTCTTTGTAATGAGCCGGTCGTTGTCGTGGACATAAAAGGCTTACCTCAGTTCTGTGAGCTACTCTGAGAAAAGAATGACCCTGACGAAAGGGTGGTGGGAGCTGGTGCAGAGCTGGTTGGTCAGAAATATGGGAGGCCTCGGATCTCCAGTTGGTGGCTAACCTGGCCAGTGTTGGGTGGCCTCATATAAAAAGCCAATTGGCCAAATAAACAAACTGGGGGAAACCAAGAGCCTTCCCAGCACAATGAAGCCTTGTAATTTGATGTTGTCTCTGTTGGACATGAACTTACCTCTCTTACCGCTGAGGTGGGGCCCGGTCACCCTGATGCAGTTGGTTCTCAGTTCTCTGCCTCCCTGGTTCTTAATTTGCTCCATTTGGATGTCTGTCTTTCCTTCACTGGGAAAGCCTGAAGCACTGTCCTCACGGATCGTCACACCCTACGATGACTGCCAGGGTTGCAGGGACGAGCCTCTGACCGTAGCCGGACTCCAGGGGCTTGCTCTAAACCCACCAGTTAGAAGTCACCATGTTGGCTGGCTCTCATCCTTAATCAATCTCTCCCTTCCCCCCTCCCTCTCTCCCTCTTGCTCCTTCCTCCCTCACTCCTTTCCCCACCTCCTAGCTCTCCCACTGTTTGGCCTCCCTTTCACCCAGACACCTCTTATCTGCCTAGAGTCTTCAAAACCAAGTTGGAGAAAAGTAACAGTAACAATCTCAACTCTTATCGAAAGGAACATTGCTATCAGAAAAAAGACACAATGTAACTTTCAAGGCAACCTCTCCAGCGAGAGACCAGATACTCAGGATTCCACTGGCTCTGTTCTGTTTGGACCGAAGCCAGCAGGCAGAACACCAAAAGGACTTCTGCTTTAGATGCTGAAGGTAATTATACAGAATATCTCTCTCTCTCTCTCTCTCTCTCTCTCTCTCTCTCTCTCTCATTTTGTTTTTTTTCGAAACAGGGTTTCTCTGTGTAGCCCTGGCTGTCCTGGAACTCACTCTGTAGAACAGGCTGGCCTCAAACTCAGAAATCCACCTGCCTCTGCCTCCTGAGTGCTGGGAAATTATACAGAATCTTTTTCTTTCTTTTTAAAATAGTTATTTCTTTTTATGTGCTTTAGTGGTCAGCCTGCTTGTTTGTGTGAGGGTGCCAGAGCCTCTGGAACTTGATTTACAGACAACTATGTGCTGTCTCACGGGTGTGGGGAATTGAACTTGGGGGTCCTCCGGAAGAGCAGCAAGTGCTCTTAACCACTGAGCCATCTCTGTAGTCTTTATACCGGAATTTATATGGCCAGAGTGTAATTTGCTTGTCTGGAAGGACTGGGGATACTCTAAGGAGACATTCTATCTTTTCCTTTAGTTTCAGACTAGGAAGGAAGGCTCCTTGGGGAACTGGAATTCCCCCCCCCCATTCTCACAGTGGAGAAGAAAAAGCTTAAATTTCCTCACAGGCAGTGCGGGTCAATGATGAAAGGGACCACATATTAACCTGAGCGTCCTGGCTACGCATTATTTTGGCTCTCTACTTCAACTTGTGTGAGGCTTCTGTCTAAAGGTAAGTTCCTCCTCAGACTGGCCTCAAGGCCCTAAACTTCCCCATCCTCCCTAAACTTCCCCATCCTCACATGGAGGAGGGGAGGAGGGGAGGAG